>NW_026530688.1:1193722-1509510 GCF_014839835.1 Dryobates pubescens
TTCACAGACGGTTCCTGTCATCTCGTCGGGAACAAGCAAAGGTGGAAGTCTGTAGTGTGGAGTCCAACACGCCAAGTTGCAGAGGCGAAGGATGGAGAAGGAGAGTCCAGTCAGTTTGCAGAGGTAAAAGCTGTCCAGCTAGCTCTCGACATAGCTGAACGCGAGAGATGGCCAAAGCTTTATCTCTACACCGACTCCTGGATGGTAGCCAATGCTCTATGGGGTTGGCTAAAGAACTGGAAAAAGAATGGCCGGCAGAGGAAAGGAAAACCCATCTGGGCAGCTGACCTGTGACAAGACATGGCCGATCGAGTTGATCGAGTTGATGCTCACATTCCTAAGAGCAAAGCTACTGAGGAACAGCAGCACAACCATCAAGCAGATCTAGCTGCAAGAGTTTCTCAAGTAGACAAGGACCCTAAAGGTTACAAATGGGCTTTTGGAGTAGCTTCTGTAGAAATTAATGGACAAAAACTGAAGCTGTCTGCTAGACCTGAGCTTTCTGATGAATCTGCAGTTGTGGGACAACACAAGATTCAGGACATTAAATTGCCGGTTGCTTCTCAGACTGTGCATCACAGACAATACAGAACCAACCGTGACTCTTTGTTGCCCATTCAGAATCTGATTCGTCAGTTGGAGAGTCAGAAAGTCATCAACAAAACTCATTCGCCTTTCAACAGTCCAGTGTGGCCTGTGCGAAAGCAGAATGGAGACTGGCATCTGACAGTGGACTACCGAGCCCTGAATGAAGTAACTCCGCCTATGAGTGCAGCAGTACCAGACATGATGTGTCACAAGAAGGGGTCGCAAACGATCAATATGATCCATGAAATCCAACTTTATTGAGCATCAGACACTTCTTATATACAGTAGCCTAGCTGCCAACCCCACCTTCTGCAGTTAAACATCCTGCTTTCCCATCCTGATGAGATAATCACAAGAATTCTGTTTTACATTCTTCTTTACTTGTTATCGCCTGTAAGGGCGTAGTGACCTTGCTTTGGTATCCTGTTATCCTTTGCAGGCAGCTGCAAGCACAGCTACAAGGCCACGGTGGCCTGGCTGCATCAACACACTAGCTTACTGTGAGCAGTAAATAACAAGATGGAGTGCGGCCTACATGCTCTTGTTCAAACCATAATTCCATAGAACCATGTCTTTACAAGCCATTCCTCAACAATTCCCCCGTTTTCTTTAATACAAATAAGGCCTTATATAACTCTACACAATACATTCAGGCTTATCAATAATCAAAATTAATACAATGATACCTAAAAACCTTAAAACTTCTTCTATCAATTGTATAACCCACTGTCTATAAGCTCAAACAAAATTTGTTACTGCCTGTCATGTTGGCCCATGTCACTCATACAAGGCACGGTGCTTAAGTTGAACTGGTTAGAATGTTCTAACAGCATTGGCATAATCCATGGTCAAAGATAACAGACATTGTAAAGAAGAACTGAGATCTTAATAGTTCCAATCTTTACATTTCACTTATTGACAGGGAAGACTTGATTATGCCTGAACACATTGCACACAGAGATTAAGACACAAATGTAATCCTTAGCACTCTTTTACAATCTGCTTTAGGGGTATGTTGCATTTTTATTTTCTCTAGGATGGTCAAAAATCATCAACTGCTTAATGGCAGCAAGATTTCTTTAATCTGTAAAGGTAGATCTGGCCAGGCTCTAGCTTCACAGACAGAAATCTGCAAGAAAACAGCAAGAGCAAAAAGAGCTTCATTGCTTGCCCAATATAAAATTATACAAAATAAGGTGGTTTTGCTCATCCTAGTAATTCTAATCTCTTAACATTCACACAACAGTTAAGCAGTCACGACACTCGGTTATACGTTAGATGCTTTCTGTTGACATCTTGGATCATCGTGACAGTCGTTGAGGTCACTGCTAGGCAGGTTTGCTGACTGTCATTTTCATGACAGTTGTGCTGTCTTGTGGTGAGAGGGTTACAGCACTTCTAGGGTTGATGTTTCTACGGTTACAGCTTCTCTAGGGTTACCATGAGCCAATTTTTTCTGCTGTGGGGGTATTCTCTCTATTCCCCCCCTTTTTTTGTTTTGGTTCAGTTTTTGTTTGGCGAAATGTAAAGATGAAACTTTATCCCTAGTTAACAAGAGAGAAGACAAAGTTATCAAACAACCATAATATTCAGTCCTAATTCACATGGTGCCATGGTACATTCTTCTGAATGACGTTTGTGATCCCAGATGATTGATGTTCAGCTTCATGGGAGATGCTGTGTCCTCATGGTCTTGATTCCTCTGCTGTTGTTTATTGCGATGATCACAGGTAGCAGGAAAGAAAGCTTGAGGCGACCTACTTGTCATTTGTTTTTAAAATTTATCTCTTGTTTACTTTCCTAATTATTTTGTCATTGTAATTTTTAATCTGTATTTTAATTTGTTATTCTAATCACCTTTTATTTTTAACCCCCTTTTTTTTTCTAATCCAGTATTTAACCCTTTATTTTATTTGATCTTATATTCTTCAATTTTTTTTTGCATGTTTAGTTCATTTAATCTATTTTCTATTTTTATTTTGTATTTTTGCCTTTTTATTATATTTGTAACCTGCTTTTCTATTAATTCCTTTTATTATTATTGTGCATTTTAACTTTCTTGATGTCTTCCTTTTTTTTTATAAAGTTTCTGTTTTAATCTAGTAGTCTTGATAATCCTTATTTTTTATTTATTACTAGCAATTCTCACGCTTTTGTTAACAGCTATTTTGTCAGCAATCCTTATGATTTTTTAGCTTGTCATATTTTGGTTTTAATATTTTTATTTTTATTGTTGCTCTTCTTGTTTATTATTCTGGTATTCAGTACTTTATTCTGTTATTTAGTACTCTATTTTTTGTATCCAGAGTTTTTGTACCTGTTATTTTTCGTGTGTTTAAACTTTTTCTTTGCACTTGTCACCTTTTTGTTTACCATTTTAAAATTTTTTTTGTTCTTTGCACTTGTTACCCTTTTTTTTTTAACACCCTTTTTTTCCTTTTTTTTTCCTCTTTTTTTTTTTGTAGTCTATGTCTAAGAAAGAAATCTAAAAACCTTACATTAGCTAAAGAATACCTTAGAAAATGAATACCTATTCACTACAAACCTTAACATTATTACAATATTACATGGAGCTCCTTTGAAATGCCAAGGCACACAACTAAGAAGGTTCAAACTGAAAAGAAATCTTATAATTTGAACTCATTACTAAGTAGGTATACCTTGCTACAATTACTATGTACTAAGTACCTGTGAATACCAAATGCTTACTATTCATTATTCTGATTACAAAACTTAGCAAAACTCTAAATAACAAATCTTCATACCTTAGCACAATCGCTATGTATTAACCACCCACAAGTACCAAATGCGTACCGTTCACCATTCTTATTACAAAAGCTTAGCAAAACTCTAAATAGCAAATCTCTGAAAGACATTACAACCAGGAATGAGAAAATTAAGCACTGTCGCTTTAAATCAGAGCAGAGTTGCGGCTAAAGCCACTGGGAAAGGGGGGGGGGGGGTCGCTGGTGCGAGCCTCTGCGGGGGAAAGGGGTGGGGGCCAGGCAAGCGGCCGCCGCTGGGCTGCCGCTGCTGTCAGTGCTGCCGGTATCAGTGGTGCGTCAGTCGGTACTGCCTTGGTCGGAGCCATCGCGGGCGGGGTGCGGTGGTAAGAACGCCGTCACCGCGAGCCCCCAAGCGCTCCGCTGTTACTCAGAGGGGCCGTAAAACAAAGTCGACGCTGCTTGAACTCCTCGCTGGCGGTGTTGTTGTCTCCGAATCCGAGCCCTCGCTGGCGATATCAGAGGAAGGTGTTGATGAACGAGATCGAACGCACCGAGCTGCCTTCTCTCGGCTTTTTCCCCGCTGGGTGCAGACAGTAGTGCTGGCTAGCAAAACGCGATGTGGCCGCCGTAAGATGTATCGGGGGCGGCCCCGGTCGATCGGTCGATACTTTGAAACACATCGTCTGGCTGCAACTCAGATAGAACTAGGGCTGCATCTCGTTTTTTAATACAGTTTATGCATTCTCGCCACGGCTTTTGCAGCTCGATAGTGACCCAGTCCCACAGTCTGTTTCCATAGTCTCTCCAACAAGTGTCATCAAAATAACTATCTCCGCTCGGGAAATACCCTAAAGCGGATCCATGGGCCACAAGCCCAGGAATTACTTCGGGCGATATCTGCGCCTTATGCTTTTCTAAAAAGCATTGCAATAAGGAGAGCGCTACCTCTCTTCCCATATTCACCGACGTCCGCGAACTTCACCGCCGCGATCCGTTACCCGTCAGTGTCCGCTGCTCCTTTCCTCAGGCCCGCCAATGCCGGCCCGCCCGAGTTTACCGCCGGCCTGCCAAGTCTAGCTCGCCGATCCTTTTCCTCGGGCCCGCCGATACTGGCCCGCCCAAGCTGCCGTCGGCCCGCCGATAATTTTTGCCGTGCCTGAATAGCAGCTTTTTGTTCTGCGGCATGCTGATCGAATGTTACCATAACCACTCTCCATGGCTTACTGTTCTTCTTAGCAGCCTTATCATCGTCTATACTTTTCATCCATAAATCTTGTCCTAATTCCTTCCACCGTAGTCTATCAAAAACATTGTTGGGATCCCCGAAATACCCCAACTTCTCAGCACATTCCAACAAAGGCTCCAATTCCTTTTTAACATCTAACTTAGAGCCCCGCTTTTCTAAAAAGCACTTATGTAAATCATACGTTGCCTGCCTATCCATCATGCATTAGTACCTGTGCGCACAGTTCCCAAGCAGTTCCAGGTTACAACGTCTTCAGCTCCCAGGCTGTCGTCTCGCTGCCTCTCTGTGGGTCAACGAGCTCTCTGCCTCTCCGTGGGTCAACGAACAGCCTCCGGTACTGCTATCCCGGGCCGGTACTTCTTGCCTCCGCGCTCACGACCGTACACTTAACCCTCGAGGAACCTTCAGACTTCTCTGTGAGTCTATGACCCTCTCTGTGGGGTCGAACCCTCAAGGAACCTTCAGACTTCTCTGTGAGTCTATGACCCTCTCTGTGGGGTCGAACCCTCTCTGTGGGGTCGCGGTCGAACCCTCTCTGTGGGGTCCCTGTTCCAGGCACCACTTGTCGCAAGAAGGGGTCGGCAACGATCAATATGATCCACGAAATCCAACTTTATTGAGCATCAGACACTTCTTATATACAGTAGCCTAGCTGCCAACCCCACCTTCTGCAGTTAAACATCCTGCTTTCCCATCCTGATGAGATAATCACAAGAATTCTGTTTTACATTCTTCTTTACTTGTTATCGCCTGTAAGGGCGTAGTGACCTTGCTTTGGTATCCTGTTATCCTTTGCAGGCAGCTGCAAGCACAGCTACAAGGCCACGGTGGCCTGGCTGCATCAACACACTAGCTTACTGTGAGCAGTAAATAACAAGATGGAGTCCGGCCTACATGCTCTTGTTCAAACCATAATTCCATAGAACCATGTCTTTACAAGCCATTCCTCAACACTATTTCTCATTTATAATCCAATTCTATTCATTATTGTCCTGAAAGGAACAGAGTGCTAGAATGACAGCAAACTGAAGATTAAGGGTAGCCTGACATTACAACTCTTTTAATCCAATATAAGACAGAGAAGTTTCCTACAACTCTTTCTTGTATAAATGTATATGTAGCAGACATGTGTACCATGTGTCCCTACACTCACACACATCAACAGTCCCACTTAACTTAGTGTCATCTGTGAATTTACTGATGATACACTCTATGTCTTCATCAAGATCATCAATAAAGATATTAAACAGAATCAGTCTCAACACTGAGCCCTGAGGAACACCACTTGTGACTGGCTGACAGATGGATTTAACTCCATTGACTACCAAATTGCATGTTCTCAGCACAGGAAAGAGGTAGGCCAGAATTCAAATATTCATTTTGAGTGACTCCAGAAGGCAAATCATTTGGAACATGCAATTTGGTGCTAGCCTTTTCCCTTTAGGTTTTACCCCAACAATGTTTTCATTAGTTTTGATTAATCTCGAAATCAAGCATTTTGCATTAGAAGAGTACAGCATGTATCTCACCCCAGGAAATAGGTAGGCCAGAATTCAAATGATCATTTTCTTTCATTCCAGAAGGCAATTTGGAACATGCAATTTGGTACTAGCCTTTTCCCTTTAGCTTTTACCCCAACAATGTTTTCATTAGTTTCAATTAATCTCGAAATCAAGCATTTTACGTGGGCAGATTACAGCATGTATCTCAGCACAGGAAAGAGGTAGGCCAGAATTCAAATGCTCATTTTGTCTCATTCCCGAAGGCAAATCATTTGGAACATGCAATTTGGTGCTAGCCTTTTCCCCTTAGGTTTTACCCCAACAATGTTTTCATTAGTTTCGATTAATCTCGACATCAAGCATTTTGCATCTGCAGAGTACAGCATGTATCTCAGCACAGGAAAGAGGTAGGCCAGAATTCAAATGCTCATTTTCTTTCATTCCAGAAGGCAAATAATTTGGACCATGCAATTTAGCGCTAGCCTTTTCCCTTTAGGTTTTACCCCAACAATGTTTTCATTAGTTTTGTTTAATCTTGGAATAAAGCTTTTTACATCTGCTGAGTACAGCATGTATCTCAGCACAGGAAAGAGGTAGGCCAGAATTCAAAAGCCCATTTTGTTTCATTCCAGGAGGTTAATCATTTGGAACATGCAATTTGGTACTAGCCTTTTCCCTTTAGGTTGTACCCCAACAATGTTTTCATTACTTTTGTTTAATCTCGACATCAAGCTTTTTCAATCTGCAGGGCACAGCATGTATCTCAGCACAACAAGGCATACCAAGGTTATATAAATTGTAGCAGTTTCCTTGCTATGCACTTCTTTTTCTGCTTGTCCTGTCTCCTCTCCTTCCATGCTTTACTGTGCCATGCTTTCACCATAGGCCTGAGCCATAGGCCTGCAATACTGGAACAATAAAGGATCAATACCCGATCATATTGGTCAGCCGTATTGATTCCAAGAACCTCTGTTGTCACCATATCTGGCTAAATCTGGCGCTCAACGTGGATTGGGGTCCTCGGCCCTGATGATGCTGCACGACTCGGCATAAAGAGGTACGTCTGAGTGACACGGAAAGCCGATCGCATAGCACTGCCCCGGTGCTAAAATATAGCAGTGCGCGCTCACAAAGGAAGTGAAATCTCGCCTTGGATCTGGCGAGCGGCCGGGGAGGGCAAGGGGAAGCACGCCGCAAAACAGAAGAGGCTGTGCAAAAACGCCCTCCAACTTATTCTCTCTGTGAGAGGCATTACTGGCAATTCTGGGATCTTAAACGGGCTATTAGCCTGCGCCCGGAATCAACCCTGCAGCAATTACGCTTTTACTTCCGAAGCGTGGGACGAGATTGCAGCCCAGCTGTGGGATGAGGTGCTTAAATACTTAAAAAAGAAGCTCTTCGCAATAGCACCGTGTGACGGACTGTCATGTACATTGCAATCGAAAAAAGCAGAGCAGTTTACTTTTGACTAGGCTGCGGCATTTATTTCTAACCGAGGGAGACCGGATACTATTGAGTTTACAACTCCTCTTAAAAAGAAAAAAATGCAGCGCTTGCAGGTTCGCGACTTCACCATTCTCCCCACCACGCCCTGGCCGCCCCGGCCACCCTGGCTGAGGCTCCTACCAGAAGCGGCGGCGCCCATTCCAGCGGCGCCCATTCCAGCGGCGCCCGGCCCGGCGGGGCCCACCCTCCCCCCATCCCGGCAGTCCTCTCGGTGACGACTCCTGCAAGCCCCCGCGGCCCCCGCCACTACCAGACACTCCGAATAAGGCGGCACCGACCGACACGACCCAGACTGGTTCCCACTGACACCAGCACCCGCTCCAGTGGCCCTGGCAGGAATGGCCTGTGCCAGCGGCCCCTTCCCCCCAGCGGTTTCAACTGCGCTACAAACCACCCCCCCACCCCCCCACCCCCGTCTCCTACATTCCAGACATTCCCAACAAAGTATCGCACTTTGGGGGGGTGGGGGTGGGTCGGGAACTGTCCCATTGTGTTGGTGGAAAGGTATTGTGGGAAATGTAGTCACAGCCTGTACCTGCCTTTCCTCTGGTGCAGGTCAACAACGACTCTAACAATCTCTGGACTGACAGATGCTAATGGAAGCTAGACAAGCCATAGCTCCCTATGGGTTACAGTCAGGATACACAACTGCTGTAATCAATCAGTTGTTTTCAACACATTTGTTAATCCCTTTTGTCACTTCTGTTAGTGAATGGTGTTTATTACATGGTCTGAGACCGATCAACTCAATCCTGGAGGAGATGGGTGCCTTGCAACCTGGCCCCCCAACTCCCAGTCCCCTCAAATTGGGACCTGATTATTATTCATCTGAAGGATTGGTTTCTTTTTACAATTCACTTACATCCGGAGGTCTCAACAGAGCCTACACCTACTGAGTCATCGATTAAGGCAGACTCCACCCACTGGTATCAATGCTTGGCCCCAGGCATGCCAGAATCCTCTGGTTTGGCCTTTGCTCTCATTTAGATAGCCTTATTGTAACTTTCTCACCTGTAAGTCTATGGATGATATCCTGATTGCGAAAAAGCTACATCCTAAGACAGTGCCCTCTGACTTCCAACCCATGTCAGAAAGCAAGAGGGTCACAAACAACACTATGCCTTGCAACTTCTCAATTAAGTGGCAATTCACTTGCAAATGCCTCGGAAGCCACGCCCCGGCAGCTAGCAGACCTTTTACAAGGTGTCACTGCTACCCACCTCGATGAGGCGAGCCTTTTTGTTAGACCATATCAGCAACTGCAGCTTGCTGATAAGGTTTTGTAATTAAATCAGGACTTAGCCATCAAAGAGCAGTCAAGACTCCAGGACAATAACTCTGAACCTTGTGCTTTTCACTGCTCAGCAGGGTCTAACAGGGTCATTTGGTTCCTTTGTTGATACCTTACATAAGTCACTCAGATCTGACTCATGATATGAAGGCAAAAATGCTGGATATTTTGGCATTTGACAATGCCAATGAGAAAACTGAACAGGTTTTCAGCATTGTATCAACAGGTGCCACTGTCTCATGATTGCTGGACACAACAACGAAGGATGCAGCAACGAAGGAAGCACCGACAAACAGCAATGTATCTAACCACGGCCATAGAAGCAGCCCTGAAACCACCAGCACGACCACTGCACAAGGGAAACAACCTGGGTGGAACTCGTCGTGTTTCTGGGAAACTTAGGTACTGGAATGAAAGAAAATGAGCATTTGAATTCTGGCCGATCTCTTTCCTGTGCTGAGTTACATGCTGTACTCTGCAGATGCAAAAAGCTTGAAGTCGAGAATAAGCAAAACTAAAGAAAACATTCTTGGGGTAAAACCTACAGGGAAAAGGCTAGCACGAAATTGCATGTTCCAAATGATTTGCCTTCTGGGATCAGTCAAAATGAGGTTTTGAATTCTGGCCTACCTCTTTCCTGTGCTGAGATACATGCTGTACCCTGCAGATTCAAAATGCTTGATGTCGAGATTAAGTAAAACGAATGAAAACAGTGTTGGTGTAAAACCTGAAGGGAATAGGCTACCACCAAATTGCATGTTCTAAATTATTTGCCTTCGGGAATGAAAGAAAATGGACTTTTGAATTCTGGCCTACCTCTTTCCTGTGCTGAGATACATGCTGTGCCCTGCTAATGCAAAATGATTGATGTCTCGATTAATCAAAACTAATGAAAACATTGTTGGAGTAAAAACTAAAGGGAAAAGGCTAGCACCAAATTGCATGTTCCAAATGATTAACCACCAGGACTGAAACAAAATGAGCATTTGAATTCTGGCGGACCACTTTCCTGTGCTGAGATACATGCTGTACCCTGCAGATTCAAAATGCTTGATGTCGAGACTATACGAAATTAATGAAAACATTTTTGGGGTAAAACCTAAAGGGAAAAGGCTAGCACCGAATTGCATGTTCCAAATGATTTGCCTTCTGGAATGAAAGAAAATGAGCATTTGAATTCTGGCCGACCTCTTTCCTGCACTGAGATACATGCTGTTCTCTGCAGATGCAAAATGCTTGAATGTCGAGATTAATCAAAACTAATGAAAACATTGTTGGGGTAAAACCTAAATGAAAAAGCTAGCACCAAATTGGATGTTCCAAATGTTTTGCCTTCTGGAATGAAAGAAAATGAGCATTTGAATTCAGGCCTACCTCTTTCCTGCGCTGAGATACATGCTGTACTCTGCAGATGCAAAATGCTTGAATGTCGAGATTAATGAAAACTAAAGAAAGCATTGTTGGTGTAAAACCTAAAGGGAAAAGGCTAGCACCAAATTGCATGTTCCAAATGATTTGCCTTCTGGAGTCACTCAAAATGAATATTTGAATTCTGGCCTACCTCTTTCCTGCGCTGAGATACATGCTGTACTCTGCAGATGCAAAATGCTTGAATGTCGAGATTAATGAAAACTAAAGAAAGCATTGTTGGTGTAAAACCTAAAGGGAAAAGGCTAGCACCAAATTGCATGTTCCAAAAGATTTGCCTTCTGTAGTCACTCATAAAATGACCCTTTAGGTCACGCAGGAATCTCTACATTTCCTGGGGATAGTGGGATTTTGGAGACTACACATCCCTGGATACAGCCAGATTGTGAAACCTCTGTACGATGTGACTCGAAAGAGGAACAGTTTCCACTGGGGACCTGAATAACAAGCAGCCTTTGACCAGATAAACCAAGAGGTAGTTCAAGCAGTGGGACTGGGACCTGTCCGAGATTGTCCAGACATTAAGAACATTTTGTACACGGCTGCAGGTGACAATGGTCCAACCTGGTGCTTGTGGCAAAAAGCTCCAGGTGAGACACATGGATGACCTCTGGGTTTCTGGATTCGAGGTTTCAGAGGTTCAGAGGCTAACTATACTCCAACAGAGAAAGAGATTCTAGCTGCCTATGAAGGAGTGAAAGCAGCTTCTGTAGTAACTGGAACGGAATCACAACTTCTCTTAGCTCCCAGATTACCAGTTTTGAATTGGATGTTCAAAGGCAAAGGTTCCACACCACATCATGCCACAGATTCCACCTGGTCTAAGTGGATGGCTCTGATAACACAGAGAGCCCGAATGGGAAATCTTGAAAGACCTGGTCTGGTGGAGGTGATCTCAAGTTGGCCTGAAGATGCCAACTGTACCAAACCTCCAGAGGAGAGAGTAACTCGTGCTGAGGAAGCTCCTCCTTACAATGACCTTTCTGATGATGAGAAGAAGTATGCTTTGTTCACAGACGGTTCCTGTCGTCTCCTCGGGAACAAGCGAAGGTGGAAGTCTGCAGTGTGGAGTCCAACACGCCGAGTTGCAGAGGCGAAGGATGGAGAAGGAGAATCCAGTCAGTTTGCAGAGGTAAAAGCTGTCCAGCTAGCTCTCGACGTAGCTGAACGTGAGAGATGGCCAAAGCTTTATCTCTACACCGACTCATAGATGGTAGCCAATGCTCTATGGGGTTGGCTAAAGAACTGGAAGAAGAATGGCTGGCAGAGGAAAGGAAAACCCATCTGGGCAGCCGACCTGTGGCAAGACATTGCTGATCGAGTCGAGAGAATTCCAGTGAAGGTGAGACACATTGATGCTCACATTCCTAAGAGCAAAGCCACTGAGGAACAGCAGCACAACCATCGGGCAGATTTAGCTGCAAGAGTTTCTCAAGTAGACAAGGACTCTGAACTTGATCTCGACTGGAAACACCGAGGCGAGATATTCTTAACTCGGTGGTCTCACGAGTCATCAGGTCATCAAGGCAGAGATGCAACCTACCAGTGGGCTCGTGACAGATCCATAGACATTTCCATGGATGCTATCACACAAGTCATCCATGACTGTGACATTTGTGCTGCTATTAAGCAGGCAAAGCGAATTAAGCCCTTGTGGTATGGTGACAGATGGTCCAAGTACAGGTATGGTGAAGCTTGGCAGATTGACTACATCACTCTACCACGTTCTCGTTCTGGTAAGCAATACATGCTTACTATGGTAGAGGCAAACACTGGATGGCTGGAAACTTATGCAGTTCCACATGCAACTGCACGCAACACCATTCTCGGTCTGGAGAGACAGATCCTGTGGAGACACGGAACTCCAGAGAGGATTGCGTCAGACAACGGAACTCACTTCAAGAACAACCTTGTAAAGAGTTGGACAAAACAGCCATGGTATTGAGTGGATTTTCCATATTCCTTACTATGCACCGGCTGCAGGGAAGATTGAACGCTACAACGGTTTGTTGAAGACCACTCTCAAAGCCATGGGAGGTGGATCTTTGAAAAACTGGGAAAAGCATTTAGCACAAGCAACCTGGCTGGTGAATAGTAGAGGTTCAGTGAACTGAGCTGGACCGGCACATTCAGATCTGCTGCAGAAAGTAGAAGGTGATAGAGTTCCTGTTGTTAGAGAAAAGAATCTGTTAGGTAAAACTGTTTGGGTATTTTTGCCCTCAGGAGAGGCTAAACCTGTCCGAGGGGTGGTTTCAGCTGAAGGTCCGGGTCACACTTATTGGGTAATGCAAGAGAATGGTGAAATTCAGTGTATTCCACAAAGAAATTTAACTTTAGCTGAGGGAGTTTAATTTCAGACTGTTGTACGGATACATCGCGTCCAAAGGAAGAATCCCTGAGGAATCTACGGTGCACGAACCCTGAGAACCCTGAGAGCCCTGAGTCAACTGAGAGTCCCTGTGTTTCTGTTTCCCTTTTGTTCACTTCGTCTGTGGAGAGACAAACTGTTTTCCATCTTCTTGTTTTCTGATTTTCTCGGACTTCTGAATCGTCTACATCTGAATATAGCTGGAATGGACTATGAACTTTACTTACAAACTGTAAATATTGTTTTAGATTGGATGGACAGTACGAACAGCCAATGAAATTGTTTAGAAAGGGGTGGACTGTGATCGTTTGAGGCTGTGCCTTTAAGACAAAACAGTGCTGGGACACTCTGAATGTTTTCGGTTCTAGAACAAAAACATTCTGATATTCTAAACGAATTTCATTGGTGGATGAATAAAATGCAACTTTAGATTGTGGAGCAGTTGGAATTTTTTTTTTCCTCAGTTCAGTGTGGTTTGGGAGTTGGGGAGTTTGGGTTTCAGCCTGTTCTCCCTGCCTGCTTTCTCTGTGAACTGCTGGAGTTGGCCTTCAGATAAGCAAAAACTAATCCTGCATGGGCTTTTGAAGCTTACTAACAACTCTTTTCCTTAATTACTTGCCTTTCTTTCTCTCTAACCCCCTTTTGGGAAAAAAAGGGAGGTAGAGGGGGAGAGAGGGGGTTACAGCGAGGGGATCCCTCCTCGGGGAGGGATTTTTGTTGTGTTATTTCTCTTTGCTGTATATTTCTGTGTATATATTGTAAATACCTGTATATATTGTGTTATATATAAGCTGCTTTCCATATAAGCTTGTAAATATACAGCTTTGCTCCTCTGACTGGGTTAGCTGTGGTTTGTTGCTCTGTGGAGGCGGGAGAGCTAAGCCCTCTCTCAACCTACCACACAATGCCAATGAAAAAACTGAACAGGTTTTCAGCAATGTATCAACAGGTGCCACTGTCTCATGATTGCTGGACATAACAACGAAGGACACAGCAACGGGGGAAGCACCGACAAACAGCAATGTATCTCACCACGGCCATAGAAGCAGCCCTGAAACCACCAGCACGACCACCGCACAAGGGAAACAACCTGAGTGGAAATCATCGTGTTTCTGGGAAACTTAGGTACTTTAAATCAAAATTGCCTGACTGCTGGACAGTCTCGAAAGTGTCCACTGTCACAGATCTAATCATTTTACTCTAGAATGTCAAAAGTAGGGAGATTGCTCCCGCAGTGCGAAGATACCCCGCAACGACCCCAAACCAGGATGCTTGGACCGCGCCTCCCCCTCGCAGCCATCCTCTGACAGTGTCTAGCGGAACTACCAACAGCCGCATACCACCTTTGATTCCACAAAGCCTTGTCGAGTTCCATTGATACGGTCCTTTGGGTCACAGACCCTGTGCTCTGTTAATTGGCAGGTTGTCTACCTCTAGGCAGGGCATCCTTACAATTCCTGGTTCAATACATTCTGATTATGACTGGGCTATGAAAATTATGCTCTATACCATTGCCTCTCCTGTTAGCACTCTTGTTGGGACAGAAATTGTTCAGCTAATATCATTTGAGTCCTGAGAGCCTAAACTTCTAACAGGAATCCTAGAGCAAAGAAGGCTCGGGTTCCTCCTATATGCCTGATATCTCATTGGCCCTAAAAATCCAGAAGGGAAAACTGGAACAGATTGTATCTGTCAGACACCCTTGTGGACAAATTATACAAATTTTAATGATTGTGGATACTGGAGACGATGTTATCATTATGTCCCGTCATAAATGGAATGTTCACTAGCCATTGCTCATGGCAAATGCTGAAGTTATGGGATTAAAAGGTATCCACATGACCTGGGTTAGCAAAGAGCTAGTGCAATTAGCTTTAACAACTGCAAATCAGTCACTGTAAGACCATCTGTGTTAACCCTTCCAGTTGCTCTAATGGGCTGACATGCCTTTAGTAAGCTAGGAGTAAAAATGTTATTTTTATTCCTTTTCTGTAGCAGATACTGGTTAGCAAATTAAAATGGAAAACAGGTAATTCAGTATGGGTGGGACAATGATTGCTCAGACAAAATAGGCTGCAAGTCGTTAAGACCCTAATACAGAAAAACAATAGCAACTAGGGTACACCTTGCTAGCCACCCCCACCCCTACCTCCACCCCCCGACAAAGGACAATTTTCTGGTATGACTCTTGACGACAACAGCTCTGCTCTGATTTAAAGTTCCAGTACTAATTTCTTCATTTCTGATTGCAATGTCCTCAAGAGATTTGTTATTTAGAGTTTTGCTAAGTTTTCCTGGTAAGGATAATGAATGGTACGCATTTGGTACTTATAGGCAGTTAATACATAGCAATTGTACTAAGGTGTAAGTACTTAGTAATGAGTTCACCTTGTAAGATTTTCTTTTGGTTCGAACCTTCTTAGTTGTGTGCGTAGGCATTTCAAAGGAGCTCCATGTAATATTGTAATAATGTTAAGGTATCTCAGCATGTATCTCAGCACAGGAAAGAGGTAGGCCAGAATTCAAAACCTCATTTTGACTGATCCCAGAAGGCAAATCATTTGGAACATGCAATTTGGTACTAGCCTTTTCCCTTTAGCTTGTACCCCTGAGGTGATTTGCCTTCTGCCCTGACAATGCTGCACGACTCAGCATAAAGAGGTACGTCCGAGTGATACGGAAGGCGGGTCGCACCCAGCACTGCCCCGGTGCTAAAAAATAGCAGCGCGCGCTCACAAAAGAAGTGAATACATAGAATACATAGAATACATAGAATTAACCAGGTTGGAAGAGACCTTCAAGATCATCACGTCCACCCCATCAACCAATCCAACACCACCCAAACAACTAACCCACGGCACCAAGCACCCCATCAAGTCTCCTCCTGAACACTTCCAGTGATGGCGACTCCACCACCTCCCCAGGCAGCCCATTCCAATGAGCAATCACTCTTTCTGTATAGAACTTTTTCCTAACATCTAGCTTGAACCTCCCCTGGCGCAGCCTGAGACTGTGTCCTCTTGTTCTGAATCTCGCCTTGGATCCGACGAACGGCCGGGGAGGGCAAGGGGAAGCATGCCGCGAAACAGAAGAGGCTGTGCAAAAACGCCCTCCAACTTATTCTCTCTGTGAGAGGCATTACTGGCAATTCTGGGATCTTAAACGGGCTATTAGCCTGCGCCCGGAATCTACCCCGCGGCAATTGCGCTTTTACTTCCGAAGTGCTGGACGAGATTGCAACCCAGCTGTGGGATGAGATGCTTAAATACTTAAAAAGAAGCTCTTCGCAATAGCACCGTGTGATGGACTGTCACGTACATTGCAATCGAAAAAAGCAGAGCAGTTTGCTTTTGATTCAGCTGCAGCGGCGAACAAGGGAGATTCGGAAGGCAACCCCCGCCCTACTCCCCCCTCCTCTCTCACTGCATACTGCCCGCCAGCATCTGCACAATTTCAATCGCCCGCTACTCCTTCCTATACACGAATCGTGGCTCTCTCACTACCGTTTTTTTGCGCGGAAAAATCTGCTCCTGCCCCGTCAATAGCGGCAGAAGCAAATCCTGATCGAGCTGATAAGGTGAGCAAAATCAAAATGGAGGTCGCTACGCAGCAGAAATTGCACGACACACCACGTCCGCCATCTTGGCGACCACACCGTCTTTATTAGACCCCACCACTGCCCCAAGCAGAGAAAAAGCCGTAAAAAGGCAGCGAAGCTTGTGATTCAGCGTTTTCGATCCCCTTCATCAGCATCTTCCTCTAATGCCCCCAGCGACGGCTTGGACGGCTTGGAAGATGGGAGGACCGGTACCGGGAGACCAGACACTGTTGAGTTTACAACTCCTCTTAAAAGAAAAAAAAAAAATGCAGCGCTTGCAGGTTCACGACTGCACCATTCTTACCACTGCGCCCTGGCCGCCCCGGCCACCCCGGCAGTGGCTCCTACCAGCAGCGGCAGCACCCATTCCAGCGGCGCCCGGCCCGACGGGGCCCGGCCCGGCGGGGCCCACCCTCCCCCCATCCCGGCAGTCCTCTTGGCGACGACTCCTGCAAGCCCCCGTGGCCCCCGCCACTACCGGACACTCCGAACAAGGCGGCACCGACCGACGCGACCCAGACTGGTTCCCACCGACACCACGCCCGATGCCAGCGGCCCCGGCAGGAATGGCCCGTGCCAGCGGCCCCTTCCCCACAGCGGTTTCAGCTGCGCTACACCCCCCCCCGCCTCCTACATTCCAGGCATTCTCAACAAAGTATCACACTTCGACGGCAGTTCCAATCAACTCCCGATGGGACCATCGGGGGGTGGGTGGGACGGGAACTGTCCCATTGCGTAGGTGGAAAGGTATTATGGGAAATGTAGTCACAGTCTGTATATGCTTTTCCTGTGGTCAACAACAGATCTAACAATCTCTGGACTGACAAATGCTAGTGGAAGTTAGACAAGCCATAGCTCCCTATGGGTTACAGTCAGGATACACAACTGCTGTAATCAATCAGTTGTTTTCAATGCATTTGTTAATCCCTTTTGTCGCGTCTGTTTGCGAATGGTGTTTATTACATGGTCTGAGACCAATCAACTCAATCCTGGAGGAGATGGGTGCCTTGCAACCTGGCCTCCCAACTCCCAGTCCCCTGGAATTGGGCCCTTATTATTATTCATCTGAAGGATTGTTCTTTTTACAATTCACTTACATCCGGAGGTCTCAACAAAGCCTACACCTACTGAGTCATCGATTAAGGCAGACTCCACCCACTGGTATCAATGCATAGCCCCAGGCATGCCAGAATTCTCTGGTTTGGCTTTTGCTCTCATTCAGATAGCCTTATTGTGACTTTCTCACCTGTAAGTCTATGGATGATATCTTGATTGCGAAAAAGCTACATCCTAAGACACTGCCCTCTGACTTCCAACCCATGTCAGCAAGCAAGAGGGTCACAAGCAACACCATGCCTTGCAACTTCTCAATTAAGTGGCAATTCACTTGCAAATGCCTCAGAAGCCACACCCCAGCAGCTAGCAGATCCTTTTACAAGGTGTCACTGCAACCCACCTCGATGGGGTGAGCCTTTTTGTTAAATCATATCAGCAACTGCAGCTTCCTGATAAGGCTTTGTAATTAAGTCAGGCCTTAGCCATCAAAGAGTGGTCAAGAATCCAGGACAATAACCCTGACCCTTGTGCTTTTCACTGCTCAGCAGGGTCTATCAGGGCCATTTGGCTCCTTTGTTGATACCTTACATAAGTCACTCAGATCTGATTCATGATATGAAGGCAAAAATGCTGGATATTTTGGCATTTGACAATGCTAATGAAAAAACTGAACAGGTTTTCAGCATTGTATCAACAGGTGCCACTGTCTCGTGATTGCTGGACACAACAACGAAGGAAGCACCGACAAACAGCAATGTATCTCACCACGGCCATAGAAGCAGCCCTGAAACCACCAGCATGACCACCGCACAAGGGAAACAACCTGAGTGGAAATCATCGTGTTTCTGGGAAACTTAGGTACTTTAAATCAAAATTGCCTGACTGCTGGACAGTCTCGAAAGTGTCCACTGTCACAGATCTAATCATTTTACTCTAGATTGTCATAAGTAGGGAGATTGCTCCCACAGCGTGAAGATACCCCCCGACAACCCCAAACCAGGATGCTTGGACCGCGCCTCCCCCTCGCAGCCATCCTCTGACAGCGTCTAGCGGAACTACCAACAGCCGCATACCACCTTTGATTCCACAAAGCGTCGTCGAGTTCAATTGATACGGTCCTTTGGGTCACAGACCCTGTGCTCTGTTAATTGGCAGGTTGTCTACCTCTAGGCAGGGCATCCTTACAATTCCTGGTTCAATACATTCTGATTATGACTGGGCTATGAAAATTATGCTCTATACCATTGCCTCTCCTGTTAGCACTCTTGTTGGGACAGAAATTGTTCAGCTAATATCATTTGAGTCCCGAGTGCCTAAACTTCTAACAGGATCCTAGGGCAAGAAGGCTCGGGTTCCACCTATATGCCTGATATCTCATTGGCCCTAAAAATCCAGAAGGGAAAACTGGAACAGATTGTATCTGTCAGACACCCTTGTGGACAAATTATACAAATTTCAATGATTGTGGATACTGGAGACGATGTTATCATTATGTCCCGTCATAAATGGAATGTTCACTAGCCATTGCTCATGGCAAATGCTGAAGTCATGAGGTTAAAAGGTATCCACACGACCTAGGTTAGCAAAGAGCTAGTGCAATTAGCTTTAGCAACTGCAAATCAGTCACTGTAAGACCATCTGTGTTAACCCTTCCAGTTGCTCTAATGGGCTGACATGCCTTAAGTCAGCTAGGAGTAAAAAATTTTATTTTTATTCCTTTGCTGTAGCAGCTACTGGTCAGCAAATTAAAATGGAAAACAGATAATTCAGTATGGGTGGGACAATGATTGCTCAGACAAAATAGGCTGCAAGTCGTTAAGACCCTAATACAGAAAAACAATAGCAACTAGGGTACACCTTGCTAGCCACCCCCACCCCTACCTCCACCCCCCGACAAAGGACAATTTTCTGGTACGACTCTTGTCGACAACAGCTGTGACCGTTTGACACTGTGCCTTTAAGGAAGGGGCGCACTGGCTAAATGTTTATAAAATATTTTGGTATTCTAAACGAATTTCATTGGCCAAGTAAGGTGGGAGGTGAGATTGTTAGACCCAGGGGAGCTGGGACTTTCTCTCAGTCTTCCTTTCTTCACTGTCCCTTCCACACTGGATTGCTTCTGAGCTTCTTGCCAAGAGATAAGAACTAACTCACTCCCTATACTTAGGCCTCTGCTGTGTTAACCGTCCTCATCTTTTTTCTACCTCTTTGGGGCAGAAGGGAGGTAGGGGGGTGAAGGGGGCACAGGGGGAAGCCCCCTCTGTTGGGGGTCTGGTTTCTGACTGTGTTTATTTGCTGTATATTCCTGTATATATTGTAAAATACCTGTATTTGTTGTGTTACATATAATCTGTTTCCTTGTAAAATATACTCTCATTTCTCGGACTGAGTTTTAGCTGCGGTTTCTTTCTCAGTGGGGGAGGGAAAGCAGAGCCTTTCCTCTCAACCCACCACAACAGCTCTGCTCTGATTTAAAGTTCCAGTACTAATTTCTTCATTTCTTCATTTCTGATTGCAATGTCCTCAAGAGATTTGTTATTTAGAGTTTTGCTAAGTTTTCCTGGTCAGCATAATGAATGGTACGGATTTGGTACTCATAGGTAGTTAATACATAGTAATTGTACTAAGGTGTAAGTACTTAGTAATGAGTTCGCCTTGTAAGATTTTCTTTTGGTTCGAACCTTCTTAGTTGTGTGCCTAGGCATTTCAAAGGAGCTCCATGTAATATTGTAATAATGTTAAGGTTTGTAGTGAATAGGTATGCATTCTCTAAGGTATTCTTTAGCTAATGTAACGTCTTTATATTTCCTTCTTAGACATAGACTACAAAAAATACAAAAAATACAAAAAAAATGGTTGTGGTAGGTTGAGAGAGGGCTTAGCTCTCCCTCCTCCACAGAGTAAAAAAACCACAACTATCCCAGTCGAAAGAGCAAGCTATATATATTTACAAGCATATATGGAAAGCAGGTTATATATATAACACAATATATACAGGTATTTACAATATATACACAGAAATATACAGCAAAGAGAAATAACACAACAGAAATCCCTCCCCGAGGGAGGGATCCCCTCCTTGGAACCCCCTCTCTCCCCCCCTACCCCCCTTTTTTCCCACAAAAGGAGTTAGAGAGAGAGAAAGGCAAGTTACTAAGGAAAAGAGTTGTTAGTAAGCTTCAAAAGGCCATGCAGGATTAGTGTTTGCTTATCTGAAGGCCAACTCCACCAGTTCGCAGAAGAAGCAGGCAGGGCGAACAGGCTGAAACTCCAACTCCCCCAACTCCCAAACCGAACTGAACTGAGAAAAAAAAATTTCCAACTGCTTCACAATCTAAAGCTGAATTTTTGTTTATCCACCAATGAAATTCATTTAGAATATCAGAATGTTTTGGTTCTAGTACCGAAAACATTTAGCCAGTGTCTCAGCACTGTTTGTCCTTAAAGGCACAGCCTCAAACGATCACAGTCCACCCCTTTCTAAACAA
Organism: Dryobates pubescens; assembly: GCF_014839835.1. Classification (NCBI taxonomy): domain Eukaryota; kingdom Metazoa; phylum Chordata; class Aves; order Piciformes; family Picidae; genus Dryobates; species Dryobates pubescens. The sequence goes on from NW_026530688.1 coordinate 1,214,520, forward strand.
TTTCATTGGCTGTTCGTACTGTCCATCCAATCCAGAACAATATTTACAGTTTGTAAGTAAAGTTCATAGTCCATTCCGGCTATACTCAGATGTAGATGATTCAGATGTCCAAGAAAATCCAAAATCAAGAAAATGGAAAACAGTTTGTCTCTCCGCAGACGAAGCAAAGAAAAGGGAAACAGAGACTCAGGGACTCTCAGTTGACTCAGGGCTCTCAGGGTTCGTGCACCGTAGATTCCTCAGGGATTCTTCCTTTGGACGCGATGTAGCTGTACAACAGTCTGAAATTAAACTCTCTCAGCTAAGGTTAAATCTCTTTGTGGAATACACTGAATTTCACCATTCTCCTGCATTACCCAATAAGTGTGACCTGGACCTTCTGCTGAAACCACCCCTCGGACAGGTTTAGCCTCTCCTGAGGGCGAAAATACCCAAACAGTTTTACCTAACAGGTTCTTTTCTCTAACAACAGGAACTCTATCACCTCCTACTCTCCGTAGCAGATCTGAATGTACCGGTCCAGCTCGGTTCACTGAACCTCTACTATTCTCCAGCCAGGTTGCTTGTGCTAAATGTTTCTCCCAGTTTCTCAAAGATCTACCTCCCATGGCTTTGAGAGTGGTCTTCAACAAACCGTTGCAGTGTTCAATCTTCCCTGCAGCTGGTGCATAGTAAGGAATATGGAAAATCCACTCAATACCGTGCTCTTTTGCCCAGCTCTTTACAAGGTTGTTTTTGAAATGAGTTCCGTTGTCTGACTCAATTCTCTCTGGAGTTCCGTGTCTCCACAGGATCTGTCTCTCCAGACCGAGAATGGTGTTGCGGGCAGTTGCATGTGGAACTGCATAAGTTTCCAGCCATCCAATGTTTGCCTCTACCATAGTAAGCACGTACTACTTACCAGAACGAGAACGTGGTAGAGTGATGTAGTCAATCTGCCAAGCTTCACCATACCTGTACTTGGACCATCTGTCACCATACCACAAGGGCTTAATTCGCTTTGCCTGCTTAATAGCAGCACAAATGTCACAGTCATGGATGACTTGTGTGATGGCATCCATGGAAATGTCTATGGATCTGTCACGAGCCCATTGGTAGGTTGCATCTCTGCCTTGATGTCCTGACGAATCGTGAGCCCACCGAGCTAAGAATATCTCGCCTCGGTGTTTCCAGTCGAGATCAAGATCAGAGTCCTTGTCTACTTGAGAAACTCTTGCAGCTAAATCTGCCTGATGGTTGTGCCGCTGTTCCTCAGTAGCTTTGCTCTTAGGAATGTGAGCATCAATGTGTCTTACTTTCACTGGAATTCTCTCAACTCGATCGACAATGTCTTGCCACAGTTCAGCTGCCCAGATGGGTTTTCCTTTCCTCTGCCAGCCATTCTTTTTCCAGTTCTTTAGCCAACACCATAGAGCATTGGCTACCATCCAGGAGTCGGTGTAGAGATAAAGCTTTGGCCATCTCTCACGTTCAGCTACGTCGAGAGCTAGCTGGACAGCTGTAATGGGTTGGGGCAGACCCCCTCCCCACCACAGGCAGAAATAACGACTCAGGCAAACGGATTGCAAAAGTGATGAAAGTTTAAATAGAAAGCAGTGAATGTTACAGAAAACCCAAAGCGCAGTGACAAAGAAAGATCCCATCCCCACCTGAGGGTGCATGCAAAACCCCCAGGGCTCCTTCTTCCCCCTCCCTCTGCTGGGCTAGTCTCAGCTGGCCAGGCCTGAGACTGCCCATCCCCCTGTGGCCTTGGGCCCAGTCAGGCCCATGGCCGGGAGATCTCTCCCCCAGTTACCAAGTCTCGGAGAGGGAAGGAAAGAGGAAGTGCCAGACTCCGCACTGGATCTTATAGTGGTGCAAAGAATTATGGTAGGAAATACACAATTTCCTGTGTCCATCCCTCTGGGCTGGACTTCTGGACACAGGAAGTGAATGCACCAGGGGGGCACCCAGCTCAAACTACAACAACAGCTTTTACCTCTGCAAACTGACTGGATTCTCCTTCTCCATCCTTCGCCTCTGCAACTTGGCGTGTTGGACTCCACACTGCAGACTTCCATCTTTGCTTGTTCCCGACGAGACGACAGGAACCGTCTGTGAACAAAGCATATTTCTTTTCAGCATCTGAAAGGTCATTGTAAGGAGGAGCTTCCTCAGCACGAGTTACTCACTCCTCTGGAGGTTTAGTACAGTTGGTATCTTCAGGCCAACTTGAGATCACCTCCACCAGACTAGGTCATTCAAGATTTCTGTGTTATCAGAGCCATCCACTTAGACCGGGTGGAATCTGTGGCATGATGTGGTGTGGAACCTTTGCCTTTGAACATCCAATTCAAAACTGGCAATCTGGGAGCTAAGAGAAATTGTGATTCAGTTCCAATTACTTCAGAAGCTGCTTTCACTCCTTCATAGGCAGCTAGAATCTCTTTCTCTGTTGGAATATAATTAGCCTCTGAACCTCTGTAACCTCGACTCCAGAAACCAAGAGGTCGTCCACGTGTCTCACCTGGAGCTTTTTGCCACAGGCACCAGGTTGGACCATTGTCACCTGCAGCCGTGTACAAAATGTTCTTAATGTCTGGACCATCTCGGTCAGGTCCCAGTCCCACTGCTTGTACCACTTCTTGCTTTATCTGGTCAAAGGCTGCTTGTTGTTCAGGTCCCCAGTGGAAACTGTTCCTCTTTCGAGTCACATCATACAGAGGTTTCACAATCTGACTGTATCCAGGAATGTGTAGTCTCCAAAATCCCACTATTCCCAAGAAACGTAGAGTTTCGTGCTTGTTTGTGGGATTTGCCATGGTAGAGACTCTATTTACCACATCCACTGGAGTGTGTCTGCGTCCATCCTGCCACTGCACTCCCAGAATCTGGATTTCTGTGGTAGGACCTTTCACCTTGTCTCTCTTGATGGCAAAACCATCATTCAGAAGAATGTCCATGATTTTGTTCCCTTTCTCAAAGACTTCCTCAGCAGTTTTACCCCAGACGATGATATCATCGATGAACTGGATGTGTTCTGGAGCACCACCTTCCTCCAGAGCATCATGGATTACTGCATGACAGATGCTGGAGCTGTGGATCCAGCCCATCGGCAGTCTGTTGAAAGTGTACTGGATTCCTCTCCAGGTGAAAACAGAGGCCTGCATTCCTCTGCTATGGGACTAGAGAAGAATGCATTAGCAATGTCTATGGTAGCATACCATTTGGCCTCTTTGGATTCCAGCTCATACTGGAGTTCCATCATGTCTGGTACTGCTGCACTCATAGGCGGTGTTACTTCGTTCAGGGCTCGGTAGTCCACTGTCAGACGCCAGTCTCCAGTCTGCTTTCGCACAGGCCACACTGGACTGTTGAAAGGTGAATGAGTTTTGCTGATGACTTTCTGACTCTCCAACTGACGAATCAGATTCTGAATGGGCAACAATGAGTCATGGTTGCTTCCATATTGTCTGTGATGCACAGTCTGAGAAGCAACCGGCAACTTAATGTCCTGAATCTTGTGTTGTCCCACAACTGTAGATTCATCAGAAAGCTCAGGTCTAGCAGACAGTTTCAGTTTTTGTCCATCAATTTCTACAGAAGCTACTCCAAAAGCCCATTTGTAACCTTTAGGGTCCTTGAAACGCCCTTCTCTCAGAAAATCAATTCCCAAAATACAAGGTGCATCAGGTCCGGTCACAACTGTATGCTTCTTCCACTGTTTATCAGTTAAACTTATATTAACTTCCATCTTACTTAACTCTTGAGATCCACCAGTGACTCCCAGAATAGTTATGGACTCTGATCCCGGATAATTTGATGGCATTATGGTGCACTGAGCTCCTGTGTCAACCAAGGCCCTGTACTTCTGAAAGTGTCAAGTGCCAGGCCACTGGATGTACACATCCCAATAGATTCTATTATCTCTATTACCCCTCTCCTCCCCCTGGCGGGAGGCAGGGCACCCCTAATTATGGGGAACATATCCACAGGTGCAACGAGCACACTGTGCAGTGTTAGAACTGGAGCCACTGTTGGAGCTACTAGAGTTGTCCTGGGGAACTGTAGAAGTAACAGCTACCCTTCTGGTATTGCTACCTCGTGTTCTGCCACTTTGCAGTTCTCTCAGTCTCCTGAAAAGATTAGAAGTTGGTTGACCATCCCACCTGTTCATGTTCTCACCAAACTGATCATGCAGGGTAATCCAAATAGTCCTACGTGACTGCCTTGGTGGTCTGCTTTGGTTTGGCCTGTTTTGGAATGACCTCCTTGGAGGACGCCTATTCCTCACAGCTGAAACCTGCACCCACCTGGAGGAAGAATTGGAATTATCTCTTTGTGCCAATTGGGATATGGTGTTTTTAAATTCATCCTTCAGCTCTTTCATGCAATTCTTTATTTCACCAGTCAGAGTTTCAATGGCTGAAACCAAAGAAACACGTGTCATGCTATCATCCAGTTGCCTCAATTGATCAGTGAATTGGCCAACCGTAAGAGGAGCTCCACCATAATTTCTTGCCACAATTCTGCTTGCCAGAATGTTTGCATAATTAGAAGGAGCATGCTTGATGAGCTTTTTAGCAAGACCATTTCCTACAGGAACATCATCAGGATTCAGAGATTCATGTTCACCATAGAGTATTAGGGAGTGGTGTGGCTCAGTTGGTAGCACATAAGACCTTTAATGGGGAAGGGCGTGAGTTCAAGCCTGCAGTGGGCACTAGTGTCCTCCCTACTCTAGTCATGAGGTCTGTGGTGACAGGTTGGACTCGATGATCTTTGAGGTCTCTTCCCACCTTAGTGATACTGAATACTGAATTTGTATCTCTCTAACAGCAAATTCTCTCAGACGCTTAATTCCCTCATCTATGGTAGTCCAGGGCTTAGGATTCCATGGAAGATCATCTCGGGAAGGGTATCTCATGAGAACTGCCATTAAAAGGCGTATCCACAGATTAACCTTACCGAGAGCCTTGCCTAGATGTCTATCTATTCCATTATCCTTTGAGAGAGTTCCTAGCTGGGCTGCTGACTTGTCTCCAACCATTAGAGCTGGAGCACCTGTATCATAACATCTACCAAGCCAAGCAAGAACTGGCTTCTTATCTGCTCTGAGATAGTCTTTTCTCACATTTCTTAGCTCCTCCCGGGGTGAAGAGCAGTCGCTTATATCATCTTGTTGTTCCTCTTCCTTTGCCTCCTCTTCCTCAACTTGTTGTCCAAACAACCTTTCTGTCACTCTCTCAAGGATCCCTTTAAGCTGAGAAGCACCACCACTAGCTGCTGTCCTACCAAGAGCTGCATCTCGATCCTCTGATGATCTCAATAACTCAGGTATATTTTTAAGACAAATTTTCTCTTCCTCCCCTGCAGAAGAACCCTGCTGTGCATCCCCGTCAGCTCCTGAATCAGCTTTAGTCTTACCCCTCCTTGTTGTTAAAACTGCTACTTGCTTTACTGGAGCTGTGTTTGGGTTTCCAGCTGCCTTATTATCAGAAGTTGATAAGCTTTGAGACAGATTAGCTGCTTTGGAGGACGCTTCCGCTCCTGCCATGGAAGAAGGAGGAAATGACTTTGCCTCGTTAATGGTGGCTGCCGGGGACACGGGAGATGCCATGTTTGGGGCTACTGCTGCCCCTGGCTGCTTGCCAGAATCATTAGCAGTGCTGTTCAGAGCTGCCTTCCCGATTGACTTTTCAGCTTTATCTTTAACTGACACAGATTCTCCATTATCATCCTCACTGGATGTTCCTGAAACAGAGCCAGGGTGGTGTTTTCGTCTCTTAACCCTCCGTTTTATAATATGCCTTAGACACTTTTTTCTCCTGGTACAGTGCTACCAACAAATACACATTAGTTATCACCAGCAGCAGGACTACACACATCAAGAAAATCAGCTTTGGATCCCAGCCATCACTTAAAATTACCCTTTCACTGACCGGAATCTTAAACTCCTTTATCTCAATAGGGAGTGTGCTAGATGTTACATTTCTGTATCTTTTCACCCAAAAGAATTCCAGGCACCGATCATATAGGAGTTGCATCTTGTACTTAAACCACAAATATAATTTTTGCATTATATATTTACCTATCTGTTCGATAATCATACCCAGGCAATACTTGTAGATCAATACACTGAAGACAAAGAAGAGCAGACGCTCTAAAAGCCAGAACACCTTCATGTTTGCTCGTCCGACTCAAGCAAGCAATAAATCAAACTAATTTGTCACCAAGCCCCGAGTTGGGCAGCCAATAATGTGGTAGGTTGAGAGAGGGCTTAGCTCTCCCTCCTCCACAGAGTAAAAAACCCACAACTAGCCCAGTCGAAAGAGCAAGCTATATATATTTACAAGCATATATGGAAAGCAGGTTATATATATAACACAATATATACAGGTATTTACAATATATACACAGAAATATACAGCAAAGAGAAATAACACAACAGAAATCCCTCCCCGAGGGAGGGATCCCCTCCTTGGAACCCCCTCTCTCCCCCCCTACCTCCCTTTTTCCCCAAAAAGGGGTTAGAGAGAGAGAAAGGCAAGTTACTATGGAGAAGAGCTGTTAGCAAGCTTCAAAAGCCCATGCAGGATTAGTGTTTGCTTATCTGAAGGCCAACTCCAGCAGTTCGCAGAAGAAGCAGGCAGGGAGAACAGACTGAAACTCCAACTCCCCCAACTCCCAAACCGAACTGAACTGAGAAAAAAAAATTTCAACTGCTTCACAATCTAAAGCTGAATTTTTGTTTATCCACCAATGAAATTCATTTAGAATATCAGAATGTTTTGGTTCTAGTACCGAAAACATTTAGCCAGTGTCTCAGCACTATTTGTCCTTAAAGGCACAGTGTCAAACGACCACAATGGTGAACAAAAAAAGGTAACTAGTTCAAAGAACAAAAAATTTTTTAAATGGTAAACAAAAAGGTGACAAGTGCAAAGAAAAAGTTTAAACATACCAAAATATAACAGAAGTACAAAAAATCTGGATACAAAAAATAGAGTACTAAATAACAGAATAATAAACCATGAATAGAGTACTAAATAACAGAATAATAAACAAGAAGAGCGACAATAAAAAGAAAAATATTAAAAACAAAATATGACAAACTAAAAAAATCATAAGGATTACTGACAATAATAGCTGTTAACAAAAACATAAGAATTGTTAGCAATAAATAAAGAACAAGGATTATCATGACTATTAGATTAAAACAAAAACTCTATAAAAAGAAGACATCAAGAAAGTTAAAATGCGCAATAATAATAAAAAGAATTAATAGAAAAGCAGAAGGTTACAAAATATAATAAAAAAGAAAAAATACGAAATTAAAATAGAAAATAGATTAAATGAACTAAACATGCAAACTAAAAATAATTACAATAAAGAATATAAGATCAAACAAAATAAAAGATTAAATACTAGATTAAAAAAATGCTTTAAAAAATTAAAAATAAAAATTTATTAGAATAACAAAGTAAAATACAGATTAAAAAATTGCAATAACAAAATAATAAAAAAGAAATTAAAATACAGATTAAAAAATTACAATAACAAACTAAAAACAATAATAAAGAAAGTAAACAAGAAATAAATTTTAAAAACAAATGACAAGCAGAGAGTTAAAAATAATAATAAATGATGAGTAGTAAGTTACAAATAATAATAAAAATTTAAAGAATAACAACAACAAAAAAGTAGAATGAAATACAAAAATAGCAAAAATTAATTAGAAAAACTGTTTAAAAGCTAGATTAGAGTTAGTAAGAAAAAAAAGAATAAAAAAAAATGTCAAAGTTAGGTTACAATTAACAACACAAGTTAACACAAAATACAGTATAAAAACAAAATACAAAGCAAACAAAATACAGTATAAAAACAGTACAGATGAAAAATTAAATGCAATGGAAAAAATAAAAATACATTAAAATGGTATAAAAAATAATAAAACAAACAAAATACAAAATTAATTTAAAAAATAAAAATGCAAAATTAGCCATAACAATAATAATAAAAAAATACAAAATTAATTAAAGATTAAACAAAGGAATTAGATTTAAAATAAAAATATTAAACACATATAAATAGTTAATAAATCCAGTATAGAAAATAATAACTAAAAATGAAAAATGCAAGAAAAAAAATACATAATAAGAGAAATACATTAAAAATACAATCGAAAATAAAATGACCCAAATTAGAATCAAACAGACAACACATAAAAATAATTTACAAAAAATGAATTGAAATAAAAAGAAGCTGAAAATTGAACAAAACAATTAAAACTATTGTGGTCGTTTGAGGCTGTGCCTTTAAGAACAAACACTGCTGGAACACACTGGCTAATGTTTTTGGTACTAGAACCAAAACATTCTGATATTCTAAACGAATTTCATTGGTTGATAAACAAAAATTCAGCTTTAGATTGTGAAGCGGTTGGAAAATTTTTTTTTCCCTCAGTTCAGTTCGGTTTGGGAGTTGGGGGAGTTGGGTGTTTCAGCCTGTTCTCCCTGCCTGCTTCTTCTGCGAACTGCTGGACTTGGCCTTCAGATAAGCAAACACTAATCCTGCATGGGCTTTTGAAGCTTGCTAACAACTCTTTTCCTTAGTAACTTGCCTTTCTCTCTCTCTAACCCCTTTTTGGGGAAAAAGGGAGGTAAAAGGGGGGAGAGAGGGGGTTCCAAAGAGGGGATCCCTCCCTGAGGGAGGGATTTTTGTTGTGTTATTTGTCTTTGCTGTGTATTTCTGTGTATATATTGTAAATACCTGTATATATTGTGTTATATATAACCTGCTTTCCATATATGCTTGTAAATATATAGCTTTTGCTCTTCGACTGAGTTAGCTGTGGTTTCTTACTCTGTGGAGGAGGGAGAGCTAAGCCCTCTCTCAACCTACCACATTTATTGGCTGCCCAACTCGGGGCTTGCTGACAAATTAGTTTGATTTATTGCTTGCTTAAGTCGAACGAGCAAACATGAAGGTGTTTTGGCTTTTTGAGCGTCTGTTCTTCTCGGTCTTTGGTGTATTGATCTACAAGTATTGCCTGGGTATGATTATCGATAAGATAGGTAAATATATAATGCAAAAATTATATTTGTGGTTTAAGTACAAGATTCGGCTTCTGTATGATCAGTGCCTGGAATTCTTTTATGTTAAAAAGTACAGGAATGTTACATCTAGCACACTCCCTATTGAGATAAAAGAGTTTAAGATTCCGCTCGGTGAAAGGGTAATTTTAAGTGATGGCTGGGATCCAAAGCTGATTTTCTTGATGTGTGTAGTCCTGCTGCTGGTGATAAGTAATGTGTATTTGCTAGTGACACTGTACCGGGAGAGAAAAGTTTACAAGGCATGTTTTGTTATTAGACGGAGGACAAAGAGACGAAAACGCCACCCTAGCTCTGTTTCAGGAACATCCAGTGAGGATGATAATGGAGAATCTGTGTCAGTTAAAGATAAAGCTAAAAAGTCAATCGGCAAGGCAGCTCTGAATAGCAATGGTGATGATTCTGGCAAGCAGCCAGGGGCTACAGTAGCCCCAAACATGGCGGCTCCCGTGTCCCCGGCAGCCACCATTAACGAGGCAAAGTCATTTCCTCCTTCTTCCATGGCAGGAGCGGAAGCGTCCTCCAAAGCAACTAATCTGTCTCAAAGCTTATCAGCTTCTGATAATAAGGCAGCTGGAAACCCAAACACAGCTCCAGTAAAGCAAGTAGCAGTTTTAACAACAAGGAAGGGTAAGACTAAAGCTGATTCAGGAGCTGACGGGGATGCACAGCAAGGTTCTTCTGCAGGGGAGGAAGAGAAAATCTGTCTTAAAAATATAGCTGAGTTATTGAGATCATCAGAGGATCGAGATGCATCTCTTGGTAGGACAGCAGCTAGTGGTGGTGCTTCTCAGCTTAAAGGGATCCTTGAGAGGTTGTTGGGACCACAAGTTGAGGAACAGGAGGCAGAGGAGCAAGAACAAGATGACATAACCGACTGCTCTTCACCCCGGGAGGAGCTTAGAAATGTAAGAAAGGACTATCTCAGAGCAGATAAGGAGCCAGTTCTCGCTTGGCTTGGTAGATGCTATGATACAGGTGCTCCAGCTCTAATGGTTGGAGACAAGTCAGCAGCCCAGCTAGGAACTCTCTCAAAGGATAATGGAATAGATAGACATCTAGGCAAGGCTCTCGGTAAGGTTAATCTGTGGATACGCCTTCTAATGGCGGTTCTCATGAGATACCCTTCCCGAGATGATCTTCCATGGAATCCTAAGCCCTGGACTACCATAGATGAGGGAATCAAGCGTCTGAGAGAATTTGCTGTTAGAGAGGTACTCTATGGTGAACATGAATCTCTGAATCCTGATGATGTTCCTGTAGGAAATGGTCTTGCTAAAAAGCTCATCAAGCTTGCTCCTTCCAATTATGCAAACATTCTGGCAAGCAGAATTGTAGCAAGAAATTATGGTGGAGCTCCTCTTACGGTTGGCCAATTCACTGATCAATTGAGACAATTGGATGATAGTATGACACGTGTTTCTTTGGTTTCAGCCATTGAAACTCTGTCTGGAAAACTGGAGAATTGCATGAAAGAGCTGAAGGATGAATTTAAAAACACCATCTCCCAATTGGCACAAAGAGATGATTCCAATTCTTCCTCCAGGTGGGTACAGGTTTCATCTGTGAGGAATAGACATCCTCCAAGGAGGTCATTCCAAAACAGATCAAACCAAAACAGACCACCAAGGCAGTCACGTAGGACTATTTGGATTACCCTGCGTGATCAGTTTGGTGAGAACATGAACAGGTGGGATGGTCAACCAACTTCTAATCTTTTCAGGAGACTGAGAGAACTGCAAAGTGGCAGAACCCGAGGTAGCAATACCAGAAGGGTAGCTGTTACTTCTACAGTTCCCCAGGACAACTCTAGTAGCTCCAACAGTGGCTCCAGTTCTAACACTGCAGAGTGTGCTCGTTGCACCTGTGGACATGTTCCCCATAACTAGGGGTGCCCTGCCTCCCGCCAGGGGGAGGAGAGGGGTAATACAGATAACAGAATCTATTGGGATGTGTACATCCAGTGGCCTGGCACTTCACACTTTCAGAAGTACAGGGCCTTGGTTGACACAGGAGCTCAGTGCACCATATTGCCATCAAATTATCAGGGATCAGAGTCCATAACTATTCTGGGAGTCACTGGTGGATCTCAAGAGTTAAGTAAAGTGGAGGTTAATATAAGCTTAACTGGTAAACAATGGAAAAAGCATACAGTTGTGACCGGACCTGATGCACCTTGTATTTTGGGAATTGATTTTCTGAAAGAAGGGCGTTTCAAAGACCCTAAAGGTTACAAATGGGCTTTTGGAGTAGCTTCTGTAGAAATTGATGGACAAAAACTGAAGCTGTCTGCTAGACCTGAGCTTTCTGATGAGTCTGCAGTTGTGGGACAACACAAGATTCAGGACATTAAGTTGCCGGTTGCTTCTCGGACTGTGCATCACAGACAATACAGAACCAACCGTGACTCTTTGTTGCCCATTCAGAATCTGATTCGTCAGTTGGAGAATCAGAAAGTCATCAGCAAAACTCATTCACCTTTTAACAGTCCAGTGTGGCCTGTGCGAAAGCCGAATGGAGACTGGCGTCTGACAGTGGACTACCGAGCCCTGAATGAAGTAACTCCGCCTATGAGTGCAGCAGTACCAGACATGATGGAACTCCAGTATGAGCTGGAATCCAAAGAGGCCAAATGGTATGCTACCATAGACATTGCTAATGCCTTCTTCTCTATTCCCATAGCAGAGGAATGCAGGCCTCAGTTTGCTTTCACCTGGAGAGGAATCCAGTACACTTTCAACAGACTGCCAATGGGCTGGATCCACAGCTCCAGCATCTGTCATGCAGTGATCCATGATGCTCTGGAGGAAGGTGGTGCTCCAGAACACATCCAGTTCATCGATGATATCATCGTCTGGGGTAAAACTGCTGAGGAAGTCTTCGAGAAAGGTAACAAAATCATGGACATTCTCCTGAATGCAGGTTTTGCCATCAAGAGAGACAAAGTGAAAGGTCCTACCACAGAGATCCAGTTTCTGGGAGTGCAGTGGCAGGATGGACGCCGACACATTCCAGTGGATGTGGTAAATAGAGTCTCTACCATGGCAAATCCCACGAACAAGCAAGAAACTCTACGTTTCTTGGGGATAGTGGGATTTTGGAGACTACACATTCCTGGATACAGTCAGATTGTGAAACCTCTGTATGATGTGACTCGAAAGAGGAACAGTTTCCACTGGGGACCTGAACAACAAGCAGCCTTTGACCAGATAAAGCAAGAAGTAGTCCAAGCAGTGGGTCTGGGACCTGTGCGAGATGGTCCAGACATTAAGAACATTTTGTACACGGCTGCAGGTGACAATGGTCCAACCTGGTGCTTGTGGCAAAAAGCTCCAGGTGAGACACGTGGACGACCTCTTGGTTTCTGGAGTCGAGGTTACAGAGGTTCAGAGGCTAATTACACTCCAACAGAGAAAGAGATTCTAGCTGCCTATGAAGGAGTGAAAGCAGCTTCTGAAGTAATTGGAACTGAATCACAACTTCTCCTAGCTCCCAGATTGCCAGTTTTGAATTGGATGTTCAAAGGCAAAGGTTCCACACCACATCATGCCACAGATTCCACCTGGTCCAAGTGGATGGCTCTGATAACACAGAGAGCCCGAATGGGAAATCTTGAAAGACCTGGTCTGGTGGAGGTGATCTCAAGTTGGCCTGAAGATACCAACTGTGCTAAACCTCCAGAGGAGAGAGTAACTCGTGCTGAGGAAGCTCCTCCTTACAATGACCTTTCTGATGATGAAAAGAAATATGCTTTGTTCACAGACGGTTCCTGTCGTCTCGTCGGGAACAAGCGAAGGTGGAAGTCTGCCGTGTGGAGTCCAACACACCGAGTTGCAGAGGCGAAGGATGGAGAAGGAGAATCCAGTCAGTTTGCAGAGGTAAAAGCTGTCCAGCTAGCTCTCGACGTAGCTGAACGTGAGAGATGGCCAAAGCTTTATCTCTACACCGACTCATGGATGGTAGCCAATGCTCTATGGGGTTGGCTAAAGAACTGGAAAAAGAATGGCTGGCAGAGGAAAGGAAAACCCATCTGGGCAGCTGAACTGTGGCAAGACATTGCTGATCGAATCGAGAGAATTCCAGTGAAAGTGAGACACATTGATGCTCACATTCCCAAGAGCAAAGCTACTGAGGAACAGCAGCACAACCATCAGGCAGATCTGGCTGCAAGAGTTTCTCAAGTAGACAAGGACTCTGAACTTGATCTCGACTGGAAACACCGAGGTGAGATATTCTTAGCTCGGTGGGCTCACGATTCATCAGGACATCAAGGCAGAGATGCAACATACCAATGGGCTCGTGACAGATCCATAGACATTTCCATGGATGCCATCACACAAGTCATCCATGACTGTGACATTTGTGCTGCTATTAAGCAGGCAAAGAGAATTAAGCCCTTGTGGTATGGTGACAGATGGTCCAAATACAGGTATGGTGAAGCTTGGCAGATTGACTACATCACTCTACCATGTTCTCGTTCTGGTAAGCAGTACGTGCTTACTATGGTAGAGGCAAACACTGTATGGCTGGAAACTTACGCAGTCCCACATGCAACTGCACGCAACACCATTCTCGGTCTGGAGAGACAGATCCTGTGGAGACACGGAACTCCAGAGAGGATTGAGTCAGACAACGGAACTCACTTCAGGAACAACCTTGTAAAGAGCTGGGCAAAAGAGCACGGTATTGAGTGGATTTTCCATATTCCTTACTATGCACCAGCTGCAGGGAAGATTGAACGCTACAACGGTTTGTTGAAGACCACTCTCAAAGCCATGGGAGGTGGATCTTTGAAAAACTGGGAGAAACATTTAGCACAAGCAACCTGGCTGGTGAACAGTAGAGGTTCAGTGAACCGAGCTGGACCTGCGCATTCTGATCTGCTACAGAAAGTAGAAGGTGATAGAGTTCCTGTTGTTAGGGAAAAGAATCTGTTAGGTAAAACTGTTTGGGTATTTTCGCCCTCAGGAGAGGCTAAACCTGTCCGAGGGGTGGTTTCAGCAGAAGGTCCGGGTCACACTTATTGGGTAATGCAAGAGAATGGTGAAATTCAGTGTATTCCACAAAGAGATTTAACTTTAGCTGAGAGAGTTTAATTTCAGAATGTTGTACAGCTACAGCGCGTCCAAAGGAAAGAGTCCCTGAGGAATCTACGGTGCACGAACCCTGAGAACCCTGAGAGCCCTGAGTCAACTGAGAGTCCCTGAGTCCCTGTTTCCCTTTTTCTTCGCTTCGTCTGCGGAGAGACAAACTGTTTTCCATTTTCTTGATTTTGGATTTTCTTGGACTTCTGAATCATCTACATCTGAGTATAGCCGGAATGGACGATGAACTTAACTTACGAACTGTAAATATTGTTCTGGATTGGATGGACAGTACGAACAGCCAATGAAATTGTTTAGAAAGGGGTGGACTGTGGTCGTTTGAGGCTGTGCCTTTAAGAACAAACACTGCTGGAACACACTGGCTAATGTTTTTGGTACTAGAACCAAAACATTCTGATATTCTAAACGAATTTCATTGGTTGATAAACAAAAATTCAGCTTTAGATTGTGAAGCGGTTGGAAAATTTTTTTTTCCCTCAGTTCAGTTCGGTTTGGGAGTTGGGGGAGTTTGGTGTTTCAGCCTGTTCTCCCTGCCTGCTTCTTCTGCGAACTGCTGGACTTGGCCTTCAGATAAGCAAACACTAATCCTGCATGGGCTTTTGAAGCTTGCTAACAACTCTTTTCCTTAGTAACTTGCCTTTCTCTCTCTCTAACCCCTTTTTGGGGAAAAAGGGAGGTAAAAGGGGGGAGAGAGGGGGTTCCAAAGAGGGGATCCCTCCCTGAGGGAGGGATTTTTGTTGTGTTATTTGTCTTTGCTGTGTATTTCTGTGTATATATTGTAAATACCTGTATATATTGTGTTATATATAACCTGCTTTCCATATATGCTTGTAAATATATAGCTTTTGCTCTTCGACTGAGTTAGCTGTGGTTTCTTACTCTGTGGAGGAGGGAGAGCTAAGCCCTCTCTCAACCTACCACAACTATGTAAAAATAGTGGAAAAGACATATTCAAATTAATCTTAGAAAACAAAAATTATATACATAATGAAATCAAAACAAAATTAAACAGGTTTATTAAAAATAGATTTTAAAATATTAAAAAAAAAACCAGAAAATTAATTCAAAATTTGATAATAGCTCACATTAAAAACAAACAAATAATTAGCTACAAAATATGTAGAATCATAGACTCGTAGAATGAGTCAGGGTTGGAAGGGACCACAAGGATCATTTAATTCCAACCATACTGCCATGGGCAGGGACTCCTTATACTGGGTCAGGCAGGCTAGAGCCTCGTCCAGCCTGGTCTCGAATACTTCCAGGCATGGGGCCTCGGCCACCTCCCTGGACAACCCATTCCAGGGCTTCACCACGCTCACGGTGAAGAATTTCCTCCTCACATCCTGTCTGACTCTTCCCATCCCAAGTCTTATTCCATTCTCCCTAGTCCTGTCATTTCCTGACATGCTAGGATGTCCCTCCCCAGCTTTCTTGTAGGCTCTCTTCAGATACTGGATGGCCACAATTAGGTCACCTCGAGCCTTCTTTCCTGCTACCTGCGATCATCGCAATGAACGACGGCAGAAGAATCAAGACCGTGAGGAAATAGCATTTCCCATGAAGCTGCACATCAATCATTTGGGATCACAAACATGATTCAGAAGAATGTACCATGGCACCACGTGAATTAGGTCTGAATATTATGGTTGTTTAATAACTTTGTCTTCTCTCTTGTTAACTAAGTGTGCAGACATCCTAGGGGATAAAGTTTCATCTTTACATTTCGCCAAACAAAAAACAAAACAAAACAAGAACAAAAAACAAACAAAAAAAGGGGGAAAAGAGAGAATACCCCCATAGCAGAAAAAATTAGCTCATGGTAACCCTAGAGATGCTGTAAACCCTAGAAACATCAACCCTAGAAGTGCTGTAACCCTCTCACCACAAGACACACAGCACAACTGTCATGAAAATGACAACCAGCAAACCTGCTTAGCACTGACCTCAACGACTGTCACGATGATCCAAGATGTCAACAGAAAGCATCTAACTTATAACCGAGTGTGTCAGATTTGATTAAAGCTATCATCTCTATTGCAGAGAGCAGTAGGCTTTTCAGCACTGCCTGTGGTCAGTAGCCTCCATTTTGTTGAAGTATTACCTGTCTCTGGAAATCCCTGTTGCACTGGGAGCTTTCATCACTGGAGCCTTGTCTCTTACTCAGCCCTTGGAAACAGAAGCCTGATGCCTACCAATGTGTTTGTTGAATGCAGCATGTGCTTTTCAGCTGGAGCAAAATGAAGTCTTGCTTGTGCCTAGGGAGTTTGTAGTGAAATGCAAAAAATCCCCAAACTGCTAAGAAACATAATCAACAACAACAAAAACCCACAACAAACAAAACCCAAATGAGCAAACTAGTCAGACTTCCACTAGTAAGGTGCTACATGAAGGAGACATTGGTTAACAAAGCTGTAAGTTCCTCTAATAGTGTAACCAAATACCTTGTTGTGGCCGTTTGATGCTGTGCCTTTAAGAAAGGGGCACACTGGCTAAATGTTTATAAAATATTTTGGCATTCTAAACGAATTTCATTGGTAGAATTGTGGGAGGTGAGATTGTTAGACCCAGGGTAGCTGGGACTTTCTCTCAGTCTTCTTTCCTTCGCTGTCCCTTTTGGCTGGATCTGCTTCTGGGCTTCTTGCCAAAAGAATAATTATTGCACTAACTCCCTGTGCATAGGCCTCCGTCTGCTGTACTAACTCCCCTTTCTTCTGGTCTTCTACCTCTTTGGGGGAGAAGTAAAATACCTGTAAAATACCTGTATTTGTGGTGTTACATATAATCTGTTTCTTGTAAAATATAATCTCATTTCTCTGACTGGGTTTAGCCGTGGTCTCTTTCTCAGTGGGGGAGGGAAAGCAGAGCCTTTCCTTTCAAACCACCACACTTGTGGTGGTAGGTTCCTCTTCTGTTAACAGAAGAGGAAAACTTGTATGAAAACTTGTCACTTCACAGGTAACACGAAAGACAGCTACTGAAGTCACTGCAGCATGTGAAGTAGCTTGGTTTTCCCCCACTACTGTGTTCTTTTCTCCAGGGAGATTAAGCTCTGAGCATGCTGAGGACTTCTCCCTGGTTTGGTATTTTTTTTAACTTGAAAGAGTAAGCACCTTTGGATCCTGCATCTCTTTTCATTCTCCTACAGTAATTTTAGTTGATACTAGAGATGGCTTGCAGGATAGCACCTGATTGTAGTCAGGATCAGGTCTGTGTGGTGTGTGACCAACCATAGATATCATGTCCTCCCTCTTTCCCTTTGTCCTATGCAATAGCAAACCTGAGCTGTGTGGCCACATGACAGACACATCCAAGGGCTGGACTTGATTTTGCAAAACACAGTAATTATGCAACTGGACAGAAGACTTAAGGATAAGAGGAGGATGGTCTAACTGGCAGGTGCAGGAAGTGGAATCAGTAAAGAGCCAATGATGTTACAGTACAAAGGTGTGAGAAGCTATTACAGAAACCAGGCTGTGGGATTTGATGGTGGGGAGAAGTGAGGCCTGACTGAGGAACTCATGGTATTAGTTGCAGTGAGCAACTAGCATGGATTGGTGTGTACAGGGACACTGGACCTTGTTGGTGGGAATGGGGTACTCTGGGGATTAGGCTACAGGAATGCATACTATGTCAATACAGGAGTGGGGGTAATGTGGCGAGAGGGGAAAACTTGCTGTTCCCATCTCTCCCAGACTGAGAATAGGCGGTGTGGAGTGTTAGCTACTAATCTTGCAGCGGAGTAGATCCAAGATGCAAGGCTGAAAGAACTCAATATGGGGTGACTGGGCTTCTGACGATTGAGGAAGTGAAATGCCTTATTAAGAGGGAGCTGTAATGCCTGGTGCATTTGAAGGTACAAAAAGTTATGAAGACTTTCATGTTTATACATGGGAAATGCTGGTGCAGGACCCTCTGTTACATATACTTGTGACCAGTTTGGCTATGTGCACTCTAAGCTATTCACCTGCATGGCATTCTTTCGTCAGGGGAATAGTTCAGTAGACTCCAGAGAATCACAGAATTGGCTCACTGCAGGAGCTACCATTTATTAGTTAACTCCTGTACTGCCAAAAAAACCAATGCTGTGTACTTGTGGCAGTAACCACATTGCTTTCAGTTAGCTGTTGCTGACAGAGCTCCATTGCTCTGGTCTCTTGGAGAGATTAAAGCATCTACCTTTTATGTGCATAAACTGAATTGAAGGTTGTATTAACAGCTCTCCTGAAGCTTTCATTGCCATGAGAACAAAGCTGAGGGTTGTTGAAGTGGCTTCTACTTGCTTGGTAAAAGGCACTGTCAGGAAGTAGCTAATTAGTGTTTTGTGCTTCTGACTGAGATACATGCTTACTTCTTGCTGGCATGCAAGCATTTATTGCTTTTGATGCCTTTCAGATCTGCAAGAACACTCACTTTTTGATCAGAAAGCATGGTTAATAGCACGTAAGGAGCTCTAAATTAACAGATTGTCCAAGAACAATTGGTGTTATAAACAGATTTGAAACTCTAAATAGTATTGTCACTTGTGTTGCCTCTGTGTGTAGGATTGCATTGGTGACTGATGTTGCTTGTGGGTTCACTTGGCAAAAATAAGTACAATAACTCTGTTCAGAAAACATGCTGTTGTAGAGTAAATGACACAACATCATTTTGGTGTTGGCCATTGTGGTAGGTTGAGAGAGGGCTTAGCTCTCCCTCCTCCACAGAGTAAAAAAACCACAACTATCCCAGTCGAAAGAGCAAGCTGTATATTTACAAGCATATATGGAAAGCAGGTTACATATAACACAACATATATATAGGTATTTACAATATATATACAGAAATACACAGCAAAGAGAAATAACACAACAAAAATCCCTCCCCGAGGGAGGGATCCCCTCCTTGGAACCCCCTCTCTCCCCCCCTACCTCCCTTTTTCCCCAAAGAGGGGTTAGAGAGAGAGAAAGGCAAGTTACTAAGGAGAAGAGTTGTTAGCAAGCTTCAAAAGCCCATGCAGGATTAGTGTTTGCTTATCTGAAGGCCAACTCCAGCAGTTCGCAGAAGAAGCAGGCAGGGAGAACAGGCTGATACCACACTCCCCCAACTCCCAAATGAAACTGAACTGAGGAAAAAAAAAATTCCAACTGCTTTACAATCTAAAGCTGCATTTTTGTTTATCAACCAATGAAATTCGTTTAGAATATCAGAATGTTTTGGTTCTAGTACCGAAAACATTTAGCCAGTGTGTTCCAGCAGTGTTTGTCCTTAAAGGCACAGCCTCAAACTATCACAGTCCACCCCTTTCTAAACAATTTCATTGGCTGTTCATACTGTCCATCCAATCCAGAACAATATTTACAGTTTGTAAGTCAAGTTCATAGTCCATTCCAGCTATACTCAGATGTAGATGATTCAGAACTCCAAGAATATCAAAATCAAGAAAATGGAAAACAGTTTGTCTCTCCGCCGACGAAGCGAAGAAAAGTGAAACAGGGACTCAGGGACTCTCAGTTGACTCAGGGTTCTCAGGGTTCTCAGGGTTCGTGCACCGTAGATTCCTCAGGGATTCTTCCTTTGGACGCGATGTAGCTGTACAACAGTCTGAAATTAAACTCTCTCAGCTAAAGTTAAATCTCTTTGTGGAATACACTGAATTTGACCATTCTCCTGCATTACCCACTAAGTGTGACCCAGACCTTCTGCTGAAACCACCCCTCGGACAGGTTTAGCCTCTCCTGAGGGCGAAAATACCCAAACAGTTTTACCTGACAGATTCTTTTCTCTAACAACAGGAACTCTATCACCTTCTACTTTCTGCAGCAGATCTGAATGTGCCGGTCCAGCTCAGTTCACTGAACCTCTACTATTCACCAGCCAGGTTGCTTGTGCTAAATGCTTTTCCCAGTTTTTCAAAGATCCACCTCCCATGGCTTTGAGAGTGGTCTTCAACAAACCGTTGCAGTGTTCAATCTTCCCTGCAGCTGGTGCATAGTAAGGAATATGGAAAATCCACTCAATACCGTGCTCTTTTGCCCAGCTCTTTACAAGGTTGTTCTTGAAGTGAGTTCCGTTGTCTGACTCGATCCTCTCTGGAGTTCCATGTCTCCACAGGATCTGTCTCTCCAGACCGAGAATGCTGTTGCATGCAGTTGCATGCGGAACTGCATAAGTTTCCAGCCATCCAGTGTTCGCCTCTACCATAGTAAGCACGTATTGCTTACCAGAACGAGAACGTGGTAGAGTGATGTAGTCAATCTGCCAAGCTTCACCATACCTGTGCTTGGACCATCTGTCACCATACCACAAGGGCTTAATTCGCTTTGCCTGCTTAATAGCAGCCCAAAAGTCACAGTCATGGATGACTTGTGTGATAGCATCCATGGAAATGTCTATGGATCTGTCACGAGCCCACTGGTAGGTTGCATCTCTGCCTTGATGTCCTGACGAATCGTGAGCCCACCGAGCTAAGAATATCTCGCCTCGGTGTTTCCAGTCAAGATCAAGATCAGAGTCCTTGTCTACTTGAGAAACTTGCAGCAACATCTGCCTGATGGTTGTGCTGCTGTTCCTCAGTAGCTTTGCTCTTAGGAATGTGAGCATCAATGTGTCTCACCTTCACTGGAATGCTCTCGATTCGATCGGCAATGTCTTGCCACAGGTCGGCTGCCCAGATGGGTTTTCCTTTCCTCTGCCAGCCATTCTTTTTCCAGTTCTTCAGCCAACCCCATAGAGCATTGGCTACTATCCATGAGTCGGTGTAGAGATAAAGCTTTGGCCATCTCTCACGTTCAGCTACGTTGAGAGCTAGCTGGACAGCTTTTACCTCTGCAAACTGACTGGATTCTCCTTCTCCATCCTTCGCCTCTGCAACTCGGCGTGTTGGACTCCACACTGCAGACTTCCACCTTTGCTTGTTCCCGACGAGACGACAGGAACCGTCTGTGAACAAAGCAGGGAGAACAGGCTGATACCACACTCCCCCAACTCCCAAACGAAACTGAACTGAGGAAAAAAAAAATTCCAACTGCTTTACAATCTAAAGCTGCATTTTTGTTTATCAACCAATGAAATTCGTTTAGAATATCAGAATGTTTTGGTTCTAGTACCGAAAACATTTAGCCAGTGTGTCTCAGCACTGCTTGTCCTTAAAGGCACAGCCTCAAACTATCACAGCCATCAATTGGAAAAGGTGTGAAACTGGTGGTTTGTGTCATGTTCAGGTTCTTGGGAGGAAAGTCTGTCCCAGAAGAAAAGGCAAGTCTTCCTGCCAAGAGAGAAATGAGAAAATAGATTGCTGGATGTGATCCTTACGCTTTTTAACAGATAGCACTGAACAGAGCTGCCAGAATTGAGGATCACAGGCTGGAAGAACTTATAGCTTATGCTCTTACAAGTTTAGTTGGGATAATATTGTGGGGTTTTTCTAATTGAAGAGTCATAAGACTCTGGCAGATGCTAGCACTGGTGAGAGCAATTAATACTGAAGTACTTAAATGATGTGGTACATGTACCGCAGTTAAGTGAAATTTTTACAGAGCTACCAGAATGGTTGGTACTAAGGCTGAGGGCAAGCTAGCTTTAGGTTTAGTCTAAATTGTTTTAGAAAGGAGGAACAAAATCATTGACTTCAATTATTTTCTTCTTTTTAATAGTCTGAATTCGAGGCAGAACTGAAAGCCACTGGTGAGAAGCTTGTAGTAGTCGATTTCTCTGCCACGTGGTGTGGACCATGCAAAATGATCAAGCCCTTCTGCCACGTAAGTAACCTTTCTGCTTTCATTTGCAGCTGTGTTAAAATATACACAAGTATTTTTTGTGTGCTGTTGAATAAGGAGATTTCTTTTTGCTACGTGTGGTTGCCAGCATTTTCTGGAAAAGGGAGAACTTGCAGATGCTTAAACTTTGAGACTGTTGAGTTAAATATATTGACTTTTGCTATAGCTAGGAGCTCAAATGTGGATTGACTTCTGCTGTCATAACGCTTGCACAGACGTGGAGTCTGTAGGGACCTAGCAGTTGCATTGCCTGAAGAGGTAGGATGTAGACTTGAAACTATATTTATCCTTCTGCACAGAGTTACTGTAACCACTCCAGCTGTGTTTAGATGCCAGTATTACCTCCTGGGAAAGTAGAAGATGGCTTGTAACATCATCTGGTGATCAGCTGAAGGCTGGAAGCCATGGCCTTTCACCTATTAGAATAGAATAAACCAGGTTGGAAGAGACCTTCAAGATCATCGTGTCCAACCTATCATCCACCACCACCTAAACAACTAAACCATGGCACCAAGCACCCTAGCAAGTCTCCTCCTGAACACCTCCAATAATGGTGACTCCACCACCTCCTTGGGCAGCCCATTCCAATGGGCAATCACTCTGTGTGTAGAACTTTTTCCTAACCTCCAGCCTAAACCTCCCCTGGTGCAGCCTGAGACTGTGTCCTCTTGTTCTGGTGCTGGTTGCCTGGGAGAAGAGACCAACCTCTGCCTGTCTACAACCTCCCTTAAGTTAGTTGTAGAGAGCAATAAGGTCACCCCTGAGTCTCCTCTTCTCCAGGCTAAGCAACCCCAGCTCCCTCAGCCTCTCCTCATAGGGTTTGAGCTCCAAACCCCTCACCAGCTTTGTTGCCCTTCTCTGGACACGCTTCAGTAAGTCAACATCCTTCCTAAACTGAGGAGCCCAGAACTGGACACAGGACTCGAGGTGCTGTGTGTGTTGAGCACGGCTGGAACTTTCTCTCAGTCTTCTTTTCTTTGCTGTTCCTTTTGGCTGGATCTGCTTCTGGGATTCTTTCAGTATTCAGTATCACTAAGGTTGAAAGAGACCTCAAAGATCATCAAGTCCAACCTGTCACCACAGACCTCATGACTACAGTAGGGAGGACACTAGTGCCCACTGCAGGCTTGAACTCACGACCTTCCCATTAAGGGTCTTATGTGCTACCAACTGAGCTGTACCTCTCCCTGGCCAACTAAGATAAGATACTAACTCCTGTGCCAGGCCTGTCTTCCTTTCCTGCCCTGTTAACCGTCCACATCTCTTTTCTACCTCTTTTGAGGGAGAAGGGAGGTAGGGGGGTGAAGGGGGCACAGGGGAAGGCCCCCTCTGTGGGGGGTCTGGTTTCTGGTTGAGTTCATTTGCTGTATATTCCTGTATATATTGTAAAATACCTGTATTTGTTGTGTTATATATAATCTGTTTCCTTGTAAAATATACTCTCATTTCTCCGACTGGGTTTAGCCGTGGTCTCTTTCTCAGTGGGGGAGGGAAAGCAGAGCCTTTCCTTTCAAACCACCACACTCCTTTTTTTGGGCGCCCAACGTGGGGCCTGGCAATTAAGTAATTAAGTTGATTTATTGCTTGACTCAGCCGGAGAAACGAAATGAAGGTTCTCTGGGTTTTAGAACGTTTATTCTTCTCGGTCTGTGGCATGTTGGTCTACCGGTACTGCATCGGATTAATGTTAGACCAAATAGGTAAATATTTAATGCGTAAAATCTATTTGTGGTTTATGCATAGGATCCAGCTGTTGTATCAACGCTGTTTCAGTTTTTTTCGGCTCACTAATTATGGCAATAGAACATCTTGCACTTTGCCGATCGAGATAAGGGAGTTTAAGGCTTCAGGAGGTCAAAGAGTAACTTTAAGTGCTGGCTGGGATCCTAAGGTGATTTATTTGACGGGTGTAATCCTACTGTTGCTGATAATTATTGTCTATCTGCTGTGGGCTCTACATAGAGAGAAAAAGGTTTCTCGACCATGTTTTGTGATAAAACAAAAACCCAGGAAGCGTAGGCGTTCCTCTAAATCTGCCCCAGAGTCCTCGAGTGACGAGGAAGGGGCTGCGTCAGTTAGAAAAATAGCAAAACCTATTGGAAAAGCTGCCTTAAATGCTCCGCTCCCTGACTTTGGCAAGCAGCCAGGGGCGGCTCCCATTCCCAAGATGGCGACCGGTAGTGAGGCAAGGTCATTTCCGTCCGCCATGACAGGACCAGAAGGGGCCCCCACGGCGGCTGGTTTAGATCAGGACCTGTCAGCTTCTATCAAGATGGCTGTAAATTCAAACACAGCTCCAGTTAAACAAGTAGCAGTCTTAAAGACCAGAGGTGGAAAGGCCAAAGCTGATCCAGGAGCTAGTGGAGCTAATGGAGGAGAAGAGCAGGAGACCAATCCCGGTAAGGGAACCTCTGCTAGACAGGCTGATCCTGGTGAGGGAACCTCTGCTAGGAAAGGGCCTGCTGGAGATGAAGAGAAGGTTCGCCTTAGAGATATAGCTGAGTTATTGAGATCATCACAGGATGGAGATGCAGCTAAGACAGCAGCTGGCAGTGGCGCTTTTCAGCTTAAAGAGGTCCTTAGGAGAGTGACAGCAGGATTATGGGGACAAAAGGTTCAGGAAGATGTGATAGATGGAGAGCAAGATGACATCACCGAATGCTTGTCACCGAGGGAGGAGATTCGCAATGTCCGTAAAGATTACCTCAGAGCAGATAAGGAACCCATCCTATCTTGGCTTGCTAGGTGTTATGATACAGGTGCTCCAGCTCTAATAGTTGGAGACAAGTCAGCAGCTCAGCTAGGAACTCTCTCAAAGGATAATGGAATAGATAGACATCTAGCCAGGATTCTCGGTAAGGTTAATCTGCGGATACGCCTTTTAATGGCGGTTTCCCTGAGATACCCTTCCCGAGATGACCTTCCATGGACCACCATAGATGAGGGAATTAAGCGTCGGAGAGAGTTTGCCACTAGAGAGATACTCTATGGTGACCATGATACTCTGAATCCTGACGACATTCCTGTAGCAGCTGGTCTTGCTAAAAAGCTCATCAAACTTGCTCCTTCCAAGTATGCAAACATTTTGGCAAGCAGAATTGTGGCAAGAAATTACAGTGGAGATCCTCCTACGGTTGGCCAATTCACTGATCAACTAAGACAATTGGATGATAGCATGACACGTGTTTCTTTGGTTTCAGCCATTGAAACTCTGTCTGGTGAAATAAAGAATTGCATGAAAGATTCCATATGCCAATTGGCACAAAGAGATAATTCCAATTCTTCCTCCAGGTGGGTGCAGGTTTCAGCTGTGAGGAATAGATGTTTTACAAGGAGGTCATTCCAAAACAGGCCAAACCAAAACAGACCACCAAGGCAATCACGTAGGACCATTTGGATAACACTGCGTGATCAGTTTGGTGAGAACATGAACAGGTGGGATGGTCAACCAACTTCTAATCTTTTCAGGAGACTGAGGGAACTGCAAAGTGGCAGAACCCGAGGTAGCAATACCAGAAGGGTAGCTGTTACTTCCACAGTTCCCCAGGACAACTATGACAGCTCCAACAGTGACTCCAGTCCTAACACTGCACAGTGTGCTCGTTGCACCTGTGGACATGTTCCCCATAATTAGGGGTGCCCTGCCTCCCGCCAGGGGGAGGAGAGGGATAATGGAGATAACAGACTCTATTGGGATGTATACATCCAGTGGCCTGGCACTTCACACTTTTGGAAGTACGGGGCCTTGGTTGACACAGGAGCTCAGTGCACCATATTGCCATCAAATTATCAGGGATCAGAGTCTATAACTATTCTGGGAGTCACTGGTGGATCTCAAGAGTTAAGTAAGGTAGAGGTTAATAGAAGTTTAACAGGTAAGCAGTGGAAGAAGCATACAGTTGTGACCAGACCTGATGCACCTTGTATTTTGGGAATTGATTTTCTGAGAGAAGGGCGTTTCAAGGACCCTAAAGGTTACAAATGGGCTTTTGGAGTAGCTTCTGTAGAAATTGATGGACAAAAGCTGAAGCTGTCTGCTAGGCCTGAGCTTTCTGATGAGTCTGCAGTTGTGGGACAACACAAGATTCAGGACATTAAATTGCCGGTTGCTTCTCAGACTGTGCATCATAGACAATACAGAACCAACCATGACTCTTTGTTGCCCATTCAGAATCTGATTCGTCAGCTGGAGAGTCAGAAAGTCATCAGCAAAACTCATTCACCTTTCAACAGTCCAGTGTGGCCTGTGCGAAAGCAGACTGGAGACTGGCGTCTGACAGTGGACTACCGAGCCCTGAACGAACTAACTCCGCCTATGAGTGCAGCAGTACCAGACATGATGGAACTCCAGTATGAGCTGGAATCCAAAGAGGCCAAATGGTATGCTACCATAGACATTGCTAATGCCTTCTTCTCTATTCCCATAGCAGATGAATGCAGGCCTCAGTTTGCTTTCACCTGGAGAGGAATCCAGTACACTTTCAACAGACTGCCGATGGGCTGGATCCACAGCTCCAGCATCTGTCATGCAGTAATCCACGATGCTCTGGAGGAAGGTGGTGCTCCAGAACACATCCAGTTCATCGATGACATCATCGTCTGGGGTAAAACTGCTGAGGAAGTCTTCGAGAAAGGGAACAAAATCATGGACATTCTTCTGAATGCAGGTTTTGCCATCAAGACAGATAAGGTGAAAGGTCCTACCACAGAGATCCAGTTTCTGGGAGTGCGGTGGCAGGATGGACGCCGTAACATTCCAGTGGATGTGGTAAACAGAGTCTCTACCATGGCAAATCCCACGAACAAGCAAGAAACTCTACGTTTCTTGGGGATAGTGGGATTTTGGAGACTACACATTCCTGGATACAGTCAGATTGTGAAACCTCTGTATGATGTGACTCGAAAGAGGAACAGTTTCCACTGGGGACCTGAACAACAAGCAGCCTTTGACCAGATAAAGCAAGAAGTAGTTCAAGCAGTGGGTCTGGGACCTGTCCGAGATGGTCCAGACATTAAGAACATTCTGTACATGGCTGCAGGTGACAATGGTCCAACCTGGTGCTTGTGGCAAAAAGCTCCAGGTGAGACACGTGGACGACCTCTTGGTTTCTGGAGTCGAGGTTACAGAGGTTCAGAGGCTAATTACACTCCAACAGAGAAAGTGATTCTAGCTGCCTATGAAGGAGTGAAAGCAGCTTCTGAAGTGATTGGAACTGAATCACAACTTCTCTTAGCTCCCAGATTGCCAGTTTTGAATTGGATGTTCAAAGGCAAGGGTTCCACACCACATCATGCCACAGATTCCACCTGGTCCAAGTGGATGGCTCTGATAACACAGAGAGCTCGAATGGGAAATCTTGAAAGACCTGGTCTGGTGGAGGTGATCTCAAGTTGGCCTGAAGATGCCAAATGTACTAAACCTCCAGAGGAGAGAGTAACTCGTGCTGAGGAAGCTCCTCCTTACAATGACCTTTCTGATGATGGGAAGAAATATGCTTTGTTCACAGACGGTTCCTGTCGTCTTGTCGGGAACAAGCGAAGGTGGAAGTCTGCCGTGTGGAGTCCAACACGCCAAGTTGCAGAGGCGAAGGATGGAGAAGGAGAGTCCAGTCACTTTACAGAGGTAAAAGCTGTCCAGCTAGCTCTCGACGTAGCTGAACGTGAGAGATGGCCAAAGCTTTCTCTCTACACCGACTCCTGGATGGTAGCCAATGCTCTATGGGGTTGGCTAAAGAACTGGAAGAAGAATGGCTGGCAGAGGAAAGGAAAACCCATCTGGGCAGCTGACCTGTGGCAGGACATTGCTGATCGAATCGAGAGAATTCCAGTGAAAGTGAGACACATTGATGCTCACATTCCTAAGAGCAAAGCTACTGAGGAACAGCGGCACAACCATCAGACAGATTTAGCTGCAAGAGTTTCTCAAGTAGACAAGGACTCTGATCTTGATCTTGACTGGAAACACCGAGGTGAGATATTCTTAGCTTGGTGGGCTCACGATTCCTCAGGACATCAAGGCAGAGATGCAACATACCAGTGGGCTCGTGACAGATCCATAGACATTTCCATGGATGCCATCACACAAGTCATCCATGACTGTGACATTTGTGCTGCTATTAAGCAGGCAAAGGGAATAAGCCCTTGTGGTATGGTGACAGATGGTCCAAGTACAGGTATTGTGAAGCTTTGCAAATTGGCTACATCACTGTACCATGTTCTCGCTCTGGTGAGCAATACGTGCTTAGTATGGTAGAGGCAAACACTGGATGGCTGGAAACTTATGCAGTTCCACATGCAACTGCATGCAACACCATTCTCGGTCTGGAGAGACAGATCCTGTGGAGACACGGAACTCCAGAGAGGATTGAGTCAGACAACGGAACTCACTTCAACAACAGCCTTGTAAAGAGCTGGGCAAAAGAGCACGGTATTGAGTGGATTTTCCATATTCCTTACTATGCAGCACCTGCAGGGAAGATTGAGCGCTACAACGGTTTATTGAAGACCACTCTCAAAGCCATGGGAGGTGGATCTTTGAAAAACTGGGAGAAACATTTAGCACAAGCAACCTGGCTGGTGAATAGTAGAGGGTCAGTGAACCGAGCTGGACCGGCACATTCAGATCTGCTACGGAGAGTAGAAGGTGATAGAGTTCCTGTTGTTAGAGAAAAGAATCTGTTAGGTAAGACTGTTTGGGAATTTTCGCCCTCAGGAGAGGCTACACCTGTCCGAGGGTTGGTTTCAGCAGAAGGTCCAGGTCACACTTATTGGGTAATGAAGGAGAATGGTGAAAATCAGTGTATTCCACACAGAAATTTTACTTTAGCTGAGAGAGTTTAATTTCAGAGTGTTGTACAGCTACATCGCGCCCAAAGGAATAATCCCTGAGGAATCTACTGTGCGTGAACCCTGAGAACCCTGAGAGCCCTGAGTCCCCTGAGAGTCATGGATCACTTTAGCCAGACTTGGCGACGACGGAGGATATTGGAATCAATACAGCTGATCAATATGATCTAGTATTGTCCTTTATTGTTCCAATATTGGAGGCCTGTGGCGAAGGCCTATGGTGAAAGCATGGCACAGTAAAGCATGGAAGGAGAGGAGGCAGGACAGGCAGAAAAAGAAGTGCGTAGCAATGAAACTGCTACAATTTATAGAACCTTGGTGTGCCTTGTTGGCATGGACTCATTGGTTCCCTATGAGTGACCACACATCACACTATTATAGATTATTGGTCCAACTGCTAATGACATGCGAGGTTTGTTGCTGCAGGTGCATGTCCTGTTGTCCCAAGATAACTTACTATATTTCTAGCTACCAGCATCTTGTTTTAGTCACAGTGCTGCAGGCACAGCACTGTTTTGGCATACTGGTAGCTGGCTCTGCACTTATGCTGAGCATGGCCTACCACCAGGTCAGGCTCTAGGCCTGCCCTGCCAGGTTGCTCACACTGCTCATTGCTGGCATTGCCACAAATCCCCCTTTTTGTTTTTGTGAGCAATCTGGTCATGGGAGTTATTCTCATCCCATACAGGACAGTACTTGCATACACAGAAGCAAGCAAGGTAAAGCTAAGCTGTATAGCACAAGCAAGAGTTCTGTAGCGCAGCATGTCTAACAGACTGATGTAACCTGTACAAGTGTGGTCGTTTGAGGCTGTGCCTTTAAGAACAAACACTGCTGGAACACACTGGCTAATGTTTTTGGTACTAGAACCAAAACATTCTGATATTCTAAACGAATTTCATTGGTTGATAAACAAAAATTCAGCTTTAGATTGTGAAGCGGTTGGAAAATTTTTTTTCCTCAGGGCAGTTCGGTTGGGGAGTTGGGGGAGTTTGGTGTTTCAGCCTGTTCTCCCTGCCTGCTTCTTCTGCGAACTGCTGGACTTGGCCTTCAGATAAGCAAACACTAATCCTGCATGGGCTTTTGAAGCTTGCTAACAACTCTTTTCCTTAGTAACTTGCCTTTCTCTCTCTCTAACCCCTTTTTGGGGAAAAAGGGAGGTAAGGGGGGGAGAGAGGGGGTTCCAAAGAGGGGATCCCTCCCTGAGGGAGGGATTTTTGTTGTGTTATTTGTCTTTGCTGTGTATTTCTGTGTATATATTGTAAATACCTGTATATATTGTGTTATATATAACCTGCTTTCCATATATGCTTGTAAATATATAGCTTTTGCTCTTCGACTGAGTTAGCTGTGGTTTCTTACTCTGTGGAGGAGGGAGAGCTAAGCCCTCTCTCAACCTACCACATTTATTGGCTGCCCAACTCGGGGCTTGCTGACAAATTAGTTTGATTTATTGCTTGCTTAAGTCGAACGAGCAAACATGAAGGTGTTTTGGCTTTTTGAGCGTCTGTTCTTCTCGGTCTTTGGTGTATTGATCTACAAGTATTGCCTGGGTATGATTATCGATAAGATAGGTAAATATATAATGCAAAAATTATATTTGTGGTTTAAGTACAAGATTCGGCTTCTGTATGATCAGTGCCTGGAATTCTTTTATGTTAAAAAGTACAGGAATGTTACATCTAGCACACTCCCTATTGAGATAAAAGAGTTTAAGATTCCGCTCGGTGAAAGGGTAATTTTAAGTGATGGCTGGGATCCAAAGCTGATTTTCTTGATGTGTGTAGTCCTGCTGCTGGTGATAAGTAATGTGTATTTGCTAGTGACACTGTACCGGGAGAGAAAAGTTTACAAGGCATGTTTTGTTATTAGACGGAGGACAAAGAGACGAAAACGCCACCCTAGCTCTGTTTCAGGAACATCCAGTGAGGATGATAATGGAGAATCTGTGTCAGTTAAAGATAAAGCTAAAAAGTCAATCGGCAAGGCAGCTCTGAATAGCAATGGTGATGATTCTGGCAAGCAGCCAGGGGCTACAGTAGCCCCAAACATGGCGGCTCCTGTGTCCCAGGCAGCCACCATTAACGAGGCAAAGTCATTTCCTCCTTCTTCCATGGCAGGAGCGGAAGCGTCCTCCAAAGCAACTAATCTGTCTCAAAGCTTATCAGCTTCTGATAATAAGGCAGCTGGAAACCCAAACACAGCTCCAGTAAAGCAAGTAGCAGTTTTAACAACAAGGAAGGGTAAGACTAAAGCTGATTCAGGAGCTGACGGGGATGCACAGCAAGGTTCTTCTGCTGGGGAGGAAGAGAAAATCTGTCTTAAAAATATAGCTGAGTTATTGAGATCATCAGAGGATCGAGATGCATCTCTTGGTAGGACAGCAGCTAGTGGTGGTGCCTCTCAGCTTAAAGGGATCCTTGAGAGGTTGTTGGGACCACAAGTTGAGGAACAGGAGGCAGAGGAGCAAGAACAAGATGACATAACCGACTGCTCTTCACCACGTGAGGAGCTTAGAAATGTGAGAAAAGACTATCTCAGAGCAGATAAGGAGCCAGTTCTCGCTTGGCTTGGTAGATGCTATGATACAGGTGCTCCAGCTCTAATGGTTGGAGACAAGTCAGCAGCCCAGCTAGGAACTCTCTCAAAGGATAATGGAATAGATAGACATCTAGGCAAGGCTCTCGGTAAGGTTAATCTGTGGATACGCCTTCTAATGGCGGTTCTCATGAGATACCCTTCCCGAGATGATCTTCCATAGAATCCTAAGCCCTGGACTACCATAGATGAGGGAATTAAGCGTCTGAGAGAATTTGCTGTTAGAGAGGTACTCTATGGTGAACATGAATCTCTGAATCCTGATGATGTTCCTGTAGGAAATGGTCTTGCTAAAAAGCTCATCAAGCTTGCTCCTTCTAATTATGCAAACATTCTGGCAAGCAGAATTGTAGCAAGAAATTATGGTGGAGCTCCTCTTACGGTTGGCCAATTCACTGATCAATTGAGACAATTGGATGATAGTATGACACGTGTTTCTTTGGTTTCAGCCATTGAAACTCTGTCTGGAAAACTGGAGAATTGCATGAAAGAGCTGAAGGATGAATTTAAAAACACCATCTCCCAATTGGCACAAAGAGATGATTCCAATTCTTCCTCCAGGTGGGTACAGGTTTCATCTGTGAGGAATAGACATCCTCCAAGGAGGTCATTCCAAAACAGATCAAACCAAAACAGACCACCAAGGCAGTCACGTAGGACTATTTGGATTACCCTGCGTGATCAGTTTGGTGAGAACATGAACAGGTGGGATGGTCAACCAACTTCTAATCTTTTCAGGAGACTGAGGGAACTGCAAAGTGGCAGAACCCGAGGTAGCAATACCAGAAGGGTAGCTGTTACTTCCACAGTTCCCCAGGACAACTCTAGTAGCTCCAACAATGGCTCCAGTTCTAACACTGCACAGTGTGCTCGTTGCACCTGTGGACACGTTCCCCATAATTAGGGGTGCCCTGCCTCCCGCCAGGGGGAGGAGAGGGGTAATACAGATAACAGAATCTATTGGGATGTGTACATCCAGTGGCCTGGCACTTCACACTTTCAGAAGTACAGGGCCTTGGTTGACACAGGAGCTCAGTGCACCATATTGCCATCAAATTATCAGGGATCAGAGTCCATAACTATTCTGGGAGTCACTGGTGGATCTCAAGAGTTAAGTAAAGTGGAGGTTAATATAAGCTTAACTGGTAAACAATGGAAAAAGCATACAGTTGTGACCGGACCTGATGCACCTTGTATTTTGGGAATTGATTTTCTGAGAGAAGGGCGTTTCAAAGACCCTAAAGGTTACAAATGGGCTTTTGGAGTAGCTTCTGTAGAAATTGATGGACAAAAACTGAAGCTGTCTGCTAGACCTGAGCTTTCTGATGAATCTGCAGTTGTGGGACAACACAAGATTCAGGACATTAAGTTGCCGGTTGCTTCTCGGACTGTGCATCACAGACAATACAGAACCAACCGTGACTCTTTGTTGCCCATTCAGAATCTGATTCGTCAGTTGGAGAGTCAGAAAGTCATCAGCAAAACTCATTCACCTTTCAACAGTCCAGTGTGGCCTGTGCGAAAGCCGAATGGAGACTGGCGTCTGACAGTGGACTACCGAGCCCTGAATGAAGTAACTCCGCCTATGAGTGCAGCAGTACCAGACATGATGGAACTCCAGTATGAGCTGGAATCCAAAGAGGCCAAATGGTATGCTACCATAGACATTGCTAATGCCTTCTTCTCTATTCCCATAGCAGAGGAATGCAGGCCTCAGTTTGCTTTCACCTGGAGAGGAATCCAGTACACTTTCAACAGACTGCCAATGGGCTGGATCCACAGCTCCAGCATCTGTCATGCAGTAATCCATGATGCTCTGGAGGAAGGTGGTGCTCCAGAACACATCCAGTTCATCGATGATATCATCGTCTGGGGTAAAACTGCTGAGGAAGTCTTCGAGAAAGGTAACAAAATCATGGACATTCTCCTGAATGCAGGTTTTGCCATCAAGAGAGACAAAGTGAAAGGTCCTACCACAGAGATCCAGTTTCTGGGAGTGCAGTGGCAGGATGGACGCCGACACATTCCAGTGGATGTGGTAAATAGAGTCTCTACCATGGCAAATCCCACGAACAAGCAAGAAACTCTACGTTTCTTGGGGATAGTGGGATTTTGGAGACTACACATTCCTGGATACAGTCAGATTGTGAAACCTCTGTATGATGTGACTCGAAAGAGGAACAGTTTCCACTGGGGACCTGAACAACAAGCAGCCTTTGACCAGATAAAGCAAGAAGTAGTCCAAGCAGTGGGTCTGGGACCTGTGCGAGATGGTCCAGACATTAAGAACATTTTGTACACGGCTGCAGGTGACAATGGTCCAACCTGGTGCTTGTGGCAAAAAGCTCCAGGTGAGACACGTGGACGACCTCTTGGTTTCTGGAGTCGAGGTTACAGAGGTTCAGAGGCTAATTACACTCCAACAGAGAAAGAGATTCTAGCTGCCTATGAAGGAGTGAAAGCAGCTTCTGAAGTAATTGGAACTGAATCACAACTTCTCTTAGCTCCCAGATTGCCAGTTTTGAATTGGATGTTCAAAGGCAAAGGTTCCACACCACATCATGCCACAGATTCCACCTGGTCTAAGTGGATGGCCCTGATAACACAGAGAGCTCGAATGGGAAATCTTGAAAGACCTGGTCTGGTGGAGGTGATCTCAAGTTGGCCTGAAGATATCAATTGTGCTAAACCTCCAGAGGAGAGAGTAACTCGTGCTGAGGAAGCTCCTCCTTACAATGACCTTTCTGATGATGAAAAGAAATATGCTTTGTTCACAGACGGTTCCTGTTGTCTCGTCGGGAACAAGCGAAGGTGGAAGTCTGCCGTGTGGAGTCCAACACGCCGAGTTGCAGAGGCGAAGGATGGAGAAGGAGAATCCAGTCAGTTTGCAGAGGTAAAAGCTGTCCAGCTAGCTCTCGACGTGGCTGAACGTGAGAGATGGCCAAAGCTTTATCTCTACACCGACTCATGGATGGTAGCCAATGCTCTATGGGGTTGGCTAAAGAACTGGAAAAAGAATGGCTGGCAGAGGAAAGGAAAACCCATCTGGGCAGCTGAACTGTGGCAAGACATTGCTGATCGAATCGAGAGAATTCCAGTGAAAGTGAGACACATTGATGCTCACATTCCCAAGAGCAAAGCTACTGAGGAACAGCAGCACAACCATCAGGCAGATCTAGCTGCAAGAGTTTCTCAAGTAAACAAGGACTCTGAACTTGATCTCGACTGGAAACACCGAGGTGAGATATTCTTAGCTCGGTGGGCTCACGATTCGTCAGGACATCAAGGCAGAGATGCAACATACCAATGGGCTCGTGACAGATCCATAGACATTTCCATGGATGCCATCACACAAGTCATCCATGACTGTGACATTTGTGCTGCTATTAACCAGGCAAAGAGAATTAAGCCCTTGTGGTATGGTGACAGATGGTCCAAATACAGGTATGGTGAAGCTTGGCAGATTGACTACATCACTCTACCACGTTCTCGTTCTGGTAAGCAGCACGTGCTTACTATGGTAGAGGCAAACACTGGATGGCTGGAAACTTACGCAGTCCCACATGCAACTGCACGCAACACCATTCTCGGTCTGGAGAGACAGATCCTGTGGAGACACGGAACTCCAGAGAGGATTGAGTCAGACAACGGAACTCACTTCAAGAACAACCTTGTAAAGAGCTGGGCAAAAGAGCACGGTATTGAGTGGATTTTCCATATTCCTTACTATGCACCAGCTGCAGGGAAGATTGAACGCTACAACGGTTTGTTGAAGACCACTCTCAAAGCCATGGGAGGTGGATCTTTGAAAAACTGGGAGAAACATTTAGCACAAGCAACCTGGCTGGTGA
Source organism: Dryobates pubescens (assembly GCF_014839835.1). NCBI lineage: Eukaryota > Metazoa > Chordata > Aves > Piciformes > Picidae > Dryobates > Dryobates pubescens. Next base: position 1,249,772 of record NW_026530688.1, read on the forward strand.
ACAGTAGAGGTTCAGTGAACCGAGCTGGACCTGCACATTCTGATCTGCTACAGAAAGTAGAAGGTGATAGAGTTCCTGTTGTTAGGGAAAAGAATCTGTTAGGTAAAACTGTTTGGGTATTTTCGCCCTCAGGAGAGGCTAAACCTGTCCGAGGGGTGGTTTCAGCAGAAGGTCCGGGTCACACTTATTGGGTAATGCAAGAGAATGGTGAAATTCAGTGTATTCCACAAAGAGATTTAACTTTAGCTGAGAGAGTTTAATTTCAGAATGTTGTACAGCTACAGCGCGTCCAAAGGAAAGAGTCCCTGAGGAATCTACGGTGCACGAACCCTGAGAACCCTGAGAGCCCTGAGTCAACTGAGAGTCCCTGAGTCCCTGTTTCCCTTTTTCTTCGCTTCGTCTGCGGAGAGACAAACTGTTTTCCATTTTCTTGATTTTGGATTTTCTTGGACTTCTGAATCATCTACATCTGAGTATAGCTGGAATGGACAATGAACTTAACTTACGAACTGTAAATATTGTTCTGGATTGGATGGACAGTACGAACAGCCAATGAAATTGTTTAGAAAGGGGTGGACTGTGGTCGTTTGAGGCTGTGCCTTTAAGAACAAACACTGCTGGAACACACTGGCTAATGTTTTTGGTACTAGAACCAAAACATTCTGATATTCTAAACGAATTTCATTGGTTGATAAACAAAAATTCAGCTTTAGATTGTGAAGCGGTTGGAAAATTTTTTTCCTCAGGGCAGTTCGGTTTGGGAGTTGGGGGAGTTTGGTGTTTCAGCCTGTTCTCCCTGCCTGCTTCTTCTGCGAACTGCTGGACTTGGCCTTCAGATAAGCAAACACTAATCCTGCATGGGCTTTTGAAGCTTGCTAACAACTCTTTTCCTTAGTAACTTGCCTTTCTCTCTCTCTAACCCCTTTTTGGGGAAAAAGGGAGGTAAGGGGGGGAGAGAGGGGGTTCCAAAGAGGGGATCCCTCCCTGAGGGAGGGATTTTTGTTGTGTTATTTGTCTTTGCTGTGTATTTCTGTGTATATATTGTAAATACCTGTATATATTGTGTTATATATAACCTGCTTTCCATATATGCTTGTAAATATATAGCTTTTGCTCTTCGACTGAGTTAGCTGTGGTTTCTTACTCTGTGGAGGAGGGAGAGCTAAGCCCTCTCTCAACCTACCACACAGACATTGTAAAGAAGAACTTAGATCTTAATAGTTCTAATCTTTACATTTCACTCCTCTTGTTGACACAGAAGACTTGATTATGCCTGAACACATTGCATACAGAGATTAAGGCACAAATGTAATCCTTAGCACTGTCTTTTACAATCTGCCTTAGGGTTATATTAGATCTTTATTTCCTCTAGGATGGTAAAAAATCATGAATTTTTTAATGGTGAGGGAGGTTGAGAGAGGGCCTAGCTCTCCCTCCTCCACAGAGTAAGAAACCACAGCTAATCCAGTCAAAGAACAAGCTATATATTTACAAGCATATATGGAAAGCAGGTTATATATAACACAATATATACAGGTATTTACAATATATACACAGAAATATACAGCAAAGAGAAATAACACAACAAAAATCCCTCCCTGGGGAGGGATTCCCTCCCTTTAACCCCCTCTCTCCCCCCCACCTCCCTTTTTTCCCAAAAAGGGGTTAGAGAGAAAGAAAGGCAAGTTATTAAGGAAAAGAGTTGTTAGTAAGCTTCAAAAAGCCCATGCAGGATTAGTTTTTGCTTATCTCAAGGCCAACTCCAGCTAGTTCGCAAAGAAGCAGGCAGGGAGAACAGGCTGAAACCCACACTCCCAAACTCCCAAACCAAACTCCCCAAAAAATTCCAACTGCTCTACAATTTAAAGTTGCATTTTATCCATCCACTAATGAAATTCGTTTAGAATATCAGAATGTTTCAGCCAGAGTGTCCCAGCACTGTTTGTTTTAAAGGCACAGCCTCAAACGATCACAGTCCACCCCTTTCTAAACCATCTGTGAACAAAGCATATTTCTTTTCATCATCAGAATGGTCATTGTAAGGAGGAGCTTCCTCAGCACGAGTTACTCTCTCCTCTGGAGGTTTAGTACAGTTGGTATCTTCAGGCCAACTTGAGATCACCTCCACCTTACTTAACTCTTGAGATCCACCAGTGACTCCCAGAATAGTTATAGACTCTGATCCCTCATAATTTGATGGCATTATGGTACACTGAGCTCCTGTGTCAACCAAGGCCCTGTACTTCTGAAATTGTGAAGTGCCAGGCCACTGGATGCACATATCCCAATAGAGTCTGTTATCTCCATTACCCCTCTCCTCCCCCTGGCGGGAGGCAGGGCCCCCCTAATTATGGGGAACATGTCCACAGGTGCAATGAGCACACTGTGCAGTGTTAGAACTGGAGCCACTGTTGGAGCTATCATAGTTGTCCTGGGGAACTGTAGAAGCAGCAGCTACCCTTCTGGTATTGCTACCTCGGGTTCTGCCACTTTGCAGTTCCCTCAGTCTCCTGAAAAGATTAGAAGTTGGTTGACCATCCCATCTGTTCATGTTCTCACCAAACTGATCACGCAGAGTGTGGTGGTTTGAAAGGAAAGGCTCTGCTCTCCCTCCCCCACTGAGAAAGAGACCACGGCTAAACCCAGTCGGAGAAATGAGATTATATTTTACAAGGAAACAGATTATATGTAACACAACAAATACAGGTATTTTACAATATATACAGGAATATACAGCAAATGAACTCAACCAGAAACCAGACCCCCACAGAAGGGGCTTCCCCCTGTGCCCCCTTCACCCCCCTACCTCCCTTCTCCCCCAAAAGAGGTAGAAAAGAGATGTGGACGGTTAACAGGGCAGGAAAGGAAGAAAGGCCTGGCACAGGGAGTTAGTATCTTATCTTAGTTGGCCAGAATCCCAGAAGCAGATCCAGCCGAGAGGGACAGCAAAGGAAGGAAGACTGAGAGAAAGTTCCAGCTACGCTGGGACTATCCTCACCTCCCACAATTACTTGGCCAATGAAATTCGTTTAGAATACCAAAATATTTTACAAACATTTAGCCAGTGTGCTCCTTTCTTAAAGGCACAGCGTCAAACGGTCACACAGTTACCCAAATAGTCCTACGTGATTGCCTTGGTGGTCTGTTTTGGAATGACCTCCTTGGAGGATTTCTGTTCCTCACAGATGAAACCTGTATCCACCTGGACGAAGAATTGGAATTATCTCTTTGTGCCAATTGGGATATGGTGTTTTTAAATTCATCCTTCGGCTCTTTCATGCAATTCTCCAGTTTTCCAGACAGAGTTTCAATGGCTGAAACCAAAGAAACACGTGTCATGCTATCATCCAATTGTCTCAATTGATCAGTGAATTGGCCAACCGTAGGAGGAGCTCCACCATAATTTATTGCCACAATTCTGCTTGCCAGAGTGTTTGCATAATTGGAAGGAGCAAGCTTGATGAGCATTTTTAGCAAGACCATTTCCCACAGGAACATCATCAGGATTCAGAGATTCATGTTCACCATAGTGTATCTCTCTAACAGCAAATTCTCTCAGACGCTTAATTCCCTCATCTATGGTAGTCCAGGGCTTAGGATTCCATGGAAGATCATCTCGGGAAGGGTATCTCATGAGAACCACCATTAAAAGGTGTATCCACAGATTAACCTTACCGAGAGCCTTGCCTAGATGCCTATCTATTCCATTATCCTTCGAGAGAGTTCCTAGCTGAGCTGCTGACTTGTCTCCAACCATTAGAGCTGGAGCACCTGTATCATAATACCTAGCAAGCCAAGCGAGAACTGGCTCCTTATCTGCTCTGAGGTAATCCTTACGCACATTTCTCAGTTCCTCACGCGGTAAAGAACAGTCGGTTATGTCATCTTCCTCTTGCTCCTTTGCCTCCTCTTCCTCAACTTGTTGTCCAAACAACCTTTCTGTCACTCTCTCAAGGATCCCTTTAAGCTGAGAACCACCACCACTAGCTGCTGTCCTACCAAGAGCTGCATCTCGATGCTCTGATGATCTCAATAACTTAGCTATATTTTTAAGACAAATTTTCTCTTCCTCCCCAGCAGAAGAACCTTGCTGTGCACCCCCATCAGCTCCTGAATCAGCTTTCGGCTTGCCACTTCTTGTTGTTAAAACTGCTACTTGCTTTACTGGAGCTGTTTTTGGGTTTCCAGCTGCCTTATCAGAAGCTGATAGGCTTTGAGACAGATTAGCTGCTTTGGAGGACGCTTCCGCTCCTGCCATGGAAGAAGGAGGAAATGACTTTGCCTCGTTCATGGCGGCAGTTGGTGACGTGGGAGCAGCCATGTTTGGAGCCGCTACAGCCCCTGGCTGCTTGCCAGAATCATCAACACTGCCATTCAGAGCTGCCTTTCCGATAGACTTTTTAGCTTTATCTTTAACTGACACAGATTCTCCATTATCATCATCACTGGATGTTTCTGAAACAGAGCCAGGGTGGTGTTTTCTTTTCTTTGCCCTCCGTCTTATAACAAAACATGCCTTAGACACTTTTTTCTCCCAATACAGTGCTACCAACAAATACACATTAAGCATCACTGATAGCAGGACTACACACATCAAGAAAATCAGCTTTGGATCCCAGCCATCACTTAAAATTACCCTTTCACCGACTGGAATCTTAAACTCCTTTATCTCAATAGGGAGAGTGCTAGATGTAACATTCCTGTATCTCCTAACCCAAAAGAATTCCAGGCACCGATCATATAGGAGCTGAATTTTGTACTTAAACGACAAATATAATTTTTGCATTATATATTTACCTATCTGATTGATAATCATACCCAGACAACACTTGTAGATCAATACACCAAAGACTGAGAAGAACAGACGCTCTAAAAGCCAAAACACCTTCATGTTCGCTCATCCAACTCAAGCAAGCAATAAATCAAGCTAATTTATTCACCAAGCCCCGGGTTGGGCAGCCAATAATGTGGTAGGTTGAGACAGGGCCTAGCTCTCCCTCCTCCACAGAGTGAGAAACCACAGCTAACCCAGTCGAAGAGCAAAGCTATATATTTACAAGCATATATGGAAAGCAGGTCATATATAACACAATATATGCAGGTATTTACAATATATACACAGAAATATCACAGTATCACAGTATAACCAAGGTTGGAAGAGACCCCAAGGATCGTCCAACCTGTGCCAACAGACCCCACAACTAGACCATGGCACCGAGTGCCATGTCCAATCTCCCCTTGAACACCTCCAGGGACGGCGACTCCACCACCTCCCTGGGCAGCCCATTCCAATGACGAATGACTCGCTCAGTGAAGAACTTTCTCCTCACCTCGAGTCTAAACCTCCCCTGGCACAGCTTGAGACTTTGTCCCCTTGTTCTGGTGCTGGTTGCCTGGGAGAAGACACCAACCCCTTCCTGTCTACAACCACCTGTCAGGTAGTTGTAGAGGTCAATGAGGTCACCCCTGATCCTTCTCTTCTCCAGGCTAAACAATCCCAGCTCCCTCAGCCTCTCCTCATAGGGCTTGTGCTCAAGGCCTCTCACCAGCCTTGTTGCCCTTCTCTGGACACGTTCAAGTGTCTCGATGTCCTTCTTAAACTGAGGGGCCCAGAACTGGACACAGTACTCAAGGTGTGGCCTAACCAGTGCAGAGTACAGGGGCACAATGACCTCCCTGCTCCTGCTGGCCACACTATTCCTAATGCAGGCCAGGATGCCATTGGCCCTCTTGGCCACCTGGGCACACTGCTGGCTCATGTTTAGGCGGGTGTCAATCAGCACCCCCAGGTCCCTCTCTGTTTGGCAGCTCTCCAGCCACTCTGACCCCAGCCTGTAGCTCTGCATGGGGTTGCCGTGGCCAAAGTGCAGCACCCGGCACTTGGACTTGTTAAATGCCATGCCATTAGACTCTGCCCATCTGTCCAGTCGGTCGAGGTCCCTCTGCAGAGCCTTTCCACCCTCTAACTGACCAACATCTGTTCCCAACTTGGTGTCATCTGCAAACTTGCTGATGACTGACTCAACCCCCTCATCCAGATCATCAATGAAGATGTTAAAGAGGATGGGGCCCAGCACTGATCCCTGGGGGACGCCACTGGTGACTGGCCGCCAGCCGGATGTGGCACCATTCACCACCACTCTCTGGGCTCGGCCCTCCAGCCAGTTCCTAACCCAGCACAGAGTGTTGCGGTCCAAACCACGAGCTGACAGCTTAGCCAGCAGTTTACTGTGGGGGACGGTGTCAAAGGCCTTGCTGAAGTCCAGGTTGACTACATCCACAGGCCTCCCCACGTCCACCAGATGGGTCACCTGATCATAGAAGTAGATCAGGTTGGTCAGGCAGGACCTGCCCTTCCTAAATCCATGTTGGCTGGACCTGAGCCCTTGGCCATCCTTCAGGTGCGCAGTTATTGCCTCCAGGATAATCTGTTCCATCACTTTCCCTGGCACTGAGGTCAGGCTGACTGGCCTGTAGTTTCCGGGTTCCTCCATCCGTCCCTTCTTGTGGATGGGCACCACATTGGCCAGTTTCCAGTCATCTGGGACCTCTCCAGTGAGCCAGGACTGGAGGAAAATGATGGAGAGAATATGCAGCTGGAATATACAGATGGAGAAATATACAGCAAAGAGAAATAACACAACAAAAATCCCTCCCCCGGGAGGGATCCCCTCCATGTAACCCCTTCTCTCCCCCCCTACCTCCCTTTTTTTCCCAAAAAGGGGTTAGAGAGAAAGAAAGGCAAGTTATTAAGGGAAAGAATCGTTATAAAGCTTTCAAAAGCCCATGCAGGATTCGATTTTTTGCTTATCTCAAGGCCAACTCCAGCAGTTCGCAAAGAAGCAGTCAGGGAGAACAGGCTGAAACCCAAACTCCCCCAACTCCCAAACCAAACTGAACTGAGAGAAAAAAAAAAAAATTCCAACTGCTCCACAATCTCAAGTTGCATTTTATCCATGCACCAATGAAATTCGTTTAGCATATCAGAATGTTTTGGTTCTAGTACCGAAAACATTCAGCCAGAGTGTCCCAGCACTGTTTGTCCTTAAAGGCACAGCCTCAAACGGTCACATCCACCAGTGACTCCCAGAATAGTTATGGACTCTGATCCCTGATAATTTGATGGCAATATGGTGCACTGAGCTCCTGTGTCAACCAAGGCCCTGTACTTCTGAAATTGTGAAGTGCCAGGCCACTGGATGTACACATCCCAATAGATTCTATTATCTCTATTACCCCTCTCCTCCCCCTGGCGGGAGGCAGGGCACCCCTAGTTATGGGGAACATGTCCACAGGTGCAATGAGCACACTGTGCAGTGTTAGAACTGGAGCCACTGTTGGAGCTATTAGAGTTCTCCTGGGAATCTGTGGAAGTAGCAGCTACCCTTCTGGTATTGTTACCTCAGGTTCTGCCACTTTGCAGTTCCCCCAGTCTCCTGAAAAGATTAGAAGTTGGTTGACCATCCCATCTGTTCATGTTCTCACCAAACTGATGTAATGGGTTGGGGCAGATCCCCTCCCCACCACAGGCAGAAATAACGACTCAGACAAACGGATTGCAAAAGTGATGAAAGTTTAAATAGAAAGCAGTGAATGTTACAGAAAACCCAAAGCGCAGTGACAAAGAAAGATCCCATCCCCACCTGAGGGTGCATCCAAAACCCCCAGGGCTCCTTCTTCCCCCTCCCTCTGCTGGGCTAGTCTCAGCTGGCCAGGCCTGAGACTGCCCATCCCCCTGTGGCCTTGGGCCTAATCAGGCCCATGGCCGGGAGATCTCTCCCCCAGTTACCAAGTCTCGGAGAGGGAAGGAAAGAGGAAGTGCCAGACCCCACCGCAAAATTTATAGTGGTGCAAGGGATTATGGTAGAAATACCTAATTTCCTGAGTCCACCCACTGGGATGGACTTCTGGACACAGGAAACACCCCTGTAGCAGAGGGCACCCAGCCCAAACTACGACAACTGATCACGCAGTTATCCAAATAGTCCTCCTTGATTGCCTTGGTGGACTGTTTTGGTTTGATCTGTTTTGGAATGACCTCCTTGGAGGACATCTGCTCCTCACAGATGAAACTTGTATCCATCTGGAGGAAGGATTTGAATTATCTCTTTGTGCCAATTGGGATATGGAATTTTTAATTTCATCCTTCAGCTCTTTCATGAAATTCTTTATCTCACCAGACAGAGTTTCAATGGCTGAAACCAAAGAAACATGTGTGAGCCTATCCTCCAATTGTCTCATTTGATCAGTGACTTGGCCAACCGTAGGAGGAGCTCCACCGCTGCTTTGCTTCTCGGGCTACGGGAACCGCCGGGACCGCGGAGCTTTCTGCAAGCGCTGCGAGGCTTGCAGGAACAGTCTTTTCTCGTGGCTGAGGCTTGTGATCCCAGCGTCGGCAGCAGCAAATTTTAAACGCCACAGCTGCGGTTCGTGGGGGGTCTGTTCGACAGGTAGCCAGTATTCTCTCGTGCTCTCACGCGCCGCCACACTTTTTCTAGTTTTATTTGTTTTTTTTTCCCAGTGGGTGCTGTGGCCAGGGACAGGCATGGCTGTAACTCACAGCAAAAACTCCCTAAAAAAAAATCAGTGTCGACCCAGACTGAGGTAGAACACAAGCAGGTAGCTGTCCAGGTGTCTGGCTGTAGAGAGTGCTGGAGCCTAGCTCTTGAGATGCAGGGTAGTGGGGGCAACTCTTGCATAAGGTGTGAGCAGATTGACTATGCTTAATCTCGTGGCCAGACTGAAGGATGAGGTTGCTAGCCTTAGAAATATAAGGGAATATAGGAAAGAGATGAACCAGAGCAGGAAAGAGATGAATCAGACTAAGCAGGCTCTGCAGGCTCCCACAGCAGAGGCTGGTTACCCAAAAAGCAGAGGGGAATGGACACAGGTTCCTCTCAAAAGACACAAGGTTAAACCTCCTTGCCTCCCCTCACCTTCCCTGCTGCTCTTGAAAAACAGGTATGGGGCACTGGAGATCGAGGGTGAGGTGATCCTGATGCCAGAGGACACACCATCTGGGGTTCTCCCTGAGCCTAAAGAGCCTAAGGTTAAACAGCCCAAGGTTAAACAGCCTAAGGCAAAGCAGCCTAAGGTCAAACAGCCTTCCCCTGGCATCAGGACCTGCTCCCTCAAAAGAAAGAGGAGGGTAATTGTTATTGGTGATTCCCTTCTGAGGGGACCGGAGGGCCCCATATGTTGGCCAGACCCATCTCATAGGGAACTCTGTTGTCTGCCAGGAGCCCAAGTTAATGATGTTACCAGAAGGCTGCCCAGACTGGTACAGCCCTCTGACTATTATCCTTTATTATTTATGCAGATAGGGAATGATGATGTTGTAACCAAAACTCCCAGGGCTATCAAAAATTACTTCAGGGCCCCGGGAGATCTGGTTGAAGGGTCAGGTGCTCAAATAATTTTTCATCAATACCCTAAGTTGCAGGAGGGAATACCATAAGGAACAGGTCAGCATCTATAGTTAACAAGTGGCTTAGAGGCTGGTGCAGTCATAAGAATTTTCAGTTTTTTGATCTTGGAGAAGTTTCTACTGCACCAGGTCAGCAGGTAACAGATGGAGTACATCTGTCCCAGAGGAGGGGAAAGGTCACAGTATATGAGAATGGCCTGTCCCCCAAAGGTAAAAACATTCTGGGAAGGAAATTGGCAGGTCTCATCAACAGGGCTTTAAACTAGTTTCAAAGGGGGGAGGGGCTGAAACTAGTCCCCCCAGGCAGGAGTCTGGGGGTGATAAGCTAGAGTCAGAGGTCAAACCAGCAGCCTGGAAGAAGTGCATGTACACTAATGCACGAAGCATGGGTAATAAACAAGAGGAGCTGGAAGCCTTGTTGCAGCAGGAAAGTTATGGTGTAGTTGCCATCACGGAGACGTAGTGGGATGACTCACATGACTGGAGTGCTGCAATTGATGGCTACAGGCTCTTCAGGAGAGACAGGCAAGGAAGAAGGGGTGGAGGGGTGGCCCTGTACATCAGGGAGGCACTAGATGTCATTGAGCTGGAGATTAGGGACGATCGGGTTGAATGCTTGTGGGCAAGAATTAGAGGGAAGACCGGCAGGGCAGACATCCTGGTTGGAGTCTGTTATAGACCACCCAACCAGGAGGAAGATGTTGATGAAGCATTCTATAGGCAGCTTCAGGCTGTGTCAAGATCGCCTGACCTTGTTCTCATGGGTGACTTCAACCTGCCTGACATCTGCTGGGATCTCAACACAGCAGAGAGGAGACAGTCTAGGAGGTTCTTAGACTGCATGGAGGACAGCTTCTTATCCCAGGTGCTGCGAGAGCCTACCAGGGGTAAGGCTATGCTTGACCTCCTCTTCATCAACAGGGAAGGGCTGGTGGGTGATGTGGTGGTCGGAGGCTGTTTAGGGGCCAGTGACCATGAGATAATTGAATTTTCGGTATTCGGTCAAAGTAAGAGGGGCAGCAAGAAGACCTCCACTCTGGACTTCTGGAGGGCAGACTTCAGGTTGCTCAAGGAACTAACTCAGAGGGTTCCTTGGGATAAATCCCTTAAAAATAAAGGGGTCCAGGAGAGCTGGACCTGCTTCAAGGAAGAACTCTTGAAGGCGCAGGAACAGGCTGTGCCAATGTGCCGGAAGATGAGCCGCCGGGGTAGATGGCCTGCCTGGATGGGTAGTGAACTGTTAATAGAACTAAGGGAAAAAAAGAGAGTGTATCACCTTTGGAAGAAAGGTGAGGCAACCCATGGAATGTTTAAAGATGTAGCCAAACCATGCAGGAAGAAAATTAGGGTGGCAAAAGCACATTTGGAGCTGAGACTGGCCTCTGCTGTGAAGGACAACAAAAAGTCCTTCTATAAATATATTAATATCAAGAGGAATGGCAAGGAAAACCTCCACTCCTTAGTGGACATGGCGGGAAATGTTGTATCAAAGGATGAGGAAAAGGCAGAGGTACTTAACACGTTCTTTGCCTCAATTTTTACTAGCGGGACAGAACGCATTCCAGACAGCTGGCCTGCAGAGCTGGCAGAAGGAGCCAGGGAGCTCCATAGTTTCTCTGTGTTCCATGAGCAAGTGATCGGAGCTCTCCTCAGCCGCTTGGATACCGACAAGCGCATGGGACCAGATGGGATCCATCCTAGGGTGCTGAGAGAGCTGGCAGATGAGCTGGCCAAGCCACTCTCCATGATTTTTCAGCAGTCCTGGCTCACTGGAGAGGTCCCAGAAAACTGGAAGCTGGCCAACGTGGTACCGGTTGGATGAGCCAGGGAATTACAGGCCTGTCAGCCTGACCTCAGTGCCAGGCAAGATCATGGAACAGGTCATCTTGAGTGCAATCACAGGGCGCTTACAGGATGGCCATGGGATCAGGCCAAGCCAGCATGGATTTAGGAAGGGCAGGTCCTGCCTGACCAACCTGATCTCCTTCTATGATCAGGTGACCCGCCTGGTGGATGTGGGGAGGCCTGTGGATGTAGTCTACCTGGACCTCAGTAAGGCCTTTGGTACCATTCCCCATAGCAAACTGCTGGCCAAGCTGTCAGCCCATAGCTTGGATGGGAACACACTGCATTGGGTTAGGAACTGGCTGGAGGGCCGAGCCCAGAGAGTGGTGGTGAATGGTGCCACATCCAGCTGGCGGCCAGTCACCAGTGGCGTCCCCCAGGGATCAGTACTGGGCCCCATGCTCTTCAACATCTTCATTGATGATCTGGATGAGGGGGGAGCTGGGGTTGCTTAGCCTGGAGAAGAGGAGACTCAGGGGTGACCTTATTACTCTCTACAACTACCTGAAGGGAGGTTGTAGACAGACGGATGTTGGTCTCTTCTCCCAGGCGGCCAGTACCAGAACAAGAGGACACAGTCTCAGGCTGCACCAGGGGAGGTTCAGGCTGGAGGTTAGGAAAAAGTTCTATACAGAAAGAGTGATTGCCCATTGGAATGGGCTGCCTGGGAAGGTGGTAGAGTCGCCATCACTGGAGGTTTTCAGGAGAAGACTTGATGGGGTGCTTGGTGCCGTGGGTTAGATGTTTGGGTGGTGTTGGATTGGTTGATGGGCTGGACGCGATGATCTTGAAGGTCTCTTCCAACCTGGTTTATTCTATGTATTCTATGTATTCTATGACACCAAGTTAGGAGCAGATGCTGGTTAGTTGTTGGGTAGAAGGGCTCTGCAGAGGGACCTTGACAGGCTGGACAGATGGGCAGAATCCAACGGCATGAGATTTAACACATCCAATGCCGGGTTCTGCACATTGGCCACAACAACCCCATGCAGAGCTACAGGCTGGGGTCAGAGTGGCTGGAGAGCAGTCAGGTCAAGAGGGACCTGGGGGTGCTGAACATGAGCCTGCAGTGTGCCCAGGCAGCCAGGAGGGCCAATGGCATCCTGGCCTGCATCAGGAACAGTGTGGCCAGCAGGAGCAGGGAGGTCATTCTGCCCCTGTACACTGCACTGGTTAGGCCGCACCTTGAGTACTGTGTCCAGTTCTGGGCCCCTCAATTTAGGAAGGATGTTGACTTGCTGGAACAAGTCCAGAGAAGGGCAACGAAGTAGGTGAGGGGCTTAGAACTCAAGCCCTATGAGGAGAGACTGAGGGAGCTGGGGTTGCTTAGCCTGGAGAAGAGGAGACTCAGGGGTGACCTTATTGCTCTCTACAACTAGCTTAAGGGAGATTGTAGACAGGTGAATGTTGGTCTCTTCTCCCGGGCAGCCAGCATCAGAACAAGAGGACACAGTCTCAGGCTGCACCAGGGGAGGTTTAGGTTGGACGTTAGGAAGAAGTTCTATACAGAGAGTGATTGCTCATTGGAATGGGCTGCCGGGGGAGGTGGTGGAGTTGCCATCATTGGAGGTGTTCAGAAGGAGACTTGATGGGGTGCTTGGTGCCATGGTTTAGTTGTTTAGGTGGGTTGGATTGGTTGATGGGTTGGATGCGATGATCTTGAAGGTCAATTAGGTTTATTCTAAACCTAATAGGTTTATTCTAAACCTAATTGAGACATAATTTCTTGCCACAATTCTTCTTGCCAGAATATTTGCATAATTAGGAGGAGTAAGTTTGATGAGCTTTTTAGCAAGACCAGTTCCCACAGGAACTTCATCAGGATTCAGTTTCACAGTTACCGTAGAGTACCTCTCTGACAGCAAATTCTCTCAAATGCTTAATTCCCTCATCTATGGTGTTCCAGGGTTTAGGATTCCATGGAAGGTCATCTCTGGATGGGTATCTCATGAGAGCTGCCAATAAAAGGTGTATCCACAGAGTAACCTTACCGAGAGACCTGCCTACATGTCTATATTCCATTATCCTTCGAGAGAGTTCCTAGTTGATCTGCTGACTTGTCTCCAACCATTAGAGATGGAGCACCTGTATCGAAACATCTACCAAGCCAAGCTAGAACTGGCTCATTCTCTGCTCTGATGTAATCCTTCTGCACATGTCTAATTTCTTGGCACGGGGCTGAGGTGTTCTGAATATCATCCTCTTCCTCATCTGTCTCCTCTTCCTGAACTTCTTGTCCCCATAACCCTTCTGACACTCTCCTAAGGATCTCTTTAAGCTCAGAAGCACCTCCACTAGCTGCTGTCCTACCAGGACCTGCAATTTGCCCTGCATCTCCATCCTGTGATGGTCTCAATAACTCAGCTATATCTTTAAGACAAACCTTCTCTTCCTTCTCAGCAGGCTCTTTTTTAGCAGAAGTTCCCTCAGCAGCAGCAGTATCTTGTTGTTTTCCCCCATCAGCTCCTGGATCAGCTTTGCGCTTTCCACTTCTCTTATCTAAAACTGCTACTTGCTTAATTGGATCTGTGTTTGAATTTACAGCTGCTTTAACAGAAGCTGACAGGTTTTGAGACAGACTAGCTGCTGTGGAGGACACTTCTGGTCCTGCTGCAGAAGAAGGAAATGGCTTTGCCTCTCTAATGGCTGCCGAGGATGTGGGAGACGCCATGTTAGGAGCTGCTGCTTCAGCTGGCTGATTGCCAGAATCACCAACAGCACCGTTCAAAGCAGCCGTCCTGTTAGCCTGTTTAGCTCTATTTTTAACTGATTCAGATTCTCCATTCTCCTCATCACTAGAAATCTCTGGGGGTCGGGTTAGAGCTATGCTTTCTTCTGTTTGGTCTACGCTTAATAACAAAACAAGTCTTAGATACCTTCTTCCTGGTACAGTGCATATAACAAGTACATAATCACTATCACCAGCAGCAGATTCACACATATCAAATAAATCACCTTTGGATCCCAGCCATCACTTAAAATTACTCTTTCACCTACTGGAATCTTAAACTCCTGTATCTCAATGGGCAGAGTCGTAGAAGTTACATTTCCGTACTTATTAAGCCAAAAGAATCCCAGAAACCTGTCATAGAGAAGCTGATTCATATACTATAACCATAAATATAATTTATACATTAAGTACCTGCCTAAATGATCACAGATTAGTCCTAGCAAATACTTATAAATCAATATATTGCAAATTGAAAAGAGTAATTGTTTAAAAAAACACAGAATTTTCATCTTGCTCTTCTGATCTGAGCAGACAATAAACCAAGCAAATTTTGCCCTGCTTCTGGAAAGCAATTATCCCAGCCTCATGTTGGGCTGCCAATTATTTTATGTGGTGGTGAGAGAAAGTTCCGTTCTCACACACACACACAAACCATGGCTAACTCAGTCAGAGAAGCAACAATGGAAGGGCTATATTTTAGAAGCAGGATGAGGTGCAGTGAATATATACACAATATACAGTATTTACAATATATATAAAAAAATATACAGCGAAGAACAAAACACAGAAAATCCTGCCCTCCTCCAGCTTGGAGGGTCCCCCCAAACCTCCCTTCTTCCCTTTCCTCCCCTTTTTCCCAAAAAGGGTTAGAGAAAGAGAAGTAATTATTAAGGGGCAAAATTCTGTTAGTTCAAAGAGTATGCTAAGGAAAGGGAAAAAAAAAGTTTCTTATCTTGTTAATTGAAGGTCAGCAGCCAAGCTCAGAGAGAGAAACAGCAGCTGTTCAGACTCAGACTCCCAAACAGAGACTGAAAAAGAGAGAACTGACTGAAGCACAAACTGAACTAAAACTAAAATTTAAAGTTGCATTCTACCAATCTACCAATGAAATTCGTTTAGAATTATCTATGTTGTTCTTATTACACCAAAACACTCAGCTAGATTGTCTCAGTAACTGTCCCTTAAAGGCATAGTCTAAACGTGTCCAGAGAAGGGCAATGAAGTTGGTGAGGGGTTTGGAATACAAGCCCTATGAGGAGAGGCTGAGGGAGCTGGGGTTGCTTAGCCTGGTGTGACCGTTTGAGGCTGTGCCTTTAAGAAAGGGACAGTGTTGGAACACTCTGGCTGAATGTTTTGGTGAAGACAATGAAAACATCGATATTCTAAACGAATTTCATTGGTAGATTCGTGGAATGCAGCTTTAAGTTTTACTGCAGTTGGAATTTTTCTCAGTTCCAGCCTTTTCTGCCTTTCCAGCCTGTCTGCTTCTAAGCAAACTAGCCGGAATGACCTTGAGATAAGCAAAACTAATCCCTGCATGTGCTTTGAAGCCTAATAAGAACTCTCTTCCTTAATAACAGCCTTTTTTTTCTCTCTAACCTCTTTTTGGGAAGAAAGGGAGGTAGGGGGAGAGAGGGGGTACGGGGGGGGAACCCTCCTCTGTCCGGAGGAGGGAATTTTGTTGTGTTATTTTCCTTTGCTGTATATTTATATATATATATATATAGTAAATACTGTATATATTGTGTATATACGACCTGCATTCCGTATTGCTTGTAAATATAGTTTTGCTTCTCCGACTGAGTTAGCTGTGGAATTTCTTTCTCTGTGGGGGAGGGAGAGCTAGGCCTTCTCTCCATCTACCACACCTGGAGAAGAGGAGACTCAGGGGTGACCTTATTGCTCTCTACAACTAGCTTAAGGGAGATTGTAGACAGGTGGATGTTGGTCTCTTCTCCTGGGCAGCCAGCACCAGAACAAGAGGACACAGTCTCAGGCTGCACCAGGGGAGGTTTAGGCTGGATGTTAGGAAGAAGTTCTACACAGAGAGAGTGATTGCCCATTGGTATGGGCTGCCCGTGGAGGTGGTGGAGTCACCATCATTGGAGGTGTTCAGGAGGAGACTTGATGGGGTGCTTGGTGCCATGGTTTAGTTGATTAGGTGGGTTGGATTAGTTGATAGGTTGGATGCAATGATCTTGAAGGTCTTTTCCAACCTGGTCTATTCTATTCTATTCTATTCTATAATGGTCACAAGGCAGCACTGGGAGGGATGGGAGTGTGCTTGGGAAATGTAAGGAGATTTGTGGAGATATTCATGAATATGTATGTTTGACGTCTACATAAGCTCAACTTGTGTTGTTATGGTGCGCCTCTTGTGAATCTGCTATGCACCCAGTGCTGTTTGCCTTTATTTTATAATATACTGTATTTAAAATTTAGCAGTGAGCTTGTTTCTCACAATTTGGTGACCCCAACGTGATTACCCTGTCTGCTACAGCTTCGGGAACCCTTCGGATGGAGGACCTGCCGATTTCAGCGGCCCAGAAGGAGGATCCTGGAAGTGTCTCAGAACATGGGTAAACGATTAAGTTAATATTATAAGAGAAAGGCAAGGGAAGGAGCTTCTGGCTACCGTGGCTGCCTGTAATTGTGCCTCTGCACAAGGATCCAGATAAGAAAAGGACTGTAAGTATTATTCAGTTTGGCAGGAATTGAGGTCGGTGAACGTGTGCGTGAGACATGTACTGGACAGTCTGGATTCTTGAGGGGAGTGTGGAGTCCTTCTAACCGTGTTTCCAATATCCCACGAGGGACTTGGCTAATGAAGGGACAAAGCGGTTGGTGACGGAAAGAGTGGACCTTGGGAAATAGGGCAGGGGTTGGGTAGACAAACCAGCCCTGGGAAAAATGGGTGCAACAGGGTACCCAGGGATATACCACTGGACAGTCCTCTGGGGTTACAGTTAGCGCCTTGGAGGGATAATCCTAATATGTGGGATAAGGAGAAGGCAATAATAATAAATTATTGTATGGAGGAAGGGGCTAGAGAGAAAATTGGACCAGACAATTTATTAGACCAGCAGTAATGAGGATTTGGGAAAGGAAAAATCAGCAAAGGACCTCCAGGTGACCAAAAGATGTACCTAGTACCTCCTATTTGGAACCATAATGATGATAAGGGCAGGCAAAACCTGAATGAATATTGCACCCTGATTAAGCAGCACCCAGGGGGCAAAATACAAATAGAGCATTTGGCATGTGTAGAGATGAGGAAAAAGCAAAAGCAAAGGCCAGAATTAAAACCCCTAGACCTCACCGGTATGACAGTTTTAGGCTATGCCTTTAAAAAAGGGACAGCTACTGGAACACTGTGGCTGGATGTTTTGGTGTAATAATGAAAACAAAGATATTCTAAATGAATTTCATTGGTAGATTGGTAGAATGCAACTTTAAATTTTAGCTTTAGTTCAGTTTGAATCTCAGTCACTTCAGTCTGTCTGTTTCAGTCTCTCTGAGCAACAGCTGTGTTCTGTCTGTGCTGGTGAGTGCTGACCTTCAACTAACCAAATAAGAAACTAATTCTTGCATATGCTTTGAGCTAACAAAATTTCCTCCTTAATAATTACCTTTTCTCTCTCTAATCCTTTTTGGGAAAAAAAGGAGGAAGAGAGAGAAGGGGGTATTTTGGGGGGACCAAAAAATCCAAATCACTTTCATGTTTGCAACTCCGACTCGAGCAGACAATAAATCAAACAAATTTTGCCCTGCTTCTGGAAAGCAATTATCCACAAGCCTCCCATTGGGCTGCCAATAAATTATGTGATGGTGAGAGGTTCAGTTCTCCCCCCCCCCAAAGAAAACCACAGCTAACTCAGAAGCAAAAAAATAAATAAGCTATTTTTACAAGCAGGATGAAATGCAGATGAATATATACACAATATACAGTATTTACAATATATACAGAAATATACAGCAAAGAACGTAACACAGAAAACCTTCCCCCCTCCAAGGAGAAGGGTCCCCCCAAAATACCCCCTTACTCACTGCAAGAAGACACCACGCCCACCATCTTGGCGACCACACCGCGTTTACCAGCCACCACCACTGCCTTTCGTACCCAGCAGGGAGAAAGCGTTAAAAGGCAGTGAAACCTGTGGTTCAGCGTTTTCGATCCCCTTCATCAACATCTTCCTCTAATACCGCCAGCGACGGCTCGGAATTGGAAGATGAAAACACTGACTCTAAGAAATCAAACAGCGCTGACTTTGTTTTACAGCCCCTCTTAAAAAAAAATTGGGGCACTTTGAGGCTCGTGGTTACGGCATTTTTAGGACCGCACCCCTCCCGTGAGCCCCGACAGCCCCTGCAGGCACCGACAGCTCCAACCGAGGCACCACTGACCGAGGCACCACCGCCACCGGCAGCACTGACTGTAGCAGCGGCCCCCACGGCAGCAGCCAGGGCAGTGGCCCTGGCGGCCGTCCCCATGTGTAATGGTTTGGGAGGGCAATTCTCCCACCACAGGCAAAAAGTAACGACTCAAACAGATTGCAAAAAAAAATGGTGGAAAGTTTAAATGGAAAAACAAAAAACAACAATGAAAGTTTTACAGAGAACCACAGGCACCGTGACAAAGAGAGAGAGATTCCAAAACATACCCAAGAACATCCCATCCCCACCTGGGGGTACCCCCAAGACCCCCCAGGGCTCTTTCCTCCCCCCCCAACCCAGCCTTGGGCCTGGGCAGGCCCAAGGGAGGCAGCTCACGCTATTTTACCTAGGCAGCAGCGGGGGGCAAAAGAGGAAGTAGGGACCCCGCGTGGATGATTTATAGAGGAGCAGAGGATTGTGGGTGAAATACCTGGTTTGCTGTGACCACCCAGTGGGCTGGACCCTTTTGGGACCTCCCAGGTGTGGTCTGTGCAGTGGCATCTGGGCCAGCACCCAGCCTAAACCACCACACCATGGCGGCAGCCCTGGCAGCGGTCCCCCCAGTGGCGGCCACCCCCCCCCAGCAGTGGCCTGCACCTGCAGTGCCCCCCCCCCCCCCAGTGGCTTCAGCTGCACTACACTCCCCCCTGTCTCTTAGATCCCCAGGAGATATCACTGTGACAGAGGTTACAATCGAATTCCGATGGGACGATAGTGTAAGGGATCGGGAGGTGGGAGGAACAGGGAACTGTCCCGCTGCTCTGGTGGAAAGGTATTGTGAGAAAGGCAATAATAGATGGAGAATCTGTAGATTTTCCTGTACATGCATTTCCTGTGGTATTAGAACGTCAACAAAGAATATGGCAATCTCTGGACTGAAAAATGTTAAAAGAAGCTAGACAAGCCGTAGATACCTATGGGTTAAAGTCAGGATACACAACTGCTATAGTCAATCAGTTGTTTTCAACACATTTGTTAACCCCTTTTGACACATGTATGTTAGCAAATGGCGTTTACTACATGATCTGAGAGCAATCAACTCGATCATGGAGGAGATGGGTGCCTTACAACCTGGCCTCCGAACTCCCAATCCCTCCAGATTGGGACCTGATTATTATTGATTTGAAGGATTGTTTCTTTACAATTTACTTACATGCAGAGAATTCAAAAAAGTCTGCATCTATTGAACCATCGATTAAGGCAGACCCCACCCAACGATATCAATGGGTAGCCTTAAGGTATACAGAATTCTCCCACCCTTGCCAAATATATGTGGCTTGGGCTTTGTTCCCATTTAGACAGACTTATTGTGACTTCCTCATCTATAATTATATGCATTATATTCTAATTGCAGGAAAAAAAGTTAGATCCTAAGACAATACTCTCTGAACTTCAAACCATGTTAGCAAGCAGAGGATTGAAAATAACACCACATCAGACCTTGCAACTTCTCAGTAAGTGGCAATTCGCTTGCAATGCCACGGAAGCCATGTCCCAGCAGACAGCAGACTCTTTACAAGGTGTCACTGCTAACCACTTCATTGGGATGAGACTTTAGCTAGATCATATCAGCAAATGCAACTTCCTGATAAGGCTTTACAATTAAGTCAGGATTTAGCAATCAAAGAGTGGTTGAGAATCCAGGACACTAAATCTGATCCTGCGCTTCTCACTACTCATCAGGGTCTAACAGGGCCATTTGGTTCCTTTGTTGATACCTTACATACAGCATTAAATACTAATCCAGATTTGACTCATGATATGAAGGTAAAAATGCTGGATATTCTGGCATTTGACAATGCTAATGACAAACTATACAGGTTCTCAGCATTTTACCAATAGGTGCCACTGTCCCACGACTGCTGGATGCGGCAGAACAAATGAAGCACTGACAAACAGCAACGTATCTAGCCACGGCCATAGAAGCAGTCGTGAAACCACCAGTACAACCACCACACAAGGGAAACAACCTGGGTGGAAAACGTCGTACTTCTGGAAACCTAGGTATCTTAAATTGCCCGACTGCTGGACAGCCTCGAAAGTGCTGTGCTCACTGTCACAGACCTAATCATTTTACTCGAGATTGTCATAGGCAGGGAAACTGCTCCCGCAGCGTGAGTACACCCCGCGCGACGACACCAAACCAGGATACTTGGACCGACCCCCCCTCCAACCTCGCAGCCACCTCTGGCAGCGCAGAGCAGTGGATTTCACTCTTGAGTACACAAAATGTTGTTGTTGAGTCCAATCAGCACAGTCCTCTGGGTCACAGACCCTGTGCTCTGTTAATTGGCAGATTGTCTACCTCTAGACAGGGCATCCTTATAATTCCTGGTTCAATAGATTCTGATTATGTTTGGGCTATGAAAATTATGCTCTATACCATTACCCCTCCTGTTAGCACTCCTGTTGAGACAGAAATTGTTCAGCTAATACCATTTGAGCCCTGAGTGCCTAAAACTTCTAACAGGATTCGAGGGCAAGAAGGCTCTGGTTCCACCAATATGCCTAGTATCTCATTGGCCCTAGAAATCCAAAAGGGAAAGCTAGAACAGATTGTAACTATCAGACACCCTTGTGGCCAAACTATACAACTTTCAATGATTGTGGATACTGGAGATGATGCCACTATTATACCTCGTCCAAACAACCTGGGTCGGCAAAGAGCCAGTACAATTAGCTTTTAACGATGGCAAATCAATCACTGTAAGACCATACGCGTTAACCCTTCCAGTTGCTCTATTGGACTGAGATGCCTTAAGTTAGATAGGAGCAAAACTCGTTACTGTTCCTTTTCTGTAGTGGCTACTGGTCAGCAACCAACCCTCACATTAAAATGGAAAACAGATAATCCAGTATGGGTGGAACAGTGGTCGCTCAGACATGATAGGCTACAAGTTGTTAAGACCCTACTGCAGAAAAAATTGCAATTAGGGCACACCTTGCTAGCCACCCTCCCCCCCCCCCCCCCTTTTCTGGTACAACTCTAGTCTACCAAAGCTCTGTTCTGATTTAAAGCAACAGTGCTAATTTCATCATTTCTGATTGTGATGTCTTTCAGAGATTTGTTATTTAGAGTTTTGCTAAGTTTTCCTAGTAAGCATAATGAATAGTAAGCATTTGGTATTTACAGGTACTTAGTACATAGTAATTGTAGTAAGGTATACCTTCTTAGTAATGAGTTCAAATTGTAAGATTTTCTTTTGGTTTGAATCTTCTTAGTTGAGTGACTAGGCATTTCAAAGGAGCTCCACGTAATATAGTTAAGGTTTGTAGTAAATAGGTATTAATTTTTAAAAGTATTCCTTAGCTAATGTAACATCTATTTCCTTCTTAGACATTGACTAGAAAAAATACAAATACTACAAAAAAAAATTAAAAAAGAAAACAAGTACAAAAAAAATTAACAAATACAAATATATATAACAAAACAAAACCAAAAAATTAAAATTTAGATACAAAAAATAGAGTACAAAATAACAAAATAATAATAAAAAATAATAATAGAAAACAAATTAAAAACCAACAAACACAAATTTAAAATAAAAACAATTTAACAAAATAATAATAAAAAAGAAGAGCAACAATAATAAAAAAGACAAACACAAAAAAATAACAAACTAAAAAATCATAAGGATTACTAACAAAAATAGCTATTAACAAAAAACAAGGATTATTAGCAAAAAAGAAAAATAAGGATTATCAAGACTACTAGATTAAAACAAGCAAAAAACCCTATTAAAAAAAATTCAATAAAATTAAAATGAAAAATAATAATAAAAAAGAATTAATAGAAAAGAAGGTTAAAAATAATAAAAAAGCAGCAATCAAAATTAAAATAGAAAATAGATTAAATAAAACAAATATTTTTAAAAAATCAAACATTAAAAAATTAAAAGCTTGATAAAAAATAAATTTAAAAATTAAAAAATTGATTATAATAATTTTTTTAAAAAATGCAATAACAAAATAAAAATAATAATATTTGAAACAAAAAATTAAAAACAAATAAATTAAAAACTGACAAAAAACTAAATTAAAAATAATAGTAAATATTTTTTAAATTGAAGAAAAAAATTAAAATAAAATACAAAATAACAACATATAATTAGAAAAATATATATAAATTAGATTAAAAGTAACAAAAAAAATTTAACCAAAAATAATTTAAAAGTATAGGTTTTAAAAATTAAATACAATGGGAAAAAAATACATTAAAATGGTATAAAAAGAATTAAAAAACAAAAATAAAAAATGAATTAAGAATTAAAGAAAAAAATAAACTAGATTAAAAGTAAAAATATTAAACATTTTAAAATAATAAAAAATACATTCCAAATAAAATTTTAAAAAACCCACAGAAATTAGAATTTGAAAAAATGTTAAAATATGAAAAAATGAAAAAATAGATTGCAAAAAATAAAATAAAATAACAAAAAAAGATAAAAAATAGATAAATTAGAAAAAAAATTAAATAGAATGGACAAAAATTTAAAATTAAACTTAAAAAAGCCTTAATAAAATCAAAACAAAATGAAACAAATTTATTCAAAATAGATTGAGAAAAAAATGAAACAACAAAAATTAATTAAAAAATTAAAAATAGGTTACATTAAAAAAACAAACAAACAAAAAATTAATTAAAAAATATATGGAATCATAGAATCAGTCAGGGTTGGAAGGGACCACAAGGATCATCTCGTTCCAACCCCACTGCCATGGGCAGGGACACCTCATACTAGGTGAGGCTGGACAGAGGCTCATCCAGCCTGGTCTTGAATACCTCCAGGCATGGGGCCTCAGCCACCTCCCTGGACAACCCATTCCAGGGCTTCACCACTCTCATGGTGAAGAATTTCTTCCTCACATCCAGCCTGACTCTTCCCATCCCCAGTCTTATTCCATTCTCCTCAGTCCTGTCATTTCCTGACATGCTAGGAAGTCCCTCCCCAGCATTCTTGTAGGCTCTCTTCAGATACTGGATGGCCACAATAAGGTCACCTCAGAGCCTTCTTTTCTGCTAACTGCAATCATCGCAATAAACAACGGCAGAAGAAACAGGACTATGAGGAAACAGCATTTCCCATGAAGTCAAACATCGATCACAATAACTGTTATGATAACCTGAGATCAAAAGCATCAATCAGAAGAATGTACCACAGCACCATGTGAATTAGGAATGAATATTATGGTTGTTTGATTGTTGTGTGATTAGAGAAAATGTTCATGTGGACTTATATGTTATCTCACCAGTTTGCTATAATTTTACACACTTAGAGGGAAAATCACAATTCATTATAACACAACACGCATTTTCATTTTAAGTCGGAAACAAAACCAATCAAATAAATACTAGATTAAAAAACGAAAAAAGAGGGGGAAAGAGAGAATACCCCATAGCAAAAAAAAGTTTTTTAATGGAACCAACAAGAGATAGTTAGCTCATGTCAACACCTAGAAACATCAACTTTCCAAAGTGCTGCAACCCTCTCACCACAAGACACACGAACACGGCACAACTGTCATGAAAATGACAGTTAGCAAACCTGCCAAGCACTGACCTCAACGACTGTCACGATAATCCAAGATGTCAACAGAAAGCATCTAACTTCTAACCGAGTGTCATGATTGCTTAAGTGTTGTGTGAACATTAAGAGATCAATATTACTAGGATGAGCAAAACCACATTATTATGGGCAATTTTATATTGGGCAAAGCAATGAAGCTTCTTTGCTCTTGCTGTTTGCCTGCAAGTTTTCTATCTGTGAAGCTAGAGCCTGGAAAGATCTACCTTTACAGATGAAAGAAATCTTGCTACCACTAAACAATTCATGAATTTTGACCATCCTAGAACAAATAAAGATGCAAAATACCCCTAAAGCAGATTGTAAAAGACAGTGCTAAGGATTGCATTTGTGTCTTAATCTCTGTGTGCAATGTGTTCAGGCATAATCAAGTCTTCTCTGTCAATAAGAGGAGTGAAATGTAAAGATCAAAACTATTAAGATCTAAGTTCTTCTTTACAATGTCTGTTATCTTTGACCATGTATTATGCCAGCTATGTTAGAATGTTCTAATTAGCTCAACTTAAGCATTGTGCCTTGTATGGGATACATCAGTCTGTTAGACATGCTGCGCTACAGAACTTTTGCTTTTGCTATACAGCTTAGCTTTAACTCGCTTAGAATACATAGAATACATAGAATACACCAGGTTGGAAGAGACCTTCAAGATCATCGCGTCCAACCCATCAACCAATCCAACACCGCCCAAACAACTAACCCACGGCACCAAGCACCCCGTCAAGTCTTCTCCTAAAAACCTCCAGTGATGGCGACTCCACCACCTCCCCAGGCAGCCCATTCCAATGGGCAATCACTCTTTCTGTATAGAACTTTTTTCTAACATCCAGCCTGAACCTCCCCTGGCGCAGCCTGAGACTGTGTCCTCTTGTTCTGGTACTGCTTGCCTGGGAGAAGAGACCAACATCCGTCTGTCTACAACCTCCCTTCAGGTAGTTGTAGAGAGTAATAAGGTCACCCCTGAGTTTCCTCTTCTCCAGGCTAAGCAACCCCAGCTCCCTCAGCCTCTCCTCGTAGGGCTTATGTTCCAACCCCCTCACCAACTTTGTTGCTCTTCTCTGGACTCGTTCCAGCAAGGCAACATCCTTCCTAAACTGAGGGGCCCAGAACTGGACACAGTACTCGAGGTGCGGCCTAACCAGTGCAGTGTACAGGGGCAGAATGACCTCCCTGCTCCTGCTGGCCACACTGTTCCTGATGCAGGCCAGGATGCAATTGGCCCTCTTAGCTGCCTGGGCACACTGCAGGCTCATGTTCAGTCTACCGTCGACCAGCACCCCCAGGTCCCTCTCAGCCTGACTGCTCTCCAGCCACTCTGACCCCAGCCTGTAGCTCTGCATGGGGTTGCTGTGGCCAATGTGCAGAACCCGGCACTTGGATGTGTTAAATCTCATGCCGTTGGACTCTGCCCATCTGCCCAGCCTGTCGAGGTCCCTCTGCAGAGCCTCTCTACCCTCCAGCAGATCAACTCCTGCCCCCAGCTTGGTGTCGTCAGCAAATTTACTGATGATGGACTCGATGCCCTCGTCCAGATCATCAATAAAGATGTTAAAGAGCATGGGGCCCAGTACTGATCCCTGGGGCACACCACTGGTGACTGGCTGCCAGCTGGATGTGGCACCATTCACCACCACTCTCTGGGCTCGGCCCTCCAGCCAGTTCCTAACCCATCGCAGTGTGCTCCCATCCAAGCCATGGGCTGACATCTTGGCCAGGAGTTTGCTATGGGGAACGGTGTCAAAGGCCTTGCTGAGGTCCAGGTAGACTACATCCACAGGCCTCCCCACATCCACCAGGCGGGTCACCTGATCATAGAAGGAGATCAGGTTGGTCAGGCAGGACCTGCCCTTCCTAAACCCATGCTGGCTGGGCCTGATCCCTTGGCCATCCTCTAAGTGTTGTGTGATTGCACTCAGGATGACCTGCTCCATAATCTTTCCTGGCACTGACGTCAGGCTGACAGGCCTGTAATTCCCTGGCTCATCCAACCGGCCCTTCTTGTGGATGGGTACCACGTTGGCCAGCTTCCAGTCATCTGGGATCTCTCCAGTGAGCCAGGACTGATGAAAAATCATGGAGAGTGGCTTGGCCAGCTCATCTGCCAGCTCTCTCAGCACCCTAGGATGGATCCCATCTGGTCCCATGGACTTGTGGGGGTCTAAGCTGCTGAGGAGAGCTCCTATCACTTGCTCATGGAACACAGGGAAACCATGCAGCTCCCTGGCTCCCTCTGCCAGCTCTGCAGGCCAGCTGTCTGGTAGACGTTCTTTCCCGCTAGTAAAAACTGAGGTAAAGAAGGTGTTAAGTACCTCTGCCTTTTCCTCATCCTGTGTTACAACATTTCCTTCCATGTCAACCAAGGAGTGGAGGTTGTCCCTGCCCTTCCTCTTGCTATTAATATATTTATAGAAGGACTTTTTGTTGTCCTTCACATCAGAGGCCAGTTTAAGTTCCAAATGTGCTTTTGCCTCCCTAATTTTCCTCCTACATGCCCTAGCAACCTCTTTAAACATTCCATGGGTTGCCTCACCTTTCTTCCAAAGATGATACACCCTCTTTTTTTCCCTTAGTTCTATTAAAAGTTCATTACACAGCCAGGCTGGCCGTCTGCCCCGGCGGCTCCTCTTCCGGCACACTGGCACAGCCTGCTCCTGAGCCTTCATCAGCTCTTTCTTGAAGCAGGTCCAGCCCTCCTGGACCCCTTTATTTTTAAGGGCTTTCTCCCAAGGAACCCTCTGAATTATTTCCTTGAGCAACCTGAAGTCCGCCCTCCGGAAGTCCAGAGTGGAGGTCTTCTTGCTGCCCCTCTTAGTTTGACCAAATACCGAAAATTCTATTATTTCATGGTCGCTGGCCCCTAAACAGCCTCCGACCACCACATCACCCACCAGCCCTTCCCTGTTGGTGAAGAGGAGGTCAAGCAAAGCCTTGCCCCTGGTAGGCTCACGCAGCACCTGAGATAAGAGGCTGTCCTCCATGCAGTCTAAGAACCTCCTAGACTGCCTCCTCTCTGCTGTGTTGAGATCCCAGCAGATGTCAGGCAGGTTGAAGTCGCCCATAAGGACAAGGTCAGGAGATCTTGAGACAGCCTTAAGCTGTCTATAGAATGCTTCGTCGACATCATCCTCCTGGTTGGGTGGTCTATAACAGACTCCAACCAGGATGTCTGCCCTACCGGTCTTCCCTCTAATTCTTGCCCACAAGCATTCAACCTGATTGTCCCTAATCTCTAGCTCAATGGCATCTAGTGCCTCCCTGATGTACAGGGCCACCCCTCCACCCCTTCTTCCTTGTCTATCTCTCCTGAAAAGCCTGTAGCCATCAATTGCAGCACTCCAGTCATGTGAGCTATCCCACCACGTCTCCGTGATGGCAACTACGTCATAACTTTCCTGCTGCAACAAGGCTTCCAGCTCCTCTTGTTTGTTTCCCATGCTTCGTGCATTAGTGTACATGCACCTCAGCTGGGCTGCTGGTTTGGCCTCTGACCCTAGCTTACTGCCCCCAGACTCTTGCCTGAGGGGACTAGTTTCAGCCCCTCCCCCCTTCGAAACTAGTTTAAAGCCCTGTCGATGAGAGCTGCCAGTTCCCTCCCCAGAATCTTTTTACCTTTGGGGGACAGGCCATTCTCATATACTGTGACCTTTCCCCTTCTTTGGGACAGATGTACTCCATCTGTTGCCAGGTGGCCTGGTGCAGTAGAAATTTTACCAAGATCAAAAAACCCAAAATTCTTGCTTCTGTGTATGCAAGTAGTATGTTGTATGGGATGAGAACAACTCCCATGACCAGATTGCTCACAAAAACAAAAAAGGAGGATTTGTGGCAATGCCAGCGACGAGCAGTGTGAGCAATCTGGCAGTGCAGGCCTAGAGCCTGACATGGTGGTAGGCCATGCTCAGCATAAGTGCAGAAGTGGCTAGCAGTGTAGCAAAACAGTGCTGTGCCTGCAGCATGTAACTAAAGCAGGACACTGGTAGCTATAAACATAGAGAGTTATCTTGGAGTAACAGGACACACACCTGCATCAACAACCTCGCGTGTCATTAGTAGTTTGACCAATAATCTATAATAGTACGATGTGTGGTCACTTGTGGGGAACCAATGATGTTATGCCAATGATGCACTCCGAGTTTATATAAGTTGTAGGAGTTCCCTTAATACGCACTTCTTTACCTTCTTCTACTTTACTTTGCTATAATATACTCACTATTCTTGCACTATAGTCCTACAATATTGGAACAATAAAGGAACAATACTAGATCATATTGGTCATCTGTATTGACTCCAGGCTCCATCACCGACAGGGCATCAACCACCTCCCTGGACAACCCATTCCAGGGCTTCAACACTGTCATGGTGAAGAACTTCCTCCTCACATCCAGCCTGAATCTCCCTACCACCAGATTCATTCCATTCCCCCTAGTCCTATCACTACCTGATATCCTGAGAAGTCTG
Source organism: Dryobates pubescens (assembly GCF_014839835.1). NCBI lineage: Eukaryota > Metazoa > Chordata > Aves > Piciformes > Picidae > Dryobates > Dryobates pubescens. The sequence continues at coordinate 1,278,249 of NW_026530688.1, forward strand.
TGGCCGTTTGACGCTGTGCCTTTAAGGAAGGGGCACAATGGCTAAATGTTTGTAAAATATTTTGGTATTCTAAACGAATTTCATTGGTAGGATTGTGGGAGGTGAGGTTGGGCCCGGCGCAGCTGGGAACTTTCTCTCAGTTTTCCTTCCTTCGCTGTCCCTCTCAGCTGGATCTGCTTCTGGGATTCTGGCCAACTAAGATAAGATACTAACTCCCTGTGCCAGGCCTTTCTTCCTTTCCTGCCCTGTTAACCGTCCACATCTCTTTTCTACCTCTCTTGGGGGAGAAGGGAGGTAGGGGGGTGAAGGGGGCACAGGGGGAAGCCCCTCTGTGGGGGGGTCTGGTTTCTGGTTGAGTTCATTTGCTGTATATTCCTGTATATATTGTAAAATACCTGTATTTGTTGTGTTACATATAATCTGTTTCCTTGTAAAATATAATCTCATTTCTCCGACTGGGTTTAGCTGTGGTCTCTTTCTCAGTGGGGGAGGAAAGCAGAGCCTTTCCTTTCAAACCACCACAGAAGTCCCTCCCCAGCCTTCTTGTAGGCCTGGAAGGCCACAATTAGGTCACCTTGGAGCCTTCTCTTCTCCAGATGGAACAGCCCCAACTCCTTCAGTCTGCCCTCATGGGAGAGGTGCTGCAGAATAGAACAGAATGGAATAAACCAGGTTGGAAGAGACCTTCAAGATCATCGTGTCCAAACTATCATCCAATACCACGTAATCAACTAAACCATGCAACCAAGCACCCGATCAAGTCTCCGCCTGAACACCTCCAGTGATGGTGACTCCACCACCACCCCGGGCAGTCCATTTCAATGGGCAATCACTCTCTCTGTGTAGAATTTCTTCCTAACCTCCAGCCTAAACCTCCCCTGGTGCAGCCTGAGACTGTGTCCTCTTGTTCTGGTACTGGTTGCCAGGAAGAAGAGACCAACCTCTGCCTGTCTACAACCTCCCTTAAGGTAGATGTAGAGAGCAATAAGGTCACTCCTGCGCCTCCTCTCCTCCAGGCTAAGCAACCCCAGCTCCCTCAGTCTATCCTCATAGGGCTTGTGTTCCAAGCCCCTCACCAGCTTTGTTGCCCTTCTCTGGACACGCTCCGGCAAGTCAACATCCTTCCTAAATTGAGGGGCCCAGAACTGGACACAGTACTTGAGGTGCGGCCTAACCAGTTGTGGTAGGTTGAGAAAGGGCTTAGCTCTCCCTCCTCCACAGAGTAAGAAACCACAGCTAAATCAGTCGAAGAGCAAAAGCGATATATTTACAAGCATATATGGAAAGCAGGTTATATATGACACAATATATACAGGTATTTACAATATATACACAGAAATATACAGCAAAGAGAAATAACACAACAGAAATCCCTCCCCGAGGGAGGGATCCCCTCCTTGGAACCCCCTCTCTCCCCCCCCCACCTCCCTTTTTCCCCAAAAAGGGGTTAGAGAGAGAGAAAGGCAAGTTACTAAGGAAAAGAGTTATTAGTAAGCTTCAAAAGCCCATGCAGGATTAGTGTATGCTTATCTGAAGGCCAACTCCAGCAGTTCGCAGAAGAAGCAGGCAGGGAGAACAGGCTGAAACCTCCAACTCCCCCCAATTCCCAAACCGAACTGAACTGAGGAAAAAAAAAAATTCCAACTGCTTCACAATCTAAAGCTGCATTTTTGTTTATCAACCAATGAAATTCGTTTAGAATATCAGAATGTTTTGGTTCTAGTACCGAAAACATTAGCCAGTGTGTTCCAGCAGTATTTGTTCTTAAAGGCACAGCCTCAAACAGCCGCACCAGTGCAGTGTACAGGGGCAGAATGACCTCCCTGTTCCTGCTGGCCACACTGTTCCTGGTGCAGGCCAGGATGCCATTGGCCCTCCTGGCTGCCTGGGCACACTGCAGGCTCATGTTCAGCCTACCATCGACCAGCACCCCCAGGTCCCTCTCTGCCTGGCTACTTTCCAGCCACTCTGACCCCAGCCTGTAGCTCTGCATGGGGTGGTTGTGGCCAATGTGCAGAACCCGGCACTTGGATGTGTTAAATCTCATGCCGTTGGATTCCGCCCATCTGTCCAGCCTGTCGAGGTCCCTCTGCAGAGCCCCTCTACCCTCCAGCAGATCAACTCCTGCCCCCAGCTTGGTGTCGTCTGCAAATTTACTGATGATGGACTCAATGCCCTCATCCAGATCATCAATAAAGATGTTAAAGAGCATGGGGCCCAGCACTTATCCTTGGGGCACACCACTAGTGAATGGCCGCCAGCTGGATGTGGCACCATTCACCACCACTCTCAGGGCTCAGCCCTCCAGCCAGTTCCTAACCCAATGCAGTGTGCTCCTCTCCAAGCCATGGGCTGACAGCTTGGCCAGGAGTTTGCTGTGGGGAGCAGTGTCAAAGGCCTTGCTGAAGTCCAGGTAGACTACATCCACAGGTCTGACTACATCCACAGGCCTCCCCACATCCACCAGGCAGGTCACCTGATCATAGGAGGAGATCAGGTTGGTCAGGCAGGACCTGCCCTTCCTAAATCCATGCTGGCCGGGCCTGATCCCTTGGCCATCCTGTAGGCGCTGTGTGATTGCACTCAAGTTGACCTGTTCCATAACCTTGCCTGGCACTGAGGTCAGGCTGACAGGTCCATAATTCCCTGGCTCATCCAACCGGCCCTTCTTGTGGATGGGCACCATGTTGGCCAGCTTCCAGTCTTCTGGGACCTCTGCAGTGAGCCCGGACTCCTGAAAAATGATGGAGAGAGGCCCGGCCAGCTCATCTGCCAGCTCTCTCAGCACCCTAGGATGGATCCCATCTGGTCCCATGGACTTGTGGGGATCCAAGCGGCTGAGCAGATCACCAACTACCCCATTCTGGAACAGAGGAAAACTATGCAGCTCCCTGACTCCTTCTGCCAGCTCTGCAGGCCTGCTCTCTGGAAGACATTCTGTCCTGCTAGTAAAAATTGAGGCAAAGGAGGTGTTAAGTACTGTGGTGAAGAGGGAGGTTATTGCTTTATTACTTATGACTTATGATTTATGAAAATTAATTTTTTATTATAACTATAAAATTGTCAATAACCGATGAATCACCAACTTATATACATGTTCTAGTGCACGTTCGTGAAATATATCCCATAACTGGCTTAGTATTATGATTAGAACTTATTTGAGCTAATTACAAGCTATTTCTATATTTATATGCAAGAAAGGTGCAGTTCCGCCGCTTGGCCACTAGATGGCGACTCGACGGGACGTGCGCGGCTTCGGGTCGAGCTCAGACGGAGCTCTGTCCTGTGTGCCGCCGGTTCGAGACTGGGGTCTCGCAGAGCTGGCTTGCACGAGAGGACGGGCTGGTAGGGCTGGTCCGGAGACGAGCTGGTCCTCAGAGTTGATCCGCACCACACGGCGGGACGGCGATCGCCGGCAGACTTGCCTGAGGGACGCGGCGGTACGCGGATCTGCAGGGGCGGCCCCGGGAACGAGGAATATCGGCGGGGCGGACCCGGATCGGCAAGTTCTCTCAGGCAGCAGCTTCTCGTTTGCTGGGCTCAAAGCAACAGCAGGATACCCGGAGCGGTCCGGGGGGAATTCAGTGCAGTGTAAGCACGAATGCTGCTGAGTAATCCCTGGAGTTAACAGGGCTCGGAGCGGCACGTGGCGCTCTTCTCTCCACTGTAGTGGGGTTAAGCAATTACGCGGGGACCTGGCACGGTCAAGTCCCTTCTCCCCGATAATTAGGCAGATCTTACCCTCGGGGGTTGATCCAGTCCACGCAGTAGCGACGGGGGGGTTCCTCTCCCGGTCGTGTGACTGGCTGTGACGCTAGCTTCTCAGCTTAGCGTGGTATCCTTCCTCTTATGGAAATAATTCCTCCAGTCGCTTCTCACATGCAGATGCCTTGATGTGCGTGCATGTATGTAACAGAAGCTAAACAATAAACTCAGTTGCAGAGGCAGTGGCTCGGACTTAACTCTCGAGCTAGCACAGAGACAGAAATGGAGGAGGAAGGCAGGAAGGCAGGAAAAACACTTGTTTACTCACTGGGGTAATACTTATAGAATACCTCGAGGCTGGGTTTGACCAATGGGCATTCTCATAAACAACTGGCTTCAGCCTATGGGAAAGCATGAAGCTAGAATTCTTCCATATTTGGAGAATGCACGAGCACAGCATGCACCAGCAGCGTGCTAGCCTGGCTTTTGTCTTCCTCCTGAGGGAGGGGGAGCTTGCCCACATGCTGGGGCAAGATTCAATGTCTCGGCACAATGTGCCTTCACCACATTACCACCCCCTTGCCCATGGGCATATAATAAGCCTCGAGCATACATTACCCTTAACAAGGTTTATCCCATACAGGTTAAGTCATCTCACACCTGCTAGGTAGGTTACACATTCAAACATAGTGACTTACAATACTTTAGCACTATATGAACAGTATACAAACTTTGAACTGTACTCTTAACAGAGCATGCTGCCTTAGCAGAATGGAACAAATGTGTGTTCCCCAAAACAGTATTAGTACTCTCGACTATCTTCCACCACCCCCTTGACTGAGTGATGGGGTTTGACTCCCATGTGACACTGAAACAATCAAAGTGTCTGCGGAGTTTGTCAATCTCCCACCCCCTTGATAGGATGGGCTCTGTCACTATGACAGGAATTTCTCAGTGTTGGGACAAGAAAGAATCCCTTTCCTTTGATGCTTTTATCAGGCTAGCAACCACAGTCTTCACCATTTTCTTTCTGAACTTCGGCTTCAAGGACAATACAGAGTCCTTGGGCATTTCCATATCGATGAGTAGCTCACACCATGGATCTAGTGAATCAGGTGAATCTTGCGAATTAAAGCGCTTCCTGTCACTGTCCATCTTTTCTTTCCCTCTACTGGGGTTACAGGGATCTCGTGAGCGTTGTCTTCCAGTGCAGTGTTTGTATCTGCGCGGGTTGGCAGAAGAAGATGCTTGGAAGAATTGCTCTTCCCTTCTGTGGGGATGTGGTGTAGCTTTATGGTTAGCAGTATACGCCTTTTGCTGATGTCTCTCCTCGCTGGGTTTGTGGTCCCTTCTGGAACTATCCCTTTCGGAGATCTTTTCCTGCAGCTTTACTTTCAGGATGCTGCGGGGTTTAGCTTCATTGGCTTCTGTGGCAGCTTGGCTTTTCCGCCGTTTGCGGTGATGCCGTGGGCTAGACTCACATCCAGAATCTGCGTCTGATGTGGTACTCTGTGTGCCTCTGGAATCATAGTAACCTCTCTTATTGGGATGCTCTGCAAGCTGTTGTCGAGTTGACTTGGCAGCTTTATTGCAGGAGCGTCTATTCCCCTGGTTACCTCTCGGTCTGGTATGCTGTGGGAAACCTGGTCCTCTGACAGCTTGAGAGTCATTCAACGATGCTGTGCTGAATCTCACCCGCTTCTTGGGGATTCGTTGCTGGTTGAAGCTGGTGGCTTCATTGTTATCATCCAGTGATGTGGAGCCTGACTGGGCTTGCTGCACCGGGGCAATAACTGCTGATCTGTCTGGAGTGGGTGAGCTAACATCGCTCACATGCTGATGCTGAGCAGCTGCTGAATCGAAGTCAGCTGGTTTCTGCTTGTCAGCCGGAACAGACAGTATAGGAGAGCCTGGCTCTCGTGGGTCATATGCCCTGGCTACTTCATAGGTAGCACGTGATTGCCATTGAGACTTAAAGACAGACATGGTCTCTTTTATGTGCAGCTCAAATAAATCATGCAGTCTCTGGCTTTGTGCCTCTGACTTTGCCAATTCCCTTTCCAATTGGGAAACTTTTTGGTCAAAGAATTTTATTTCCTCCTGCATCTGTACAATACAAGATGCCATCAGGACAGCGTGTTCGCTGCTGGGTTCGCTTAGCTTTGCGAAAATGCCATCTATATTTTTGCAATTTAATTTCGCCCATTCCAAATCTGGGGCTGTAATTTTGTATCCCAAGTTATGGAAATATTTCACAGCTGTACACCCTGCTCGCTGCGCCATTATTGTGGTGAAGAGGGAGGTTATTGCTTTATTACTTATGACTTATGATTTATGAAAATTAATTTTTTATTATAACTATAAAATTGTCAATAACCGATGAATCACCAACTTATATACATGTTCTAGTGCACGTTCGTGAAATATATCCCATAACTGGCTTAGTATTATGATTAGAACTTATTTGAGCTAATTACAAGCTATTTCTATATTTATATGCAAGAAAGGTGCAGTTCCGCCGCTTGGCCACTAGATGGCGACTCGACGGGACGTGCGCGGCTTCGGGTCGAGCTCAGACGGAGCTCTGTCCTGTGTGCCGCCGGTTCGAGACTGGGGTCTCGCAGAGCTGGCTTGCACGAGAGGACGGGCTGGTAGGGCTGGTCCGGAGACGAGCTGGTCCTCAGAGTTGATCCGCACCACACGGCGGGACGGCGATCGCCGGCAGACTTGCCTGAGGGACGCGGCGGTACGCGGATCTGCAGGGGCGGCCCCGGGAACGAGGAATATCGGCGGGGCGGACCCGGATCGGCAAGTTCTCTCAGGCAGCAGCTTCTCGTTTGCTGGGCTCAAAGCAACAGCAGGATACCCGGAGCGGTCCGGGGGGAATTCAGTGCAGTGTAAGCACGAATGCTGCTGAGTAATCCCTGGAGTTAACAGGGCTCGGAGCGGCACGTGGCGCTCTTCTCTCCACTGTAGTGGGGTTAAGCAATTACGCGGGGACCTGGCACGGTCAAGTCCCTTCTCCCCGATAATTAGGCAGATCTTACCCTCGGGGGTTGATCCAGTCCACGCAGTAGCGACGGGGGGGTTCCTCTCCCGGTCGTGTGACTGGCTGTGACGCTAGCTTCTCAGCTTAGCGTGGTATCCTTCCTCTTATGGAAATAATTCCTCCAGTCGCTTCTCACATGCAGATGCCTTGATGTGCGTGCATGTATGTAACAGAAGCTAAACAATAAACTCAGTTGCAGAGGCAGTGGCTCGGACTTAACTCTCGAGCTAGCACAGAGACAGAAATGGAGGAGGAAGGCAGGAAGGCAGGAAAAACACTTGTTTACTCACTGGGGTAATACTTATAGAATACCTCGAGGCTGGGTTTGACCAATGGGCATTCTCATAAACAACTGGCTTCAGCCTATGGGAAAGCATGAAGCTAGAATTCTTCCATATTTGGAGAATGCACGAGCACAGCATGCACCAGCAGCGTGCTAGCCTGGCTTTTGTCTTCCTCCTGAGGGAGGGGGAGCTTGCCCACATGCTGGGGCAAGATTCAATGTCTCGGCACAATGTGCCTTCACCACAAGTACCTTTTCCTCATCTTTTGTTACAACATTCCCCTCCGTGTCCACCAAGGAGTGGAGGTTTTCCTTGCCCTTCCTCTTGATATTAATATATTTATAGAAGGACTTTTTGTTGTCCTTCACAGCAGAGGCCAGTCTCAGCTCCAAATGTGCTTTTGCCTCCCTAATTTTCTTACTACATTATTTAGCAACATCCTTAAACATTCCATGGGTTGCCTCACCTTTCTTCCAAAGATGATACACCCTCTTTTTTTCCCTTAGTTCTATTAAAAGTTCATTACCCATCCAGGCTGGCCGTCTGCCCCAGCGGCTCATCTTCTGGCACATTGGCACAGCCTGTTCCTGCGCCTTCAGGAGTTCTTCCTTGAAGTAGGTGCAGCCCTCCTGGACCCCTTTGTTTTTAAGGTCTGTTTCCCAAGGAACCTTCTGAGTTAGTTCCTTGAGTAACCTGAAGTCCGCCCTCCGGAATTCCAGAGTGGAGGTCTTCTTGCTGCCCCTCTTAGATAGCCTTACCCCGGTAGGCTCACACAGCACCTGGGATAAGAAGCTGTCCTCCATGCACTCTAAGAACCTCCTAGACTGCCTCCTCTCTGCTGTGTTGAGATCCCAGCAGATGTCAGGCAGGTTGAAGTCGCCCATGAGGACAAGGTCAGGAGATCGAGACAGCCTGAAGCTGCCAATAGAATGCTTCATCCACATCTTCCTTCTGGTTGCGTGGTCTATAACAGACTCCAACCGGGATGGCTGCCCTGCTGGTCTTTCCTCTAATTCTCACCCACAAGCACTCAACCCGATCGTCCCCAATCCACAGCTCAATGGCATCTAGTGCCTCCCTGATGTACAGAGCCGCCCCTCCACCCCTTCTCCCTTGCCTGTTTCTCCTGAAGAGCCTGTAGCCATCAATTGCAGCACTCCAGTCATGTGAATCATCCCACCACGTCTCTGTGATGGCAACTACATCATAATTTTCCTGCTGCAACAAGGCTTCCAGCTCCTCTTGTTTGTTACCCATGCTTCATGCATTAGTGTACATGCACTTCAGCTGGGCTGTTGGTTTCACCTCTGGCTCTAGCACATCGCCGCGAGACTCCTGCCGGGGGGAACTGGTTTCAGCCCCTTCCCCCTTCAAATCTCCTTTAAAGCCCTATCAATGAGACCTGCCAATTCCTTTCCCAGAATCTTTTTCCCTTTGAGGGACAGGCCATTCTCGTATACTGTGATCTTTCCCCTCCTCTCGGACAGATGTACTCCATCTGTTGCCAGCTGACCTGGTGCAGTTGAAAGTTCCCCAAGATCGAAAAACCTGAAGTTCTTTTGATTGCACCAGCCTCTAAGCCACTTGTTGACTATAGCTGCTGACCTGTTCATTCTGGTATTCCCTCCTGCAACTAAGGGTATAGGCGAAAAAATTATTTGTGCACCTGACCCCTCAACCAGATCTCCCAGGGCCCTGAAGTAATTTTTTATAGCCCTGGGAGTTCCGGTTGCAACATCATCATTCCCTAACTGTGTAACTATTAAGGGACAGTAGTCAGAGGGCTGCACCAGACTAGGCAGCCTTCTGGTAACATCGCTAACTTGAGCTCCTGGGAGGCATCAAACTTCCCTGTGAGAAGAGTCTGGCTGACATATGGGGCCCTCTGTTCCCATCAGGAGGGAATCACCAATAACAATTACCCTGCTCTTTTTTTTGAGGGAGCAAGTTCTGATGCCGGGGGAAGGCTGTTTAACCTTAGGCCCTTTAACCTTAGGCTGTTTAGCCCCAGGGAAAACCCCAGATGGTGTGTCCTCTGGCATCAGAACCACCTCACCCTCGATCTCCAGTGCCCCATACTTGTTTTGCAAGGGCAGCAGGGAAGGTGAGGGGGGACAAGGAGGTTTTACTTTGCGTCTTTTGAGAGGAACCTGTATCCATTCTTTTTGGATAACCAGCCTCTGCTGGGGGAGCCTGCAGAGCCTGCTTGCTCTGGTTCATCTCACAGTATCACAGTATAACTAAGGTTGGAAGAGACCCCAAGGATCATCAAGTCCAACCTGTCTCGACAGACCTCACGACTAGACCATGGCAACAAGTGCCATGTCCAATCTCCTCTTGAACACCTCCAGGGACGGTGACTCCACCACCTCCCTGGGCAGCCCATTCCAATGATGAATTACTCACTCAGTGAAGAACTTTCTCCTCACCTCGAGTCTAAACCTCCCCTGGCGCAGCTTGAGACTGTGTCCCCTTGTTCTGGTGCTGGTTGCACACAGCAGTAAGCTCTAATCCAGATTTGAGTGCTGATATGAAGGCTAAAATGATGGACATTCTGGCATTTGACAATGCTAATGACAAAACTAAACAGGTTCTAAGCACTGTGCCAAGAGGTGCTTCTACACTAACCACTAAAATTTCTACTCTAGCAGATGTTCAGAAACTGCTAGGCTACATTCAGTGGCTATGACCTGTCTGTGGTATAACTAATGATGACATAGCACCTTTAATGCCTCTTTTAGCATCTTCAGTGTATGCAAATGACAGCAGACACCTTGATGAGTGTGTGATTGTTTGACGCTGTGCCTTTAAGGAAGGGGCACACTGGCTAAATGTTTATAAAATATTTTGGTATTCTAAACGAATTTCATTGGTGGATGGACGAAATGCAACTTTAAGTTATCGGGCAGCTGGGACTTTCTCTCAGTTTCTCTTCCTTTGCTGTTCCTTTTGGCTGGACTGCTTCTGGGCTTCTGGCCAACTAAGATAAGATACTAACTCCCTGTGCATAGGCCTCTGTCTGCTGTGCTAACTCCCCTCTTTTCTCCTTTCTACCTCTTTTGGGGGAGAAGGGAGGTAGGGGGGTGAAGGGGGCACAGGGGGAAGCCCCCTCTGTGGGGGGTCTGGTTTCTGGTTGAGTTCATTTGCTGTATATTTCTGTATATATTGTAAAATACCTGCATTTGTTGTGTTACATATAATCTGTTTCCTTGTAAAATACAGTCTCCTTTCTCTGACTGAGTTCTAGCCGCGGTTTCTTTCTCAGTGGGGGAGGGAAAGTGGAGCCTTTCCTTTCAACCCGACACAGAATGTCAGCGAAATGCACTACAAAAAATACTTGATAAAGTGCTGCACGCTTCTACCTGTCGTATCCTAGAAGGCATTATCCCTTTTAATAATTAACTGTAGCAATGGACGAAAACACATGGCAGGAGTTATTTGTCAACCCTGCAAGGAATCATTGAACATCATTGAATGGATATTTTTGCCCTATAGACCAGACAAAACCGTACTTTCTCAAGATGAAATTTTTGCTCGGTTGGTTATTAAGGGCAGGCATCGTATTATTGAGATCAGTGGAAATGATCCTGATTCAATCTTCCTACCAGTAGCTCAAGAATATCTTTGTTGGTTGTTGGAAACATCCACTCCCTTTCAAATTGCAATTTCTGATTATTTGGGTCGCATTAGCGGGTGTAAGTAAATTGTGAAGAATCAATCCTTCAGATCAATAATGATCAAATCCCAATTTTGTGGGATCATAGTAGGAGTGGGGAGGCCAGGTTGTAAGGCACCCATCTCCTCCATGATCGAGTTGATTGCTCTCAGATCATGTAGTAAACGCCATTTACCAGATTTTTTGGGAATGGTAAAGATTGGAGTGTTCCATGGACTGGTGGATGGAATTATATGCCCTAATTGCAATTGTTCCTGCACTAGGGTCTTAACAATTTGCAGCCTATCCTGTCTGAGTGGCCACTGCTCCACCCATACCGGTTCATCTGTTTTCCATTTTAATCTGAGGGCTGGCTGCTGACCAGCAGCCGCTACAAAAAAGGATCAATAGCAAGTCGTGCTCCTAGCTGACTTAAGGCATCTCTGCCCAAAAGAGCAACTGGAAGGGTTAACACATGGGGTCTTAGAGTGATTGACTTGCCATCCTGAAAAGTAAATTGCAAAGGCTCTTTGCTGACCCAAGTTGTTTGCACACCTCCTACACCCATAACTCCAGAATTTGTCATCAACAATGGCCACTGACTGTTCCACCTATGATGAGGTATGATGGTAACATCAGCTCCAGTATCCACAAGCATTGAAAGTTGTACAGTTTGCAAGTAAACCTCTTCAGGTTTACCCTTTTGGATATCTAAGGCCCATAAGATATTAGGCATGCCAGTGGAGCCAAAGCCTCCTTGTCCTCGAACCCTGTCCGAAGCTATAGGCACTCAAGACTCAAATGGAATTAGTTGAGCAATTTTTGTTCCAGCAGGAATACTAACAGGAGGGGCAATAGTATAGAGCATAATTTTTATAACACCTTCATAATCAGAATCTATTAGGCCAGGAACTATAAAGATGCCCTGTCTAGAGGTAGACGATCTGCCAATTAACAGAGCACAAAGTCCATGACCCAAAGGACCATGTTGGTCTGACTCAACAACAGCAACATCTGTGGACTCAAGGGTAACATCTATTGCTGTTGCCGAGTCCACTCCGCCGCTGCTGGAAGTGGCCGCGGGGTGGTGGTCCAAGCACCCTGATTTGCTGTTGTTGCGCGGGATGCATTCGTGCTGCGGGAGAAGTTTCCCTGCTGACAACAATCTTGGGTAGAATGAGCAGGACTGTGGCAATGAGTACAGCACCTTCGAGGCTGCACAGCAGTAGAGTAGTTAGATTTAGGGTGCCTAAATTTCCCAGAATTACGTTGTCTGCCACCATGGTGTTTTCCTTTTTTAGGTGGTTTTGGCGCTAAGTTTGTGACTGCCTGTACAGCTGTGGCTAAATAGCTAGCTGTGTGCTGTTGCATCATTCGTTCTGCTGCATCCAGCAGCTGTGCAGTAGAAGCACCTCTTGGCACAGTGCTTAGAACCTGTTTAGTTTTGTCGTTAGCATTGTCAAATGCCAGAATGTCCATCATTTTAGCCTTCATGTCAGCACTCAAATCTGGATTAGCGCTTACTGCTGTGTGCAACCTATCCACAAAGGAACCAAACGACTCTGTGGGGCCCTGTCGAATGGAGGAAAACATAGGGCCGGACTTATCGTCCTGGATTTTCCACCATGCTCTGATCGCTGAGTCCTGACTTAACTGTAGGACCTTATCAGGGAATTGTATTTGCTGATCTGTTCTAATGAAGTCTCCTGTCCCAATGAGTTGATTAAGAGTAACACCGTGTAAGGGGTCTGCTGGCTGCTGGGGCGTGGCTTCCGCAGCAGTGCAGGCAGTTTGCCACTTTTCGAGAAATTGTAAGCGTTGATGTGGTGTTAATAAGGTGTTTGCCAACATACGTGTGTTAAAGGGTGTTAACAAATGTGTTGAAAACAATTGATCAATTATGGCAAAGGTGTAGCCTGACTTTAGACCATAGGTAGTTATAGCCTGCCTAGCTTCTTTTAACAGTTTCCAATCCAGAGCTTGCCACGCTGTTTTGACCTTGCAATGCTACAGGATATGCACATACAGGGAAATCTACAATTAATCCCTCTGTAGCTGCATTTTGCACAATAGCTCTCCACTGACCCAATATTGGGTCGATTCCCGATCCTTCCACCTCCCCATCCTGTACATTATCAGCCCGTCGTAATACGAACTGGTTTTTGGCCGCGACGGTGTCGTCTCCCGATAATGACTGAGATGTATGAGGCAAGAAGGGTACAACGGCCAAAGGCGCTGGGGCGGCCATTGCTGGAGAAGCCGTTGCTGGAGCAACCGTTGCTGGAACTGCTGGGGCCTGCGAGGTCGCTGCTGCTGTGACCACTACCGGGGCGGGGACGGCCGTCGGGGCTGCCGGGGCAGGGACCGACGCCAACACCATGGCCAGTGCTGGTATCTGTGGAGCGCTGGTCTGGGTCGTGTCGGTCAGGACCGCTGGGACCACTGGGGCCGGGGCCGCCGGGACTGCCAAGACCGCAGGGGCAGCCGAGACCGCGGAGGCAGCCCGAACCACGGGGGCCGCAAAAGCAGCCAGAACCGCGGGGGCAGCCATAGCCGCGAGCCTCCAGGCGGTCCATCCTATCTAAAAGGAGCTGTAGAGTAACGCTGACGCTGTTCGGCTTCCTGGTATCGGTGCGTTCATCTTCTGAATCCGAGCTGTTGCTGGCAATATTGGAGGAAGACGACGACGATGGGGATTGAGCACGCTGAGCCACGGATTTCACTGTCTTTGTATTGCTTTTCCACTGCTTGGGACGGACAGCAGGTGTGGCGTCTGCTAAACGCGATGCGTGCGCCAAGATGATGTAATTCTAAATGCGTAGTGACCACCATCTTGTCTGTGGGCGTTTCCTTGATCGGGTCGGAACTTGCCTCTGTCGGGTCAGAATTTGTCGCTAGTAATGCAGATTTTTCCTTGCAAACGGACGGTAATAAAGAAGTCGCAATTCGTGCAGGAGAAGAGATAGCTAGTGATTTAGCTTGCAATTGTGGCGAGGAGGCTGACACGACAGCGGATGGTGTAGGGAGGGAGGGTGGGGGTGGGGGGCGGAGCGTTCCGCGTCTCCCTTTTTCGTCCCGGTTTCAACCAACGCCGCTGCAGCCGAATCGAGAGCAGATTTCTCTGCTTTCAGCGATTGCAGAATGTCTGTAACAGTTCGCCACAAGGTGCCATAGCGAAAAGCCCTTTTCGACCCTGAGACACCTCATCCCACAGTCGGGTTCCAATTTTGTCCCATGCTTCGGAAGTAAAAGCTTCATTTACTGTGGGGATTAGACTGTGATCCCGGGCCCAGGCTAATAGCCCTTTTAAAGTCCCAGAATCATAAGTAATACCTCTCATGGAGAGGATATCTTGGAGGACTTTTAGCACAGCCTCTTCTTCTTTGCTAAGTGCCACCCCCATGTCCTCCTCCAGCCGCTCGCTGGATTCAGGCGAGATTCATTTCCTTTTTGAGCGCGCACTGCTAATTTTTCAGCACCGGGGCAGTGCTGTTCGGCCGGCTTTCCGTATCACTCGGAGCATACCTTTTTATGCTGAGTCGTGCAGCATCGGAGGCCGAGGATCCTAATTCCCCATGTTGGGTGCCAGATTTGGGTGATGACAGAGATTGGAATCAATACAGCTGATCAGTAAGATCTAGTATTGTTCCTTTATTGCTTCAGCATTGTTTGATTATAATGCAAGCATAGTACAGAGCAGACAGTAGAACTGACAGGCTAGTAAGAAGTGCATAGAAGAAGTGCGTAGTAAGAAAACCTTTACAACTTATATAAACTCGGAGGGCATTGCTGGCATGGCTTCATTGGCCCCTCATGAGTGACCACACACTATCACTATTGATTATTGGTTAAACTAGTAATAATAACACGTGAGGTTGTTGATGCAGGTGTGCGTCCTGTTATTCCAAGATAACTCTCTGTGTTTATAGCTACCAGTGTCCTGCTTTGGTTACACAGTGCAGGCACAGCACTATTCTGCTATTCTGCTATACTGCTAACCACTTCCGCACCCATGCTGGACACGGCCTACCACCATGTCAGGCTCTAGGCCTACACTGCCAGATTGCTCACACTGCTTATTGCAACCATTACCACAGGTCGGTCCAAGCAACCTGGTTTGGTGTCATCGTGCAGGGTGTACTCACGCTGCGGGAGCAGTTTCCCTGCCTATGACAATCTTGAGTAAAATGATTAGGTCTGTGACAGTGAGCACAGCACTTTCGAATCTCTCCAGCAGTCAGACAATTTGATTTAAGGTACCTAGGTTTCCAGAAGTATGATGTTTTCCACTCAGGTTGTTTCCCTTGTGTGGTGGTCATACTGGTGGTTTCACGACTGCTTCTATGGTCGTGGCTAGATATGTTGCCGTTTGTCGGTACTTCATTCGTTGTGCCATGTCCAGCAGTCATGAGACAGTGGCACCTGTTGGTAAAATGCTGAGAACCTGTTTAGTTTTTTCAATAACATTGTCAAATGCCAGAATATCCAGCATTTTTACCTTCATATCATGAGTCAAATCTGGATTAGTATTTAATGCTGTATGTAAGGTATCAACAAAGGAACCAAATGGCCCTGTTAGACCCTGATGAGTAGTGAGAAGCGCAGGATCAGATTTATTGTCCTGGATTCTCTACCACTCTTTGATTGCTAAATCCTGACTTAATTGTAAAGCCTTATCAGGAAGTTGCATTTGCTGATATGATCTAGCAAAAGTCTCACCCCGACGAGGTTGTTAGGAGTGACACCTTGTAAAAAGTCTGCTGTCTGCCGGGGCATGGCTTCCGTGGCATTGCAAGTGAGTTGCCACTTAATTGAGAAGTTGCAAGGTCTGATGTGGTATTTTCAACCCTCTGCTTGCTAACATGGTTTGAAGTTCAGAGAGTATTGTCTTAGGATCTAGCTTTTTTCCTGCAATTAGAATATCATGCATAGAATTATGGATGAGGAAGTCACAATAAGTCTGTCTAAATGGGAACAAAGCCCAAGCCACATATATTTGGCAAGTGTGGGAGAATTCTGTATACCTTAAGGCTACCCACTGATATCGTTGGGTGGGATCTGCCTTAATCGATGGCTCAGTAGATGCAGACTTTTTTGAATTCTCTGCATGTAAGTAAATTGTAAAGAAACAATCCTTCAAATCAATAATAATCAGGTCCCAATCTGGAGGGATTGGGAGTTTGGAGGCACAAATGTAATCCTTAGCACTGTCTTTTACAATCTGCCTTAGGGTTATGTTGCATCTTTATTTTCTCTAGGATGGTCAAAAATGATGAATTGTTTAATGGTAGCAAGATTTCTTTAATCTGTAAAGGCAGATCTGGCCAGGCTCTAGCTTCATAGACAGAAAACTTGCAGGCAAACAGCAAGAGCAAAAAGAGCTTCATTGCATTGCCCAATATAAAATTACACATAATAATGTGTTTTTGCTCATCCTAGTAATTCTAATCTCTTAACGTTTACACAACAGTTAAGCAGTCACGACGCTCAGTTAGAAGTTAGATTCTTTCTGTTGCCATCTTGGATCATCGTGACAGTCATTGAGGTCAGTGCTAAGCAGGTTTGCTGGTTGTCATTTTCATGACAGTTGTGCTGTGTGTCTTGTGGTGAGAGGGTTACAGCACTTCTAGGGTTGATGTTTCTAGGTTTACAGCATCTCTAGGGTTGCCATGAGCTAATTTTTCTGCTATGGGGGTATTCTCTCTTTCCCCCTTTTTTTCTTTTTTTTTTTTTCTTTGTTTTTTTTTTTTTTAATGTAAAGATGAAACTTTATCCCCTAGGATGTCTGCATTCAGAGGCACATTTAGTTAACAAGAGAGAAGACAAAGTTAGAAGACAAAGTTATCAAACAACCATAATAGTCAGTCCTAATTCGCATGGTGCCATGGTACATTCTTCTGAATCATGTTTGTGATCCCAGATGATTGATGTTCCGTTTCATGGGAAATGCTGTTTCCACATGGTCTTGATTCTTCTGCTGTTGTTTATTGTGATGATCGCAAGTAGCAGGAAAGAAGGCTCAAGGTGACCTAATTGTGGCCATCCAGTATCTGAAGAGAGCCTACAAGAATGCTGGGGAGGGACTTCCTAGCATGTCAGGAAATGACAGGACTGAGGAGAATGGAATAAGACTGGGGATGGGAAGAGTCAGGCTGGATGTGAGGAAGAAATTCTTCACAGTGAGCGTGGTGAAGCCCTGGAATGGGTTGTCCAGGGAGATGGCCGAGGCCCCATGCCTGGAAGTATTCGAGACCAGGCTGGACGAGGCTCTAGCCTGCCTGACCCAGTATGAGGAGTCCCTGCCCATGGCAGTGTGGTTGGAACTAAATGATCCTTGTGGTCCTTTCCAACCCTGACTCATTCTACGAGTCTATGATTCCACATATTTTGTAACTAATTATTTGTTTTTCTAATTTGGTTCATTTTATTTTGTATTGCCTTTTTAATGTATTTCTTTTATTATGTGTTATTTTTTCTTGTTATTTTTCATTTTATCTTCTATGCAGAATTTATTAATTATTTTTATACGTTTGATATTTTAATTTTTAATCTAATTCTTTTGTTTAATTTGGGATTTTGGTTTTTTATTATTTTTATACCATTTTAATGTATTTTTATTTTTTCCATCATATTTTAATTTTTATCTATATTGTTTAATTACCTTTGTTAAATTGTGTTAATTGTAACCTAATTTTGACTTTTTTTTTACTAACTCTAATTTTTATATAGTTTTTCTAATTTATTTTTGTTATTTTTGTATTTTATTTTGAATTTTTTGTTGGTTTTGTTCTTTAAATTTTTATTATTATTTTTCACTTACTACTTGTCATTTTTTAATTTATTTCTTTTTTACCTTCTTTATTATTATTTGTATTTTGTTATTGTAATTTTTTAGTCTGTATTTTAATTTGTTATTCTAATCAATTTTTATTTTTAATTTTTTAATGTATTTTTTAACTAGTTTCTACCTTTTATTTTGTTTGAGCTTATATTCTTTAATTATTTTTTATTCTGCATGTTTACTTCATTTAACCTATTCTATTTCAATTTGTATTTTTGCTTTTTTAGTATATTTTGTAACCTTCTTCTTTTCTATTAATTCTTTTTCATTATTATTGTAGATTTTAACTTTCTCGATGTCTTCTTTTTATGGAGTTTTTGTTTTAATCTAGTAGTCTTGATAATCCTTATTTTTAATTATTGCCAACAAGTCTTATGTTTTTGTCAACAGTTATTTTGTCAGTAATCCTTATGATTTTTTAGTTTGTCATATTTTGTTTTTAATATTTTTATTTTTATTGCTGACCTTCTTGTTTATTATTCTGTTATTTTGAACTGTATTCTGTTATTTAGTACTCTATTTTGGTATTTAGTACTCTACATTTTGTATCCAGAGTTTTTGTACTCTTGTTATATATTTGTATGTTTAAAATTTTTTTTGCACTTGTTACCTTTTTGTTTACCTTTTTTAAAAAAATTTTTTTGTATTTTTTGTAGTCTATGTCTAAGAAGGAAATATAAAGATGTTACAGTAGCTAAGAATACCTTTTAAAATTAATACCTATTCACTACAAACCTTAACATTATTACAATATTACATGGAGCTCCTTTGAAATGCTTAGGCACACAACTAAGAAGGTTCGAACCAAAAGAAAATCTTACAAGATGAACTCATTACTAAGTACTTACACCTTAGTACAATTACTATGTATTAACTACCTATAAGTACCAAATGCGTACCATTCATTATCCTTACCAGGAAAACTTAGCAAAACTCTAAATAACAAATCTCTTGAGGACATTGCAATCAGAAATGAAAAAATGAAGACATTAGCACTGGAACTTTAAATCAGAGCAGAGCTGTTGTTGGCAAGAGTCATACCAGAAAATTGTCCTTTGTCGGGGGTGGAGGTAGGGGTGGGGGTGGCTAGCAAGGTGTGCCCTAGTTGCTATTGGTTTTCTGTATTAGGGTCTTAATGACTTGCAGCCTATTTTGTCTGAGCAATCATTGTCCCACCCATACTGAATTATCTGTTTTCCATTTTTATTTGCTAACCAGTATCTGCTACAGAAAAGGAGAAATAAAATTTTTGCTCCTAGCTGACTTAAGGCATGTCAGCCCATTAGAGCAACTGGAAGGGTTAACACATACGGTCTTACAGTGACTGATTTGCAGATGTTAAAGCTAATTGCACTGGCTCTTTGCTAACCCAGGTTGTTTGGATACCTTTTAACCTCATGACTTCAGCATTTGCCATGAGCAACGGCTAGTGACCATTCCATTTATGACGAGGCATAATGATGACATCGTCTCCAGTATCCACAATCATTGAAATTGTATAATGTGTCCACAAGGGTGTCTGACAGATACAATCTGTTCCAGTTTTCCCTTTTGGATTTCTAGGGCCAATGAGATATCAGGCATATCGGTGGAACCCAAGCCTTCTTTGCTCTAGGAATCCTGTTAGAAGTTTAGGCACTCAGGACTCAAATGGTATTAGCTGAACAATTTCTGTCCCAACAAGAGTGCTAACAGGAGAGGTAATAGTATAGAGCATAATTCTCATAGCCCAGTCATAATCAGAATGTATTGAACCAGGAATTGTAAGGATGCCCTGCCTAGAGGTAGACAACCTGCCAATTAACAGAGCACAGGGTCTGTGACCCAAAGGACCGTATCAATGGAACTCGACAACGCTTTGTGGATTCAAAAGTGGCATGCAGGTGATGGTAGTTCCCCTAAATGCTGTCAGAGGATGGCTGCGAGGGGAGGGCACAGTCCAAGCATCCTGGTTTGGGGTCGTCGCGGGGTATCTTCGCGCTGCGGGAGCAATCTCCCTGCCTATGACAATCTAGAGTAAAATGATTAGATCTGTGACAGTGGACACTGTCGAGACTGTCCAGCAGTCAAGCAATTTTGATTTAAAGTAGCTAAGTTTCCCAGAAGCACTATGATTTCCACCCAGGTTGTTTCCCTTGTGCAGTGGTCGTGCTGGTGGTTTCAGGACTGCTTCTATGGCCGTGGTGAGATACATTGCTGTTTATCGATGCTTCCTTCGTTGTTGTGTCCTTTGTTGTTGCATCCAGCAGTCATGAGACAGTGGCACCTGTTGATACAATGCTGAAAACCTGTTCAGTTTTCTCATTGGCATTGTCAAATGCCAAAATATCCAGCATTTTTGCCTTCATATCATGAGTCAGATCTGAGTGACTTATGTAAGGTATCAACAAAGGAGCCAAATGGCCCTGATAGACCCTGCTGAGCAGTGAAAAGCACAGGGTCAGAGTTATTGTCCTGGATTCTTGACCACTCTTTGATGGCTAAGTCCTGACTAAACTGCAAAGCCTTATCAGGAAGCTGCAATTGCTGATATGATCTAACAAAAAGGCTCGCCCCATCGAGGTGGGTAGCAGTGACACCTTGTAAAAGGTCTGCTGGCTGCTGGGGCGTGGCTTCCGAGGTGCCGCAAGAAGGGGTCACAAACGATCAATATGATCCACGAAATCCAACTTTATTGAGCATCAGACACTTCTTATATACAGCAGCCTAGCTGCCAACCCCACCTTCTGCGGTTAAACATCCTGCTTTCCCCTCCTGATGAGATAATCACAAGAATTCTGTTTTACATTCTTCTTTACTTGTTATCGCCTGTAAGGGCGTAGTGACCTTGCTTTGGTATCCTGTTATCCTTTGCAGGCAGCTGCATGCACAGCTACAAGGCCACGGTGGCCTGGCTGCATCAACACACTAGCTTACTGTGAGCAGTAAATAACAAGATGGAGTGCGGCCTACATGCTCTTGTTCAAACCATAATTCCATAGAACCATGTCTTTGCAAGCCATTCCTCAACAATTCCCCCGTTTTCTTTAATACAAATAAGGCCTTATATAACTCTACACAATACATTCAGGCTTACCAATAATCAAAATTAATACAATGATATCTAAAAACCTTAAAACTTCTTCTATCAATTGTATAACCCACTGTCTATAAGCTCAAACAAAATTTATTACTGCCTGTCATGTTGGCCCATGTCACCCATACAAGGCACAGTGCTTAAGTTGAACTAGTTAGAATGTTCTAACAGCGTTGGCATAATACATGGTCAAAGATAACAGACATTGTAAAGAAGAACTGAGATCTTAATAGTTCCAATCTTTACATTTCACTTATTGACAGAGAAGGCTTGATTATGCCTGAACACATTGCACACAGAGATTAAGACACAAATGCAATCCTTAGCACTCTTTTACAATCTGCTTTAGGGGTATGTTGCATTTTTATTTTCTCTAGGATGGTCAAAAATCATCAACTGCTTAATGGCAGCAAGAGTTCTTTAATCTGTAAAGGTAGATCTGGCCAGGCTCTAGCTTCACAGACAGAAAACTTGCAGACAAACAGCAAGAGCAAAAAGAGCTTCATTGCTTTGCCCAATATAAAATTACACATAATAACGTGGTTTTGCTCATCCTAGTAATTCTGATCTCTTCACATTCACACAACAGTTAAGCAGTCACGACACTCGGTTAGAAGTTAGATGCTTTCTGTTGACATCTTGGGTCATCGTGACAGTCGTTGAGGTCACTGCTAGGCAGGTTTGCTGACTATTTTCATGACAGTTGTGCTGTGTGTCTTGTGGTGAGAGGGTTACAGCACTTCTAGGGTTGATGTTTCTAGGGTTACAGCATCTCCAGGGTTACCATGAGCTAATTTTTTTTCTGCTATGGGGGTATTCTCTCTATCCCCCCCCCCCCCCCCCCCTTTTTGTTTTGGTTCAATTTTTGTCTGGCGAAATGTAAAGATGAAACTTTACCTCCTAGGATGTCTGCATTCAGAGGCACACTTAGTTAACAAGAGAGAAGACAAAGTTATCAAACAACCATAATATTCAGTCCTAATTCACATGGTGCCACGGTACATTCTTCTGAATGGCGTTTGTGATCCCAGATGATCGATGTTCAGCTTCATGGGCAGTGCTGTGTCCTCACGGTCTTGATTCCTCTGCTGCTGTTTATTGCGATGATCACAGGTAGCAGGAAAGAAGGCTTGAGGCGACCTACTTGTCATCTGTTTTTAAAATTTATTTCTTGTTTACTTTCCTAATTATTATTTGCATTTTGCTGCAGTTTTTAATCTGTATTTTAATTTGTTATTCTAATCACCTTTTATTTTTAACCCCTTTTTTTTTTCTAATCCAGTATTTAATCCTTTCTTTTGTTTGATCTTATATTCTTCAACTGTTGTTTTTTTTTTTTGCATGTTTAGTTCATTTAATCTATTTTCTATTTTTATTTGTATTTTTGCCTTTTTATTATATTTGTAACCTGCTTTTCTATTAATTCCTTTTATTATTATTATGCATTTTAACTTTCTTGACGTCTTCTTTTTACAGAGTTTTTGTTTTAACCTAGTAGTCTTGATAATCCTTATCTTCTATTTATTACTAGCAATTCTTACATTTTTGTTAACAGCTATTTTGTCAGCAATCCTTATGATTTTTTTAGTTTATCATATTTTGGTTTTAATATTTTAATTTTATTGTTGCTCTTGTTTATTACTCTGTTATTTAGTACTCTATTCTGTTATTTAGTACTCTATTTTTGTATCCAGTGTTTTTATACCTTTGTTCCATTTTGTATGTTTAAACTTTTTTCTTTGCACTTGTCACCTTTTTGTTTGCCATTTTAAAATTTTTTGTTCTTTGCACTTGTTACCTTTGTTGTTCACACCCCCTTTATTTTTTTTAATTTTTTTTTTTTAATTTTTGTAGTCTATGTCTAAGAAAGAAATCTAAAAACCTTACATTAGCTAAAGAATACCTTAGAAAATGAATACCTATTCACTACAAACCTTAACATTATTACAACATTACATGGAGCTCCTTTGAAATGCCTAGGCAGACACAAAAAAACAAAGACAAGAAGGTTCGAACCAAAAGAAAATCTCACAAGGTGAACTCATCACTCAGTACTCACACCTCAGTACAATCACCATGCATTAATTACCCACAAGTACTAAATGCATACCATTCACCATTCTTATTACAAAAACTTAGCAAAACTCTAAATAGCAAATCTCTGAAAGACATTACAACCAGGAATGAGAAAGTTACCACTGTTGCTTTAAATCAGAGCAGAGTCGCGGCTGAAGCCACCGGGAAAGGGGGGTCGCTGGTGCGAGCCTCTGCGAGGGAAAGGGGTGGGGGCCGGGCAAGCAGCCGCCGCTGGGCTGCTGCTGCTGTCAGTGCTGCTGCTGCTGTCAGCGCTGCCGGTATCAGTGGTGCGTCAGCCTTGGTCGGAGCCGTCGGTATCCGCGGGGGCCGGCAGGGCTGGCGGACGGGGTGCGGTGGTAAGAACGCCGTCACCGCGAGCCCCCAAGCGCTCCGCTGTTTCTCAGAGGGGCCGTTAAGCAAAGTCGGCGCTGTTTGAATTCCTCGCTGGCGCTGTTGTTGTCTCCGAATCCGAGCCCTCGCTGGCGATATCAGAGGAAGGTGTTGATGAACGAGATCGAACGCACTGAGCTGCCTTCTCTCGGCTTTTTCCCCGCTGGGTGCAGACAGTGGTGCTGGCTAGCAAAACGCGATGTGTCCGCCGTAAGATGTATCGGGGGCGGCCCCGGTCGATCGGCCGATACTTTGAAACCCATCGTCCGGCTGCAACTCAGATAGAACTTTGCTGGAACTGCAGCAGCCATTCGCTGTTCCAGTTTATATTTTTTAATACAGTTCATGCATTCTCGCCACGGCTTTTGCAACTTGGTAGTGACCCAGTCCCACAGTCTGTTTCCATAGTCTCTCCAAACAAGTTTCATCAGAATAACTATCTCCGCTAGCAAATTTTGTCTGACCTCTCCCGTTGTAATATGACTATCCTGCTTTTTGTTCTATAATGTAGTCCCAAGTTTCCTCCACTCTTCTCTTTCAAAACCTCATTAGGATCCTTAAAAAACCCCCATTGATACGCTATACACAATAACCCTTCTAATTCCTTTTTCAGATCAATGCCTGATACTTTGCGTTTTTCTAAAAACCACTTAAATAAATCCTACGCCGCCTGCCTTCCCATTTTGCATGGGTACCTGTGCGCACAGGCAGTCTCCCCGACTGTGTGGCAGTCTCCCAGACTTTGCAGCGTCTTCAGCAATCGATCCCGCTCTGCGTTTGCCCGAGCTTCTTTGGTGATCGATCGGCCCCGCTCCCCGAGCGTGCTCCCCGAGCTTGCCGCCGGTGCTGCCAGAACCGGTGCCGGTAATCTTACGACTTGGGCTTCGGTGAACGCCGCTCTCTGTCTTCGGAAGTGTCGTTCCAAAGGAAGGTCCCTGTTCAAGGCGCCACTTGCCGCAAGAAGGGGTCACAAACGATCAATATGATCCACGAAATCCAACTTTATTGAGCATCAGACACTTCTTATATACAGCAGCCTAGCTGCCAACCCCACCTTCTGCGGTTAAACATCCTGCTTTCCCCTCCTGATGAGATAATCACAAGAATTCTGTTTTACATTCTTCTTTACTTGTTATCGCCTGTAAGGGCGTAGTGACCTTGCTTTGGTATCCTGTTATCCTTTGCAGGCAGCTGCATGCACAGCTACAAGGCCACGGTGGCCTGGCTGCATCAACACACTAGCTTACTGTGAGCAGTAAATAACAAGATGGAGTGCGGCCTACATGCTCTTGTTCAAACCATAATTCCATAGAACCATGTCTTTGCAAGCCATTCCTCAACACCGAGGCATTTGCAAGTGAATTGCCACTTAATTGAGAAGTTGCAAGGCATAGTGTTGTTTGTGACCCTCTTGCTTGCTGAGATGGGTTGAAAGTCAGAGAGCACTGTCTTAGGATGTAGCTTTTTTGCAATCAGGAGATCATCCATAGACTTACAGGTGAGAAAGTCACAATAAAGCTATCTAAATGAGAGCAAAAGCCAAGCCAGAGAATTCTGGCATGCCTGGGGCTATGCATTGATACCGGTGGGTGGAGTCTGCCTTAATCGATGACTCAGTAGGCGTAGGCTTTGTGGAAACCTCCGGATGTAAGTGAATTGTAGGGAAACAATCCTTCAGATGAATAATAGCCAGGTCCCAATTTGAGGGGACTGGGAGTTGGGGGGCCAGGTTGCAAGGCACCCATCTCCTCCAGGATCGAATTGATTGGTCTCAGACCATGTAATAAACACCATTTGCTAACAGAAGTGACAAAAGGGATTAACAAATGTGTTGAAAACAACTGATTAATTACAGCAGTTGTGTATCCTGACTGTAACCCATAGGGAGCTATGGCTTGTCTAACTTCCATTAGCATTTGTCAGTCCAGAGATTGTTAGATCCATTGTTGACCTGTACCACAAGAAATGCATGTACAGGCTGTGACTACATTTCCCACAACACCTTTCCACCAAGGCAATGGGACAGTTTCCTGCCCCTCCCACCTCCCGATGGCCCCATCGGGACTCAATTACAACCGCCGTCGTAATGCGATACTGTGTTGAGAATGCCTGGAGTGTAGGAGGCAGGGGGGTGTAGCGCAGCTGAAACCACGGGGGGGAAGGGTCCACTGGTGCGGGCCGTTCCTGCCAGGGCCGCTGGCGCGGGCGCTGGTATCAGTGGGAACCAGTCTGGGTCGCGTCGGTCGGTGCCGCCTTGTTTGGAGTCTCCGGTAGTGGTGGGGGCTGCTGGGGCTTGCAGGAGTCGTCACCAAGAGGACTGCCGGGACTGGGGGTGGGTGGGTCCCGCCGGCACGGGCCCCGCTGGGCCGGGCCCCACCGAGATAGGCGCCGTTGGAATGGGCGCTGCCACTGCTGGTGGGAGCCACTGCCGAGGTGGCCGGGGCTCGGTGGTAAGAATGGTGCAGTCGCGAGCCTGCAAGCGCTGCATTTTTTTTTTTTTTTTCCTAAGAGGAGTTGTAAAGTCGGCAATGTCCGGTCTCCCGGTACCGGTCCTCCCATCTTCCAAGTCCAAGCCGTCGCTGGCGGCATTAGAGGAAGATGCTGATGAAGGGGATAAAAAACGCTGAATCACAAGCTTCGCTGCCTTTTTACGACTTTTTCTCTGCTTGGGGCGGGCGGCAGTGGTGGCGGCTAATAAAGACGATGTGGTCGCCAAGATGGCGGACGTGGCGTGTAGTGCAATTTCTGCTGCGTAGCGACCTCCATTTTGATTTCTCGTGCCTTATCAGTTCGATCTGGATTCGCTTCTGCCGCTATTGACGTGGCAGGAGCAGATTTTTCCGCGCAAAAGGATGGTAGCAAGAGAGCCGCGATTCATGTAGCGGAAGGAGTAGCAGGCAATTGAAATTGTGCGGATGCTGGCGGGCAGTATGCAGGGAGAGAGGAGGGGGGCGGGGGGTGCCTTCGGAATCTCCCGTGTTCGTCTCGGTCAGAAACAAATGCCGCAGCCGCTGAATGAAGAGTAAACTGCTCTGCTTTTTTCGATTGCAATGTACGTGACAGTCCGTCACACGGTGCTATTGCAAAAAGCTTCTTTTTAAGTAATTAAGCACCTCATCCCATAGCTGGGCTGCAATCTCGTCCCGCGCTTTGGAAGTAAAAAGCGCAATTGCCGCGGGGTTGATTCCGGGCCCAGGCTAATAGCCCTTTTAAGATCCCAGAATTGCCAGTAATGCCTCTCACAGACAGAATAAGTTGGAGGGCGTTTTTGCACAGCCTCTTCTGTTTCACGGAGTGCTTCCCCTTGCCCCCCCCCGGCCGCTCGCCGGATCCAGGCGAGATTCACTTCCTTTTTGAGCGTGCTGCTAATTTCCGTATCACTCGGAACATACCTTCTTATGCTGAGTCGTGCAGCAACAAGGTCCGAGGATCCCACGAGTAGGACGCCAGATTTAGCCAGATTTGGCAGCGACGGAGGTGATTGGAAATAATACAGCTGATCAGTGTGATCTAGTATTGGCCTTTATTGCTCCAGTATTGCAGGCGTATGGCAAAGGCCCATGGTGGAATCATGGCACAGTAAAGCATGGAAGGAAAGGAGGTAGGACAGGCAGGAAAAGAAGTGCGTAGCAAGGAAATTGCTACAATTTATATAACCTTGGTGTGCCTTGTTGGCATGGACTCATTGGTTCCCTATGAGTGACCACACATCACACTATTATAGATTATTGGTCCAACTACTGATGACACTGCACTCCCAGAAACTGGATCTCTGTGGTAGATCCTTTCATCTTGTCTCTCTTGATGGAAAAACATGCATTCAGAAGAATGTCAATGATTTTGTTACCTTTCTCAAAGACTTCCTCAGCAGTTTTACCCCAGACAATGATATCAATGAACTGGATGTGTTCGGGAGCATCACCTTCCTCCACAGCATCATGGATCACTGCATGACAGATGCTTGAGCTGTGGACCCAGCCCACAGGCAATCTGTTGAAAGTGTACTAGATTCCTCTCCAGGTGAAAACAGAGGCCTGCATTCCTTTGCTATGGGAATAGAGAAAAATGCATTAGCAATGTCTATGGTAGCATACTATTTGGCCTCTTTGGATTCCAGCTCATACTGGAGTTCCATCATTGTTGCAGAATGGCTTGCAAAGACATGGTTCTACGGAACAATGGTTTGAACAAGTATGTAGGCCGGACTCCATCTTGTTATTTACTGCTCACAGTAAGCTAGTGTGTTGATGCAGCCAGGCCACCATGGCCTTGTAGCTGTGCTTGCAGCTGCCTGCAAAGGATAACAGGATACCAAAGCAAGGTCACTACGCCCTTACAGGCGATAACAAGTAAAGAAGAATGTAAAACAGAATTCTTGTGATTATCTCATCAGGATGGGAAAGCAGGATGTTTAACTGCAGAAGGTGGGGTTGGCAGCTAGGCTACTGTATATAAGAAGTGTCTGATGCTCAATAAAGTTGGATTTCGTGGATCATATTGATCGTTTGCGACCCCTTCTTGCGACAAGTGGCGCCTGGAACAGGGACCCCACAGAGAGGGTTCGACCCCACAGAGAGGGTCATAGACTCACAGAGAAGTCTGAAGGTTCCTTGAGGGTTCGACCCCACAGAGAGGGTCATAGACTCACAGAGAAGTCTGAAGGTTCCTCGAGGGTTAAGTGTACGGTCGTGAGCGCGGAGGCAAGAAGTACCGGCCCGGGATAGCAGTACCGGAGGCTGTTCGTTGACCCACGGAGAGGCAGAGAGCTCGTTGACCCACAGAGAGGCAGCGAGACGACAGCCTGGGAGCTGAAGACGTTGTAACCTGGAACTGCTTGGGAACTGTGCGCACAGGTACTAATGCATGATGGATAGGCAGGCAACGTATGATTTACATAAGTGCTTTTTAGAAAAGCGGGGCTCTAAGTTAGATGTTAAAAAGGAATTGGAGCCTTTGTTGGAATGTGCTGAGAAGTTGGGGTATTTCGGGGATCCCAACAATGTTTTTGATAGACTACGGTGGAAGGAATTAGGACAAGATTTATGGATGAAAAGTATAGACGATGATAAGGCTGCTAAGAAGAACAGTAAGCCATGGAGAGTGGTTATGGTAACATTCGATCAGCATGCCGCAGAACAAAAAGCTGCTATTCAGGCACGGCAAAAATTATCGGCGGGCCGACGGCAGCTTGGGCGGGCCAGTATCGGCAGGCCCGAGGAAAAGGATCGGCGAGCTAGACTTGGCAGGCCGGCGGTAAACTCGGGCGGGCCGGCATTGGCGGGCCTGAGGAAAGGAGCAGCGGACACTGACGGGTAACGGATCGCGGCGGTGAAGTTCGCGGACGTCGGTGAATATGGGAAGAGAGGTAGCGCTCTCCTTATTGCAATGCTTTTTAGAAAAGCATAAGGCGCAGATATCGCCCGAAGTAATTCCTGGGCTTGTGGCCCATGGATCCGCTTTAGGGTATTTCCCGAGCGGAGATAGTTATTTTGATGACACTTGTTGGAGAGACTATGGAAACAGACTGTGGGACTGGGTCACTATCGAGCTGCAAAAGCCGTGGCGAGAATGCATAAACTGTATTAAAAAACGAGATGCAGCCCTAGTTCTATCTGAGTTGCAGCCAGACGATGTGTTTCAAAGTATCGACCGATCGACCGGGGCCGCCCCCGATACATCTTACGGCGGCCACATCGCGTTTTGCTAGCCAGCACTACTGTCTGCACCCAGCGGGGAAAAAGCCGAGAGAAGGCAGCTCGGTGCGTTCGATCTCGTTCATCAACACCTTCCTCTGATATCGCCAGCGAGGGCTCGGATTCGGAGACAACAACACCGCCAGCGAGGAGTTCAAGCAGCGTCGACTTTGTTTTACGGCCCCTCTGAGTAACAGCGGAGCGCTTGGGGGCTCGCGGTGACGGCGTTCTTACCACCGCACCCCGCCCGCGATGGCTCCGACCAAGGCAGTACCGACTGACGCACCACTGATACCGGCAGCACTGACAGCAGCGGCAGCCCAGCGGCGGCCGCTTGCCTGGCCCCCACCCCTTTCCCCCGCAGAGGCTCGCACCAGCGACCCCCCCCCCCCCCCCCCTTTCCCAGTGGCTTTAGCCGCAACTCTGCTCTGATTTAAAGCGACAGTGCTTAATTTTCTCATTCCTGGTTGTAATGTCTTTCAGAGATTTGCTATTTAGAGTTTTGCTAAGCTTTTGTAATAAGAATGGTGAACGGTACGCATTTGGTACTTGTGGGTGGTTAATACATAGCGATTGTGCTAAGGTATGAAGATTTGTTATTTAGAGTTTTGCTAAGTTTTGTAATCAGAATAATGAATAGTAAGCATTTGGTATTCACAGGTACTTAGTACATAGTAATTGTAGCAAGGTATACCTACTTAGTAATGAGTTCAAATTATAAGATTTCTTTTCGGTTTGAACCTTCTTAGTTGTGTGCCTTGGCATTTCAAAGGAGCTCCATGTAATATTGTAATAATGTTAAGGTTTGTAGTGAATAGGTATTCATTTTCTAAGGTATTCTTTAGCTAATGTAAGGTTTTTAGATTTCTTTCTTAGACATAGACTACAAAAAAAAAAAGAGGAAAAAAAAAGGAAAAAAAGGGTGTTAAAAAAAAAAGGGTAACAAGTGCAAAGAACAAAAAAAATTTTAAAATGGTAAACAAAAAGGTGACAAGTGCAAAGAAAAAGTTTAAACACACGAAAAATAACAGGTACAAAAACTCTGGATACAAAAAATAGAGTACTAAATAACAGAATAAAGTACTGAATACCAGAATAATAAACAAGAAGAGCAACAATAAAAATAAAAATGCCGCAAGAAGGGGTCGCAAACGATCAATATGATCCACGAAATCCAACTTTATTGAGCATCAGACACTTCTTATATACAGCAGCCTAGCTGCCGATCCCACCTTCTGCGGTTAAACATCCTGCTTTCCCCTCCTGATGAGATAATCACAAGAATTCTGTTTTACATTCTTCTTTACTTGTTATCGCCTGTAAGGGCGTAGTGACCTTGCTTTGGTATCCTGTTATCCTTTGCAGGCAGCTGCAAGCACAGCTACAAGGCCATGGTGGCCTGGCTGCATCAACACACTAGCTTACTGTGAGCAGTAAATAACAAGATGGAGTGCGGCCTACATACTCTGTTCAAACCATTGTTCCATAGAACCATGTCTTTGCAAGCCATTCCTCAACAATTCCCCCGTTTTCTTTAATAGAAATAAGGCCTTATATAACTCTACACAATACATTCAGGCTTATCAATAATCAAAATTAATACAATGATACCTAAAAACCTTAAAACTTCTTCTATCAATTGTATAGCCCACTGTCTATAAGCTCAAACAAAATTTGTTACTGCCTGTCATGTTGGCCCATGTCACTCATACAAGGCACGGTGCTTAAGTTGAACTAGTTAGAATGTTCTAACAGCGTTGGCATAACACATGGTCAAAGATAACAGACATTGTAAAGAAGAACTGAGATCTTAATAGTTCCAATCTTTACATTTCACTTATTGACAGAGAAGACTTGATTATGCCTGAACACATTGCACACTGAGATTAAGACACAAATGCAATCCTTAGCACTCTCTTTTACAATCTGCTTTAGGGGTATGTTGCATCTTTATTTTCTCTAGGATGGTCAAAAATCATCAACTGCTTAATGGCAGGAAGATTTCTTTAATCTGTAAAGGTAGATCTGGCCAGGCTCTAGCTTCACAGACAGAAATCTGCAGGAAAACAGCAAGAGCAAAAAGAGCTTCATTGCTTGCCCAATATAAAATTATACAAAATAAGGTGGTTTTGCTCATCCTAGTAATTCTAATCTCTTAACATTCACACAACAGTTAAGCAGTCACGACACTCGGTTAGAAGTTAGATGCTTTCTGTTGACATCTTGGATCATCGTGACAGTCGAGGTCACTACTAAGCAGGTTTGCTGGCTGTCATTTCATGACAGTTGTGCTGTGTGTCTTGTGGTGAGAGGGTTACAGCACTTCTAGGGTAACCATGAGCTAATTTTTTTTTTTTTTTTTTTTTTTTTTTTTACTATGGGGGTATTCTCTCTTTCCCCCCCTTTTTTTTTTGTTTTGATTTTGTTTTGGTTCAGTTTTTGTTTGGCAAAATGTAAAGATGAAACTTTATCCCTAGTTAACAAGAGAGAAGACAAAGTTATCAAACAACCATAATATTCGGTCCTAATTCACATGGTGCCATGGTACATTCTTCTGAATGGCGTTTGTGATCCCAGATGATCGATGTTCAGCTTCATGGGAAATGCAGTTTCCTCACGGTCTTGATTCCTCTGCTGTTGTTTATTGCGATGATCACAGGTAGCAGGAAAGAAGGCTTGAGGCGACCAACTTGTCATCTGTTTTTTAAAATTTATTTCTTGTTTACTTTCCTAATTATTATTTGTATTTTGCTGCAGTTTTTAATCTGTATTTTAATTTGTTATTCTAATCACCTTTTATTTTTAACCCCCTTTTTTTTTTTTTTTCTAATCCAGTATTTAATGCTTTATTTTGTTTGATCTTATATTCTTCAATTTTTTTTTTGCACGTTTAGTTCATTTAATCTATTCTCCATTTTCATTTTGTATCTTTGCCTTTTTTATTATATTTTATAACCTGCTTTTCTATTAATTCCTTTTATTATTATTGTGCATTTTAACTTTTCTTGACGTCTTCTTTTTACAGAGTTTTTGTTTTAACCTAGTAGTCTTGATAATCCTTATCTTTTATTTATTACTAGCAATTCTTACGTTTTTGTTAACAGCTATTTTGTCAGCAATGATTTTTTAGTTTATCATATTTTGGTTTTAATATTTTAATTTTATTGTTGCTCTTGTTTATTACTCTGTTATTCAGTACTTTATTCTGTTATTTAGTACTCTATTTTTTGTATCCAGAGTTTTTGTACCTGTTATTTTTTGTGTGTTTAAACTTTTTCTTTGCACTTGTCACCGTTTTGTTTACCATTTAAAAATTTTTTTTGTTCTTTGCACTTGTTACCTTTTTTGTTCACACCATTTTTTTTTTTTTTTTTTTTTTTGTAGGCTATGTCTAAGAAAGAAATCTAAAGACGTTACATTAGCTAAAGAATACCTTAGAAAATGAATACCTATTCACTACAAACCTTAACATTATTACAATATTACATGGAGCTCCTTTGAAATGCCTAGGCACACAACTGAGAAGATTCGAACCAAAAGAAAATCTCACAAGGTGAACTCATCACCAAGTACTCACACCTCAGTACAATCACCGTGCATTAACTTCCCACAAGTACTAAATGCATACCATTCACTATGCTCACCAGGAAAACCCAGCAAAACTCTAAATAACAAATCTTCACACCTTAGCACAAGGGCTATGTATTAACCACCCACAAGTGCCAAATGCGTACCAGTCATCATTCTTATTACAAAAACTTAGCAAAACTCTAAATAGCAAATCTCTGAAAGACATTACAACCAGAAATGAGAAAATTAGCACTGTTGCTTTAAATCAGAGCAGAGTCGCGGCTAAAGTCGCTGGGAAGTGGGGTCGCTGGTGCGAGCCTCTGCGGGGGAAAGGGTGGGGGCCGGGCAAGCAGCCGCCGCTGGGCTGCTGCTACTGTCAGTGCTGCCGGTATCAGTGGTGCGTCAGTCCGTACTGCTTTGGTCGGAGCCGTCGGTATCCGCGGGGGCCGGCAGGGCTGGCGGACGGGGTGCGGTGGTAAGAACGCCATCACCGCGAGCCCCCAAGCGCTCCGCTGTTACTCAGAGGGGCCGTTAAGCAAAGTCGGCCCTGTTTGAATTCCTCGCTGTCGGTGTTGTGGTCCTCCGAGTCCGAGCCCTCGCTGGCGATATCAGAGAAAGGTGTTCATGAACGAGATCGAACGCACTGAGCTGCCTTCTCTCGGCTTTTTCCCTGCTGGGTGCAGACAGTAGTGCTGGCTAGCAAAACGCGATGTGGCCGCCGTAAGATGTATCGGGGGCGGCCCAGGTCGATCGGTCGATACTTTGAAACCCATCGTCCGGCTGCAACTCAGATAGAACTTTGCTGGAACTGCAGCAGCCATTCGCTGTTCTAGTTTATATTTCTTAATACAGTTTATGCATTCTCGCCACGGCTTTTGCAGCTTGGTAGTGACCCAGTCCCACAGTCTGTTTCCATAGTCTCTCCAAATAAGTTTCATCAGAATAACTATCTCCGCTAGCAAATTATACACAATAACCCTTCTAATTCCTTTTTCAGATCAATGCCTGATACTTTGCGTTTTTCTAAAAAACACTTAAATAAATCATACGCCGCCTGCCTTCCCATTTTGCTTTGGTACCTGTGCGCACAGGCAGTCTCCCCGACTGTATGGCAGTCTCCCAGACTTTGCAGCGTCTTCAGCAATCGATCCCGCTCTGCGTTTGCCCGAGCTTCTTTGGTGATCGATCGGCTCCGCTCCCCGAGCGGGCTCCCCGAGCTCGCCGCCGGTGCTGCCAGAACCGGTGCCGGTAATCTTACGACTTGGGCTTCGGTGAACGCCGCTCTCTGTCTTCGGAAGTGTCGTTCCAAAGGAAGGTCCCTGTTCGGGCGCCACTTGCCGCAAGAAGGGGTCGCAAACGATCAATATGATCCACAAAATCCAACTTTATTGAGCATCAGACACTTCTTATATACAGCAGCCTAGCTGCCGATCCCACCTTCTGCGGTTAAACATCCTGCTCTCCCATCCTGATGAGATAATCACAAGAATTCTGTTTTACATTCTTCTTTACTTGTTATCGCCTGTAAGGGCGTAGTGACCTTGCTTTGGTATCCTGTTATCCTTTGCAGGCAGCTGCAAGCACAGCTACAAGGCCATGGTGGCCTGGCTGCATCAACACACTAGCTTACTGTGAGCAGTAAATAACAAGATGGAGTGCGGCCTACATACTCTGTTCAAACCATTGTTCCATAGAACCATGTCTTTGCAAGCCATTCCTCAACATAAAAATATTAAAACCAAAATATGACAAGCTAAAAAATCATAAGGATTGCTGACAAAATAGCTGTTAACATGTGGTCGTTTGAGGCTGTGCCTTTAAGAACAAACACTGCTGGAACACACTGGCTAATGTTTTTGGTACTAGAACCAAAACATTCTGATATTCTAAACGAATTTCATTGGTTGATAAACAAAAATTCAGCTTTAGATTGTGAAGCGGTTGGAAAATTTTTTCCTCAGTTCAGTTCGGTTTGGGAGTTGGGGGAGTTTGGTGTTTCAGCCTGTTCTCCCTGCCTGCTTCTTCTGCGAACTGCTGGACTTGGCCTTCAGATAAGCAAACACTAATCCTGCATGGGCTTTTGAAGCTTGCTAACAACTCTTTTCCTTAGTAACTTGCCTTTCTCTCTCTCTAACCCCTTTTTGGGGAAAAAGGGAGGTAAGGGGGGGGAGAGAGGGGGTTCCAAAGAGGGGATCCCTCCCTGAGGGAGGGATTTTTGTTGTGTTATTTGTCTTCGCTGTGTATTTCTGTGTATATATTGTAAATACCTGTATATATTGTGTTATATATAACCTGCTTTCCATATATGCTTGTAAATATATAGCTTTTGCTCTTCGACTGAGTTAGCTGTGGTTTCTTACTCTGTGGAGGAGGGAGAGCTAAGCCCTCTCTCAACCTACCACATCTATTGGCTGCCCAACTCGGGGCTTGGTGACAAATTAGTTTGATTTATTGCTTGCTTGAGTCGAACGAGCAAACATGAAGGTGTTTTGGCTTTTTGAGCGTCTGCTCTTCTCGGTCTTCAGTGTATTGATCTACAAGTATTGCCTGGGTATGATTATCGATAAGATAGGTAAATATATAATGCAAAAATTATATTTGTGGTTTAAGTACAAGATGCGGCTCCTGTATGATCAGTGCCTGGAATTCATTAATGTTAAAAAGTACAGAAATGTAACATCTAGCACACTCCCTATTGAGATAAAGGAGTTTAAGATTCCGCTCGGTGAAAGGGTAATTTTGAGTGATGGCTGGGATCCAAAGCTGATTTTCTTGATGTGTGTAGTCCTGCTGCTGGTGATAAGTAATGTGTATTTGCTAGTGACACTGTACCGGGAGAGAAAAGTTTACAAGGCATGTTTTGTTATTAGACGGAGGGCAAAGAGACGAAAACACCACCCTGGCTCTGTTTCAGGAACATCCAGTGAGGATGATAATGGAGAATCTGTGTCAGTTAAAGATAAAGCTAAAAAGTCAATCGGCAAGGCAGCTCTGAATAGCAATGGTGATGATTCTGGCAAGCAGCCAGGGGCTACAGTAGCCCCAAACATGGCGGCTCCTGTGTCCCAGGCAGCCACCATTAACGAGGCAAAGTCATTTCCTCCTTCTTCCATGGCAGGAGCGGAAGCGTCCTCCAAAGCAGCTAATCTGTCTCAAAGCTTATCAGCTTCTGATAATAAGGCAGCTGGAAACCCAAACACAGCTCCAGTAAAGCAAGTAGCAGTTTTAACAACAAGGAAGGGTAAGACTAAAGCTGATTCAGGAGCTGACGGGGATGCACAGCAGGGTTCTTCTGCTGGGGAGGAAGAGAAAGTTTGTCTTAAAAATATAGCTGAGTTATTGAGATCATCAGAGGATCGAGATGCGTCTCTTGGTAGGACAGCAGCTAGTGGTGGTGCTTCTCAGCTTAAAGGGATCCTTGAGAGGTTGTTGGGACCACAAGTTGAGGAAGAGGAGGCAGAAGAGCAACAAGATGACATAACCGACTGCTCTTCACCCCGGGAGGAGCTTAGAAATGTAAGAAAAGACTATCTCAGAGCAGATAAGGAGCCCGTTCTCGCTTGGCTTGGTAGATGCTATGATACAGGTGCTCCAGCTCTAATGGTTGGAGACAAGTCAGCAGCCCAGCTAGGAACTCTCTCAAAGGATAATGGAATAGATAGACATCTAGGCAAGGCTCTCGGTAAGGTTAATCTGTGGATACGCCTTCTAATGGCGGTTCTCATGAGATACCCTTCCCGAGATGATCTTCCGTGGAATCCTAAGCCCTGGACTACCATAGATGAGGGAATTAAGCGTCTGAGAGAATTTGCTGTTAGAGAGGTACTCTATGGTGAACATGAATCTCTGAATCCTGATGATGTTCCTGTAGGAAATGGTCTTGCTAAAAAGCTCATCAAGCTTGCTCCTTCTAATTATGCAAACATTATGGCAAGCAGAATTGTAGCAAGAAATTATGGTGGAGCTCCTCTTACGGTTGGCCAATTCACTGATCAATTGAGACAATTGGATGATAGCATGACACGTGTTTCTTTGGTTTCAGCCATTGAAACTCTGTCTGGTGAAATAAAGAATTGCATGAAAGAGCTGAAGGATGAATTTAAGAACACCATATCCCAATTGGCACAAAGAGATGATTCCAATTCTTCCTCCAGGTGGGTGCAGGTTTCATCTGTGAGGAATAGACATCCTCCAAGGAGGTCATTCCAAAACAGATCAAACCAAAACAGACCACCAAGGCAGTCACGTAGGACTATTTGGATTACTCTGCGTGATCAGTTTGGTGAGAACATGAACAGGTGGGATGGCCAACCAACTTCTAATCTTTTCAGGAGACTGAGAGAACTGCAAAGTGGCAGAACCCGAAGTAGCAATACCAGAAGGGTAGCTGTTACTTCCACAGTTCCCCAGGACAACTCTAATAGCTCCAACAGTGACTCCAGTTCTAACACTGCACAGTGTGCTCGTTGCACCTGTGGACATGTTCCCCATAATTAGGGGTGCCCTGCCTCCCGCCAGGGGGAGGAGAGGGGTAATACAGATAACAGAATCTATTGGGATGTGTACATCCAGTGGCCTGGCACTTCACACTTTCAGAAGTACAGGGCCTTGGTTGACACAGGAGCTCAGTGCACCATATTGCCATCAAATTATCAGGGATCAGAGTCCATAACTATTCTGGGAGTCACTGGTGGATCTCAAGAGTTAAGTAAAGTGGAGGTTAATATAAGCTTAACTGGTAAACAATGGAAAAAGCATACAGTTGTGACCGGACCTGATGCACCTTGTATTTTGGGAATTGATTTTCTGAGAGAAGGGCGTTTCAAAGACCCTAAAGGTTACAAATGGGCTTTTGGAGTAGCTTCTGTAGAAATTGATGGACAAAAGCTGAAACTGTCTGCTAGACCTGAGCTTTCTGATGAATCTGCAGTTGTGGGACAACACAAGATTCAGGACATTAAGTTGCCGGTTGCTTCTCGGACTGTGCATCACAGACAATACAGAACCAACCGTGACTCTTTGTTGCCCATTCAGAATCTGATTCGTCAGTTGGAGAGTCAGAAAGTCATCAGCAAAACTCATTCACCTTTCAACAGTCCAGTGTGGCCTGTGCGAAAGCCGAATGGAGACTGGCGTCTGACAGTGGACTACCGAGCCCTGAATGAAGTAACTCCGCCTATGAGTGCAGCAGTACCAGACATGATGGAACTCCAGTATGAGCTGGAATCCAAAGAGGCCAAATGGTATGCTACCATAGACATTGCTAATGCCTTCTTCTCTATTCCCATAGCAGAGGAATGCAGGCCTCAGTTTGCTTTCACCTGGAGAGGAATCCAGTACACTTTCAACAGACTGCCAATGGGCTGGATCCACAGCTCCAGCATCTGTCATGCAGTAATCCATGATGCTCTGGAGGAAGGTGGTGCTCCAGAACACATCCAGTTCATCGATGATATCATCGTCTGGGGTAAAACTGCTGAGGAAGTCTTCGAGAAAGGTAACAAAATCATGGACATTCTCCTGAATGCAGGTTTTGCCATCAAGAGAGACAAAGTGAAAGGTCCTACCACAGAGATCCAGTTTCTGGGAGTGCAGTGGCAGGATGGACGCCGACACATTCCAGTGGATGTGGTAAATAGAGTCTCTACCATGGCAAATCCCACGAACAAGCAAGAAACTCTACGTTTCTTGGGGATAGTGGGATTTTGGAGACTACACATTCCTGGATACAGTCAGATTGTGAAACCTCTGTATGATGTGACTCGAAAGAGGAACAGTTTCCACTGGGGACCTGAACAACAAGCAGCCTTTGACCAGATAAAGCAAGAAGTAGTCCAAGCAGTGGGTCTGGGACCTGTGCGAGATGGTCCAGACATTAAGAACATTTTGTACACGGCTGCAGGTGACAATGGTCCAACCTGGTGCTTGTGGCAAAAAGCTCCAGGTGAGACACGTGGACGACCTCTTGGTTTCTGGAGTCGAGGTTACAGAGGTTCAGAGGCTAATTACACTCCAACAGAGAAAGAGATTCTAGCTGCCTATGAAGGAGTGAAAGCAGCTTCTGAAGTAATTGGAACTGAGTCACAACTTCTCTTAGCTCCCAGATTGCCAGTTTTGAATTGGATGTTCAAAGGCAAGAGGAAAGGAAAACCCATCTGGGCAGCTGAACTGTGGCAAGACATTGCTGATCGAATCGAGAGAATTCCAGTGAAAGTGAGACACATTGATGCTCACATTCCCAAGAGCAAAGCTACTGAGGAACAGCAGCACAACCATCAGGCAGATCTAGCTGCAAGAGTTTCTCAAGTAGACAAGGACTCTGAACTTGATCTCGACTGGAAACACCGAGGTGAGATATTCTTAGCTCGGTGGGCTCACGATTCGTCAGGACATCAAGGCAGAGATGCAACATACCAATGGGCTCGTGACAGATCCATAGACATTTCCATGGATGCCATCACACAAGTCATCCATGACTGTGACATTTGTGCTGCTATTAAGCAGGCAAAGAGAATTAAGCCCTTGTGGTATGGTGACAGATGGTCCAAGTACAGGTATGGTGAAGCTTGGCAGATTGACTACATCACTCTACCACGTTCTCGTTCTGGTAAGCAGTACGTGCTTACTATGGTAGAGGCAAACACTGGATGGCTGGAAACTTACGCAGTCCCACATGCAACTGCACGCAACACCATTCTCGGTCTGGAGAGACAGATCCTGTGGAGACACGGAACTCCAGAGAGGATTGAGTCAGACAACGGAACTCACTTCAAGAACAACCTTGTAAAGAGCTGGGCAAAAGAGCACGGTATTGAGTGGATTTTCCATATTCCTTACTATGCACCAGCTGCAGGGAAGATTGATCGCTACAACGGTTTGTTGAAGACCACTCTCAAAGCCATGGGAGGTGGATCTTTGAAAAACTGGGAGAAACATTTAGCACAAGCAACCTGGCTGGTGAATAGTAGAGGTTCAGTGAACCGAGCTGGACCAGCACATTCAGATCTGCTACGGAGAGTAGAAGGCGATAGAGTTCCTGTTGTTAGGGAAAAGAACCTGTTAGGTAAAACTGTTTGGGTATTTTCACCCTCAGGAGAGGCTAAACCTGTCCGAGGGGTGGTTTCAGCAGAAGGTCCGGGTCACACTTATTGGGTAATGCAAGAGAATGGTGAAATTCAGTGTATTCCACAAAGAGATTTAACTTTAGCTGAGAGAGTTTAATTTCAGAATGTTGTACAGCTACAGCGCGTCCAAAGGAAAGAGTCCCTGAGGAATCTACGGTGCACGAACCCTGAGAACCCTGAGAGCCCTGAGTCAACTGAGAGTCCCTGAGTCCCTGTTTCCCTTTTTCTTCGCTTCGTCTGTGGAGATACAAACTGTTTTCCATTTTCTTGATTTTGGATTTTCTTGGACTTCTGAATCATCTACATCTGAGTATAGCCGGAATGGACGATGAACTTAACTTACGAACTGTAAATATTGTTCTGGATTGGATGGACAGTACGAACAGCCAATGAAATTGTTTAGAAAGGGGTGGACTGTGGTCATTTGAGGCTGTGCCTTTAAGAACAAACACTGCTGGAACACACTGGCTAATGTTTTTGGTACTAGAACCAAAACATTCTGATATTCTAAACGAATTTCATTGGTTGATAAACAAAAATTCAGCTTTAGATTGTGAAGCGGTTGGAAAATTTTTTCCTCAGTTCAGTTCGGTTTGGGAGTTGGGGGAGTTTGGTGTTTCAGCCTGTTCTCCCTGCCTGCTTCTTCTGCGAACTGCTGGACTTGGCCTTCAGATAAGCAAACACTAATCCTGCATGGGCTTTTGAAGCTTGCTAACAACTCTTTTCCTTAGTAACTTGCCTTTCTCTCTCTCTAACCCCTTTTTGGGGAAAAAGGGAGGTAAAAGGGGGGAGAGAGGGGGTTCCAAAGAGGGGATCCCTCCCTGAGGGAGGGATTTTTGTTGTGTTATTTGTCTTCGCTGTGTATTTCTGTGTATATATTGTAAATACCTGTATATATTGTGTTATATATAACCTGCTTTCCATATATGCTTGTAAATATATAGCTTTTGCTCTTCGACTGAGTTAGCTGTGGTTTCTTACTCTGTGGAGGAGGGAGAGCTAAGCCCTCTCTCAACCTACCACATAACAAAGCGTGAGAATTGCTAGTAATAAATAAAAAATAAGGATTATCAAGACTACTAGATTAAAACAGAAACTTTATAAAAAAAAAGGAAGACATCAAGAAAGTTAAAATGCACAATAATAATAAAAGGAATTAATAGAAAAGCAGGTTACAAATATAATAAAAAGGCAAAAATACAAAATAAAAATAGAAAATAGATTAAATGAACTAAACATGCAAAAAAAAATTGAAGAATATAAGATCAAATAAAATAAAGGGTTAAATACTGGATTAGAAAAAAAAAGGGGGTTAAAAATAAAAGGTGATTAGAATAACAAATTAAAATACAGATTAAAAATTACAATGACAAAATACAAATAATAATTA
Organism: Dryobates pubescens; assembly: GCF_014839835.1. Taxonomy (NCBI): domain Eukaryota; kingdom Metazoa; phylum Chordata; class Aves; order Piciformes; family Picidae; genus Dryobates; species Dryobates pubescens. The sequence continues at coordinate 1,319,102 of NW_026530688.1, forward strand.
GGAAAGTAAACAAGAGATAAATTTTAAAAACAAATGACAAGTAGGTCGCCTCAAGCTTTCTTTCCTGCTACCTGTGATCATCGCAATAAACAACAGCAGAGGAATCAAGACCATGAGGACACAGCATCTCCCATGAAGCTGAACATCAATCATCTGGGATCACAAACGCCATTCAGAAGAATGTACCATGGCACCATGTGAATTAGGACTGAATATTATGGTTGTTTGATAACTTTGTCTTCTCTCTTGTTAACTAGGGATAAAGTTTCATCTTTACATTTCGCCAAACAAAAACTGAACCAAAACAAAAAAAGGGGGGGAATAGAGAGAATACCCCCACAGCAGAAAAAATTGGCTCATGGTAACCCTAGAGAAGCTGTAACCGTAGAAACATCAACCCTAGAAGTGCTGTAACCCTCTCACCACAAGACAGCACAACTGTCATGAAAATGACAGTCAGCAAACCTGCCTAGCAGTGACCTCAACGACTGTCACGATGATCCAAGATGTCAACAGAAAGCATCTAACGTATAACCGAGTGTTGTGACTGCTTAACTGTTGTGTGAATGTTAAGAGATTAGAATTACTAGGATGAGCAAAACCACCTTATTTTGTATAATTTTATATTGGGCAAGCAATGAAGCTCTTTTTGCTCTTGCTGTTTTCTTGCAGATTTCTGTCTGTGAAGCTAGAGCCTGGCCAGATCTACCTTTACAGATTAAAGAAATCTTCCTGCCATTAAGCAGTTGATGATTTTTGACCATCCTAGAGAAAATAAAAATGCAACATACCCCTAAAGCAGATTGTAAAAGAGTGCTAAGGATTACATTTGTGTCTTAATCTCTGTGTGCAATGTGTTCAGGCATAATCAAGTCTTCCCTGTCAATAAGTGAAATGTAAAGATTGGAACTATTAAGATCTCAGTTCTTCTTTACAATGTCTGTTATCTTTGACCATGGATTATGCCAATGCTGTTAGAACATTCTAACCAGTTCAACTTAAGCACCGTGCCTTGTATGAGTGACATGGGCCAACATGACAGGCAGTAACAAATTTTGTTTGAGCTTATAGACAGTGGGTTATACAATTGATAGAAGAAGTTTTAAGGTTTTTAGGTATCATTGTATTAATTTTGATTATTGATAAGCCTGAATGTATTGTGTAGAGTTATATAAGGCCTTATTTGTATTAAAGAAAACGGGGGAATTGTTGAGGAATGGCTTGTAAAGACATGGTTCTATGGAATTATGGTTTGAACAAGAGCATGTAGGCCGGACTCCATCTTGTTATTTACTGCTCACAGTAAGCTAGTGTGTTGATGCAGCCAGGCCACCGTGGCCTTGTAGCTGTGCTTGCAGCTGCCTGCAAAGGATAACAGGATACCAAAGCAAGGTCACTACGCCCTTACAGGCAATAACAAGTAAAGAATAATGTAAAACAGAATTCTTGTGATTATCTCATCAGGATGGGAAAGCAGGATGTTTAACCGCAGAAGGTGGGGTCGGCAGCTAGGCTACTGTATATAAGTAGTGTCTGATGCTCAATAAAGTTGGATTTCGTGGATCATATTGATCGTTGCCGACCCCTTCTTGCGACAAAATAGTATTTACTTTTTAATGTCCTTTTTGCCCTTTCCTCCCTCTTCCTTTTGCTGTGTATGGAGAGAGAACATATAATAACTTAAATTTCTCCTCCAACCATTGTTTATTACTATCAGTGCTGCTGTTCATACCCAGTCTACCTTAAAAATTGACTCAAATTATTCTCCCATCTCATTAGCACTTAAGTGAGAAGCCCCATTTACAATACAAACAAGTTCATATCTGTATTTGTACCACAAGAATGATTTTTACACTTCAATATAATGAAAGGAACTGACAACAGAAGGCTAGCCTGAAATATCAGTTAATAAACTCTAGCTTCTTGTTAGTTTTAGAAGTAGTTATGCACATTTAAGTTATTTAACTGCATTTGCAACTTGTTTATCCCTTTAAGAGGGATGACCAAGGAGCTTAACCTCCCTACAGAATTATACCAAAGAAAGATTAAGAATAGGTAAGAAACACAAGGCTTGTCTTCTGACATTATAACCTGCAGCTAAGAAAAAAAATAATATATATTCTGCCTTCAAGTTCTCCTGAAAACTCAATTTAGAAGGAACTGTACAATTACTTGTTTACTCATCAAGGGGTCTAATCCTATGGGCCTCTTGTAAGGTAAGGACCAGCATATCATGCCATTTTTTATAAGTTTCTCATGTTGGCTGTGCAGTCCTTAGGCAGTCTGTCACTCGCTTGGTGCTCTTACTAAGATCCCTTGGGGCAGTGAGGACCCGCATCCCTGTGGACACCGACGAGCTGCAGTGAGCAGCGATGGACGCTGAGGTGAGATAGCCTACCCCATCACAGAGTCATCTCGGGAATGGGACACATACCTACCTACTCTTCAAACACACTGAACAGAGCCCAAGCCCCTTCCCCTGCACCCTACCCTCAGCCGAGCCACCCCATACTTATCCAGGGCAGGGGTGGTGCTGAAAGCGGGCAGAACCATCAGGGTAGACCATTTCTCATCGCCCAAGTTGCGAGTAGGAAGGAAGGAGAGAATACACTTGCTCTCTATGTACAGCCCCCCCAAACCCCGCGCAACACAACAGCCAATAGGAGACGTGGAGCCACGCGCGCCTTTAAAGCATCGCAAGAACCCTGCCCCGCCCCCTCCGATGCTAAGGGACAAGCACAAGGCGGAGTTTTCACAGACGCCATTTTTTCCTCAAAAAAACTTGTTCTTGCTCTCCTTTACAGCCTTCCATTGTTTCAACTGTTGTTGCATTCTTCTCGTGGCTCCTGTCAGGCAGGTAAAAAACAAACAACAAACCAACTCAGGCGCACTGCGGCGGGCCAGGGTGGTTCGCGCTCCACTTCTCGCAATACCCAGGCCTATCTCACCGCGGTCCACACGGAGGGCGGGGTGAATTAGAAGCCATCTCTGCCCTGATAAGCAGCTGCCTTACGCAGTGGGGCCGCAGTAGATCCTCATGGGGGGTGGGTGGAGAGAGGGCGGCTGTATTAATTGCCTGGCGGCAGTGGTGGATGTGTGTGGTGGTGAGAGCTGCTCATCTTTGCCTTGTACGTGGTGGGTGTAGGTAAGCGTAGTTTGCACACGTAGCTGATGAAGGTGAGGGAGGGATGTCGCGCACGCGCCGAGGGAACTGGAGCTGTTGATTTCGCCCCTGTCGCTGCTGCTGTGTGATATAGTAGCGTAGGAGGCCCGAGTCGTCACCACAGATTTTTGTGGGTTCTCGGAGGGACAACGCATCTCTCCGCTGGTGGGGCGGTGGAATTGGGTAGGTCTGGGAACTGCTGCGTGGAGAAGGGAACTAGGAGTGACTCCTTAGCTACTGTGGAGTAGCTTCGCGCAACGTGCGGGCTCAAGGGGCTGAGGGAAGGGTGAACAGAGTCATCTGTGTTTCTGCCGGTAGCCATCGCGTCTCGGCGACCTTTGTGCGGACACGGTGGCCGAATCGGTGCGGCTTCCAGAGTAGCGGTGTGGTGGAAGCTGGCTGCACTAGCGGATGCGCGCTAAGGCTGGAGAAGTGGCCGCCGCCTTCCTGCGCCTACCCAGGGTAACTGCATGGGGCAAGCGTTTGAGAATTATGGTAGGCAAAGAGAAAGAACGCTCTCGGCTGTGGCCTATACGAACGCGGTCGTGCCAAACCGATTGGGGAGCGCTCTACGGTAGGGCCTGCTTTTAGGGACGATTGCGATTTTTTTTTCTCGTAGTAGGATTATTGCACTTTGTCGCACCCGCTTGAGCTCGGGTAAGGGCCGCTGAATGTCTCCTTTGTGTCTCCCCCGGGTAGAGTGGGGGAAACGTTGTGACCGCGTGGTGGTGGTTTTTTTTGGTTTTTTTTTTTTGTTCCTGGCTCCGCCTACCAGTGGGTAGGCGCCATTATAGCGGCCGCCATTTCTGCTGGTCACTGCCACGGTGGAGGTAGGTCTAGGGCTGTGTGGGTTATGTAATTCAGTATTCCCCTTCATCCTCGCCTAGGGAGCGAGCTGGGCTTTAGAGCGCTCTGCGGTGGGTTGGCTGGTTGTGGAGGTCCTGCGAAGAGTAAGGGTGAATGTCAGTCAGACCAGGCCCTGTTGCGGAAGGGGAAGCGTTCGGGCGGGAACGGGGTAGTTCGTTCCGGAGGGAGCGGGGTAGAAAAGCGCCGGTATCTCATAGCCCTGTACTCGCTCTCCGTGCCTGCTTTACCCTTCCGATGTTTTTTAAAAATACTGTATTAGTCAATTTAATTCCGCAAAGTCTCATTTTATGCAACAGCGCACAGTAGCTAATTGAGAACATCTTGTCCCGAACACTATTTCGTTTTCTCCCCTTGCAATTGTAAATTCTTTGGAAGTTTGTAAATAAAGAGGGTCTGGAAAGGCTAACCATTTGAATCTGCTGAAACTTCTCTTCCTGTCTTCTTTCTCCCCCTCCCCCGCCAACGCCTGCTGCTAGCCTGCAGAAACGGGGTAACTTGCGAATGAACAGATAATTGAAAGGATGTTTTCGAAAGTACCTCATTTTTTCTTGCTGAGTACTTAAGTGTGAACCATTTGCTCAGGCTATGGAAATTGAGCAATAAAAACCAAGGGGGGGGGATATAATTCTTTATCTGCTTTCTGTACAAATTAACTTTTTAAGAGAATAAGGAGCAAAATTGTTCTGCCTGATTTTCTATTGTGCTTTGCAAGTGTTCTCACGTGGACTTATCTCTGTAAAGATTTTTTTGTTGTTTTAGTACCTGATTCAAAGCTCAGCTGCTTTTGAGATTCTTTGTACGTGTATGCAGAGGTTATATGTAACTACAGTGTGTTGTGTGTTGTTGGTTGTTTTTTTTAAAGAATTTTTCTAGTGTGTCTTGTGTGTACTTGAGAGGCTGAGGGAGCTGGGGTTGCTTAGCCTGGAGAAGAGGAGGCTCAGGGGAGACGACCTTGCTGTCTCCAACTCCCTGAAGGGAGGTTGTAGACAGGTGGGGGTTGGTGTCTTGTCCCAGGCAAGCAGCCCCAGAACAAGAGGACACAGTCTCAAGCTGTGCCAGAGGAGGTTTAGGCTGGAGGTGAGGAAAAAGTTCTTCCCAGCAAGAGAGATTGGCCATTGGAATGTGCTGCCTAGGGAGGTGGTGGAGTCCCCATCCCTGGAGGTGTTTAAGAAGAGCCTGGCTGAGGCACTTGGTGCCATGGTTGAGTTGTCAGGAGGTGTTGGGTGAGAGGTTGGACTTGATGATCTCTAAGGTCTTTTCCAACCTGGTTAATTCTGTTCTTTTCAGAGCCTCTCCCATGTTGCTGCTGGAACTAGAAGGGTTTTAGGGCAGTGGCAGCAATTTTTTGTTCCACAGTTGATTTCTACTCTGGGATTGGGCATTGGGATGTGCTGCCCAGGGAGGTGGTGGAGTCCCCATCCCTGGAGGTGTTCAAGAAAGGCTTGGATGTGGCACTTGGAGCCATGGTTTAGTTGTCAGGAGGTGTTGGGTGAGAGGTTGGACTTGATGATCTCTGAGGTCTTTTCCAACCTTATTGATTCTATGATTCTACTTTCTTTTGCTCATCTGTGATATTGACTGGTATGTGTGATACAATGCCTGCTAGTAAGTTGATAAACACTAGCGCTAATTTTATAAATTATAGTAACAAGTTTTTATTCAAAGTTATTTATGTCTCAATCTACTGGTTTTATTATAGCCTCTTCTAAAAAGAAAAATCAAGATGCTTATTATAGAATATGCGAAGAATAGGAACTAGGTAATTGTGCACTTCACGTATCTGATTGCTTAAAACTAACAAATGCTTGAAGACAGATCATGTCCCGAGTCATTCAGACTATAATTGTTTATCTCTAAGTTCACAGACTTATTACTTCTCGTAGTGATGTGCTTAGCCTTGTTATGTTTTCTCGCTTATAGAGAAAAGCTTTGCAGCAAACCCTCTGGTCAAACCCCCAGTTTTAGTTGTGAGAATCTAGCCTGTAAGTAAACAGAACCTGACCTAGGCTGTTGAAGCAGTAGGCTGTTGGGTTTTCATCCCACCCAGAACACTTTAGTCTTGCTTTGCAAGCTTATATGAAACCGGTAAGTTCTAAAAGCAATCATCTCTTTGTTTATCCCTCTCCCTCCCCACTAGATACACTAGTGTTTTTTGTGTTTGTTTGTTTTTTTTTTTAAATTCTACAACAGGCTTTATCTGCATACGTGAGAATAAAAGGTAATGGAGACTGAACAGCAGGAGGAGACCTTTACCAACACAGAGACAAATGGTAAATCTTTTTAGGGGCTATTTTATTTTGGGGGGAAGAACGTTTTAAACTCACTGTTTTGGAATGCTACCTATTTTGGAATGCTTTAAGTGTATCAAATGTTTGTATTTACAATATTTTTGCATTATTTCCATGTGTCCTACATGGATTTATATGTTGGGGTTTTTTTGTATTATAAATACATAATTTTTCTTTCGCAGTGTTTTTGATGTGGCATAAGTAACTAAAAGTTATAACTAAGAATTTGAAAATATTTGATAGCTAAATACTCAGTACTTGTATAGACAATGTGTTTGTGTAAAAGTGTTGTCAGGCATATCTGTTTATTGCAGTTTGTTATTTTGAAGGAATGTAAACATATACGAAGTACGTAGATATTAGCTAAATGAAGAAAATGTGGAAGAACTGAAAAATTGTGAAAACTAGTGAAGAGATAGGGTATTAGCATTGAAGTGATTCATGTCAGTTTTTCAAAGCTATTTAAAATACTGTACTTCAATCAATATTTTGGTGTTGGACAAGCTGCTTTTGATCTTTTGGCCTTTAAGGTTTTCTGAATAGTAAAAGAAATACTTGGTAGGTGATGCTGTTAAACTTGCAAAATTTTCATTTTAGCTGTAGTTCATCGATTTGGAATGAACCTTCAATAATTGATACGTAGGCTGATGAAGTAAAAACCTGTTTCTGTACTCTAGATAATCAGAGTAGATGTCAGATATTAGCATTGGGCTAGTAGGAGGGAATGGTTCATTAGGAATACAGTGTGTTAAGTTGATATACAATTTTATTGTTGCTTAGTTAAATATATGTTTGTTTCTCCCTTATGGACCTATCTACAGGCAAACGTCCTGCAGAAGATATGGAAGAAGAACAGGCCTTCAAAAGATCTCGGAATACAGATGAGATGGTTGAGTTACGCATCTTGCTTCAAAGCAAAGTATGCTTGTTCAGTGTTTCTGCTTATACTGTTGCTTAAGAGCAGTAACAAGCTGTATGTTGTGGTGTATGTTTATAAAGAACATGTGCTTTAATTAAAATAATATTAGGAATTTTTGTAAGTGTGCATGAATGTTGGTAGAAGTGTTTTGCAATGGTTTTATCTCAAACTTTTTTCCAAGTACAAGTCTTCAACGATCTATGGGACTATTAATTTTTTTTTTTAAGTACTCATTTGAAAAACAAAGCAATAGAAATTATGAGCCACTTTCCTATGTTTGAGTGGAACATAATTGTTTCCATGGGAATGACTGAGTATTAGCCTTTAGAAAGCAAGCAGTTTAGAGAATGATCAGCTTATAATTGCAAATTAAATGTGAGAGGCAAGATGAGGACTTCCACAGGATTCTATTAGTTTTCCTAGATTTAATAAATGTAGGAGGAAATGTGGGAGTGATGTTTTGGGGATTACAATCATTTCATTGACTAGTACAAATTATCACAGTAAAATTACTGTTTGTTAATCTCCTGTAGTGGTTCTAGTTGTTACAGATGTTTGTGCTCTTTGAAGTAACTCAGACTTGTGTAGGAGCAGGGGAATGTTACCTGAACTCTGCATGGCATTTCTGAGAAGTAGTCAAGTTACATGGAGTGTTGCAAAATGTTTGTGGTCCTGTTAGCATCATGTATGAACTGCATAATAACAATAAATTTGCACGTAGTTCTTGAAATAGCCTACTGAAAATATAGTTTTATAATTGCCACCCTTGATTATGTGAGTTTATTCATGATGATTTTTAGCCACTGGAGACTAGTGATTGTTTATAGTCTGAAGAATGCAGGGCAAATATACTTACCTGAGTGGTCAGTTGAGTTAGGCAGATTTGAACCAAAAGTAGCATTTGAAATTATCAAATGTTTGAAGGGCAAGTGAAGTTTGCAAACATATTTAAAAATGAAAAAAAGTTATCAAACTAACAAAATTCTTGACCTATGTAACATACATGGAATCCCATAAGGTATTTTTTCAGCTATACTCATAGTTAAGTGATGGTTTTAACATGCAGAATTGTCTAGAAACTTAAATTTGAAATTGGAATCATATTTTTATTTCTTTCAAAGCTCACTGGTGAGAGCTGTTCTGACTCTTTCATTCCTCATGGTAAAAGCATGTTAGTTTATTTTTATTTAATTTCAACCTTTCAAAGGCAAAACAGGCCTCACCCCTGAATCCATTCCACAAGGTAATGCAGAAATAGATAGATTGTTCTTCATCCTTCAGTTAAAAGTAGTTTGTGCTGTATTAGCATAACATGAATTCTGAAAACTATTTTCCAGAATGCTGGAGCAGTGATTGGGAAAGGTGGCAAAAATATTAAGGCACTTCGTACAGACGTGAGTATATACAAGTTTGAATTAATTTAACACCTATTCTTTTGGAGCACTGCATTGAAAACTTGATTGTATGTGTTCATAGATATTGATCAATACAAATCTAGAAAACAATTATAAGCTGTTGATAATGATTGTTAGAGGAGAAGTTTTTCAGTTTGTGTTGTAATTGAAAGCCAGCTCAAGTTATGTGGGAGGAGAGATTTATATTGAACCTCTGCATTCAAACAGGGTTTCTCTAAATTGCACACTTTAAATGAGTTAATATCTTTAATTAGAAATATTGTGACAAAGCCTGAAACCTTTAACTGCCATTTCCCATATGTGTGAATCAGTTTTAGTACTAGTGAAAACTGAGGTGGCTGGCTTAGCCCAGTGATAGAGGAATTATTTCACTTCCTTTAGAAAAGAAAGCATAATGTCCATCTGTTCTTACTTTTAACAGCTTGGACATGAAGCACAAAAACATTCATATTAAGGTTGCACAATTTAAATACAGGTTTAGAACAAGAAACATTCTATTACTTGGAAACACTTTTTTAATTGTCGTTGCTTGTTTACTTGTAGCAGATTGACTCTTGTGATTAGACATGTTTGCTGTAAATGTTACGTATTTATCAGACTTGACAATGCTTTTCAGGTTTCATTTGTTTACACTCCTGTACTTGGCATCAACTATTTCAGCAGTTCTTTCACACAATATTTGCCAATATATCATTACAGAACCAGTTCCATCAAAGTTCATAAACTATAGTAACTAGAATTGAGTATTAAGTTCAAGTGGTCAGGAATTATATATACACTCACTAACTTTGGCAGCTAATATTTTTGTTTGGTTTATGTAAATACATCACTGAAGTCCAGATAATTTAATTGGTCTGGAATGCTAACTTTCCCAACTTGCCCAAGGTTTTGATAATGCAGGTCTCAACAGTGTTTGTCTACATTCATGAGCCAACCTTTTACTGAAACATTATGTTAAAAGTAAAATAGTTTAGTCAGATAAAGTAACTCATTAAGATCCATACTGTTAAGCCACAGTTGATGTAGCAATCCATTATCATGTTAGTTTTCAGAACAACTTAAACTTGCTTCATTAACTGAGAGTTATGAGTATAGTTTGTATTAAAATGTATTGCTTTTCCCCCCTTTTCCCTCTCCTTGTTTTTTGGCCATATATCTCCGTTATCCATGTACTGGATCGACTTGCCCCTGCGTTGCCCACCATGACGTTGGCCCATCCGCCCCTGAACGCCCATGTGAAAACCCTGGTTGGCTATGCCCAAAAAATGTGCTTGTTGCCAAACGGGTACCATACTTGACAACTTCTGATTGAATACCCATGCCCAATGCCAACATCCACGAACGCCAATGACCAATGCAGTACAATGCAAGTGTTTCAGTCCCAGACAGCAGTGGCCCTGAGCGGTATGTCCCAACAGTTTATGCCTCACTGCCTGATTAGAAAGAGAGAAATGTATTTTATTACCTGCCTTTTATATAATTAAATAGTATCCCCTTATAGATCATGTGTTGTGTTTTTTTAAAAAGTTTTCTGTCTTATTTTCCCCATTAAGTCATCTTGTCACCGAACTATGTGAGTTGGCCACCCAAACAATCCACTAATTTTATTTCAATGGAAGTAGCACAGCTTCAAGTGTTGCATATTCACTGCATTATAAATCAAATTGTTTCAAGAGTCTCTTGCCTGATATCTGTGGCCCACCTTGCTCCCCCCAACATTGTCTGTTCATAATTATTTCTGATGAAATACTAACTCTAGTTCACTTTCCTTTTTGCTACTTGTTTGTGTTACCGGGGGGGGGCAGGCAGGGGGTGTTTTTTGGGGTTTGTGTGGGTTTGTTTTTGTGGTGGTGTGTGTGTTTGGTGTTTACCTTGTATTTAGATTTCTTTTTTGTAGAGCCCATTAGTAATGTAATTTCTGTCTGATTTCTCAACCTAACTCTGGATATAATGTTGACCACTTGCATAATGCCACTTTTTTTTCTACAAGGTGTGACAGTTTTACCAATGTAATGGCAAGGATATATTAAATTAGTGGTGGTGGTAAATGCAAATATTCACTTCTACTTTCAGTTCTGCATTGATTTCTTGCCCACTTAATCTGAGCCCTTTCAGAAGCTCTCACTTGCTCTCTTTCCAAGATCTACCTAGTCTTAAATTCATCATGCATATGTATTGGGCATAAACAAATATGTATGTGTTGTAAATCCACTGAACAGGTTTATTTTAAATGGGGAATATTAATTGTTAGTTCTTCTGTGTAGCCAATTTTGTGTATGAATATTAAACTTAATTTACTACTTTTCCAACTTCTTTGTATTTTCTGATACTATGGCATCTTAACAGCATCTTGAGTATAAGTGCAGATACAGAGACAATTGGAGAAATCTTGAAGAAGATTATCCCTACTTTAGAAGAGGTATGTCTCTTAAGTTTGTTTCTTGAGTTACAGATTTTGATTAAGCCAAAATAAGCCTCCCTTGCTTCAAAATACATGTTTCCTGACTTTTGTAGTCCCCAATTTGAAGTAGCTATAGTGTAATTTTCATCCTGTGTTGCATTGTATGGTATCTTAAAATTTTAGCTAATAAGAAAAGCTAATTTGACCTCAAAAGGCAAGTACTTAAATGGGTGTAATTTTCTTATAGCAAATGAAGTATTGCAGTTCAGCAGCAAATTGTCATACAATGGTGTTTGGAGAAAAATCTTAACAAAAAAACCCCACCAGAATTAGTATTTTAATTCTCTCCCCCCCCTTATTTTCCCCCAACTAATATTTTATTCTTTCCTTGTATGCATCTTGTTTACAGTATCAACACTACAAAAGTAGCGATTTTGACTGTGAATTAAGACTTCTAATTCACCAAAGTCTAGCAGGAGGAATTATTGGTGTCAAGGGTGCTAAAATCAAAGAACTCCGAGAGGTACTGTTTCCTATTCTTTTCAGATTCTCCTTTCATTCTATAAACAAATTAGTTTCTGTGTTTGTAAACAGGGAGTGTATACATCATCTGTGCAATAATCCCAAAGTTACTACTTATGACTTTCTTGCAAAAAGTCAGAAATAAAGTGGCTGTTGCTGTTAGTGCCTGGGATTATTTTTATAAAACTTGTAAGCATATTAGTAGTAATTTTTATAAAAAAGGTTACTTTTTAAAAATTAAAATGTTATTCATCATCCTTTATGGAATGAACTGCTAAACAGCTGCTTTTTTAACTTGCACTTGGTTAAAGACCGCTACATTCTTTGAAGGACCATTCTTTGTGAAAGAATTTTTAAAAAGCTAGTGATCTCTGAATCAGGAGAATTCTGGATCAGTTTAGGCATATACTATTGTTTGTGCACTGAGGAAGGCAAGATGACTAGACATAATCCTGGCTGCATTGCTGTTTTGCATCTAAAGCACATTTTTATGACATGAAGGTTTATAACTTACAATGAGTATGTGGTCCTTCTACTAATATTTGATGAAGTGACTGTCTAAATGAGCCATAATTAAAAGATTTTTAAAAATAAAACTTTTCCTATTCACTAGCATGTCACTGCATGTCTTGCATATAATAACCTAAAATGTTTGGTAACAACTTGGAAGCAAGTATTCACTTAAAATGACTGGAAGCTTAATGGCCTGGTTTGATTGTTCAGAAATGTTTTAGTGTCTGTCGTGAATATGCCCTCAGAAAATGAGCGGCAGATACACCAATGAAAATATATGTTAAATTTATTTATAAACTCTGTAACGGGGTATTTACAGTCACCCTTCACAGGTATCAATATCCGGTTAGTGAAACTATATTTACAGAATGTTTAAACGTGGGCAATTGAATCAAACAATTCACAGAACCTAAAATCGAAACTAATTCAGAAAGCGGCGGGGGGAGGGGTTGGTCGGTGACCGGCAACCCTCCACTCGGAGAAATCCAAACGCTACCTCAACTGGAAACTATAAAGAAAGGCTTGACTTACAAGCTGAGGACTTCGTGAGATCTCTCCTTAATAATATTTATAGTCCAAAAACGTGGCACGGATGTGCCGTAAGACGGAGACAGGAAATGGCGCTGGCCGCGTGGCTGCACCGCATGGCTGCTGCTTCTCCCAGGACACAAAGGGCTCCCGCTCGAGGGGGGCTGTGGCAGGTCAGCGACGCTGGTTCACACGGGCCGCTGGCATTCCTCCTGCAGCAAGGGATCGCGTCGTGGTTGATCCCACGGGATACTGTCCACGGCACCGCACGCAGCTTGGTGACGGTGGCAAAGGAGCGTGAGGTCTCTTGGGGCACTGGCTTGAGTCTCGGGCAAGGTGGACTAGGGCAGCACTGGCACGCACACACTCACAGGCTCCAACGCGATGTGTGGGGGCTCGTTTACCAAACGACCTCTATTTACCATTTGCCCCAGTGAATACTGGCCCAATGAGCATTCTGTTGCTAACGCAAGGTTAACCAATGGAGTAACACCTACCAAATATGGTGTAAGTAGAGCATGTTCCAGAAATGTTTGGGGCACCATCCTGACCATAAGCATCCTTCACTACATTCCACCCCCTGCTTATGGGCAAGTATATGTGGGCAAATGCTGTTCTATGATTAAACATTATATATAAACATCACAAGAACATCATACATATATATACGTATCTCAGAACTGTACAACTGTACTCTAAACAAAGCATACTACAACAGGATAGAACTTCTTAATTCTAACGTCAGTACCAGTGACTTTAGTGTTTTCTAGTCTCCACCCCCTGACTGGTGATGGATCCCTGTTACTCTCGAGATAGGTCTTCATCTCCAGGATAGTCTGTCCACTGGAACCGTTGTCACTCTGTGGGGGAAACAAAACTGGCCACGGTGTTTAAAGCCGGGCTTAACAGTTAGTAATTTGGAATGACCCACCGAGCACTTATGCGATGAGTTTTCCCATTGATGTCAGTAGCCTCCTGTCTCGGTCCGGAGAGGGAAGGAGACTAGTTCTTTTGAATATTCCCGTGCTGTGAAATTAATCGGCACAAACGAGGCCAAAATATCAACAGCTAGACTATTTATTACATACATAAAATGGAAAATGGAAATAAGAAGGGGAGAGGGAGAAGATAGAGAGGGAGAGAGAGAAGAGAGAGAGAGAAGAGGAAAGGAATCATATTACCACACCCCTCACCCACCCCAAGACAGTTTGAGTCTGCGGAGGAAAGGTGCTGCATGAGGTGCTAGGTTTGTGCTGAGGCTTTGGCTGGAGATGCGATGTGGTCCCTCTGGGCAGCCTGGGTCTGTAGAGAAAGGGTGCTGAGGCTTTGGCTGGAGAACAGATGAGGTCCCTCTGGGCAGCGTGGGTCAGCTCCATGAGTAGAGGACATGGAGAGAGGGTTCAGTCTGCTTCCTTCCTTCTCAGCGGCATGGTCCTCCTTCAGCGTTTTTCTCTCTGCGTTTTTCTTCCCTCCATTGCGGTTTTCTTCCTCTGCGGTTTTCTTCCCCCTGAGCCAGTAGTGGTCAAGTCTTTTATACAGTTTTTAGTCCTTAGGTATGTGTCCAAGCATTCTCCCTCAGGAATTCAGGAGCCAGGAAATCATAAGTATCCAGGTATCATTCCCCAGGAAGTCTTTCAGTGTATTCCTGTGTGTTTAGGCAGGGGTCTAGATGGAGGGGGGGGGGGGAGGGCCTCCGCCTTCCCTTCTCCATCTAACCTGTCCACACACCCATTACACATCAGGAGACAGGTGGAGAGTCCATTGACTCATCACCCTCCCTTCCTGGGGGTATCTGATAGCTGTCTTGAAGGCGTGATGGCTGGGTCCTTGGGTCATTGTTATAGGCCAGCTGCAGTCCAGTGTTATCACGATGCAATCACAAGGTGATTTGCATCCAGGATTGGTACTGTGTGGGCAAGCAGCAAGTGATTTTATCTTTGTTGAGTCACACCAGGAGTTTAGACTCTTACACCACCCCGTCAATCAAAGATAAAAGCAAGAAAGAAAGAAAGAAAAGAAAGGAAAGGAAAGAAGTTTTAAACAATTTTTTTCAATAGACATAAGTTTTGGTTGGCTAATGGCACAAATCTGTTGTACACCATCATTAGACACAAATTGCATATTGGACACTACACAAGGTGAAAGATTAACAATACTAGCAAAATAGAACAAAATTTAAACAGGTAATTACACAAGGTGAAAGCATCCTTGTTCCTCCTGGAAGCCAAGAGAACAAACCCGTACCCCCCCACCCCGTCAGTCCTTCAGTTTGGAATTGAAGTGAGCTTCCATCCAGATCTGAATGTCTGCGGAGCCATGGGAAGTACAGTCCTTGAAGAGATGTCTTCTGCGATGCAAAACTTGAGAGGTCTTCTATATTGTAACAAGACAAGTCCTTCTGACAATACATCAAGTAGAATTCAGCATTATAACTTAAACAACAGGTAATTTTAGCATTAGACTTAAATAAGAAACTCAACCTTAAAACATACAAAACTGGTATTTCCAGGTTCCCATACAGTCACCCTCTCAGGTGATGTCCCTTGAAAGAGTTTGCTTAATTACTTTGAATGGGCCTGGAAGTATCGTTGATTGTTTCAGGTTCTCTCAAAGCCAAGTTAAACACAAACAAAAACACAAACAAAAGCTTTGTCCCGAGCCACGTACAATTTTCATTTGGTGATCTTCTGACTCATGCTTCACCCCCGACTCACCACTGAGAAGTGAAGCCCTTAGTTGCCCTGGGGGGCATACCCCTCCCCTCACCAAATGGTTTCACAAAGAGAGGAGCAGTGGCCTCAGCCCTCTTTTTAGGCTCAGGCCAGCATTTCACAATGATTTCTAATTGCCTCGTGGGTACCCCATCAACCACTTCTTTTGGGATACCTTTCTTCTGACCCACCCCCCACCAATATTGCCGGGTATTCAAGTGTTCCCTGCCCCTAGCCAGGTGCCTACTAGGAATACGGCGCGACTGGCCCTGGGGGCTTGGTGGGTGAATCATTTTCACATGTCTCAAGCCTCTAGTTTGAGGTTTTTTACTTTCCTCAGGAATATCATACTGCCTGGCATAATCTAATAACTCCCTTCCCAAATCTTCCCATGTCCTGGAAGAAAGTGGGGTATTAGCTATTTCTTTTTGGAGCTCGATACCTCTTATTTTAAGCGAGTCAGGGAGACCCCTGATCAAAGGAGTCATTCTGTTTGCATCCACCAGAAGAGAAAGGGGGGATTCAAAATGATGTTTTAGTTCTCTTTCATAGATCATTTGCAGGCATGCAGCCTTTTGCACATTCTCCATTATCTGATTCATCCCTCCCTGCAGAACTACAGGTTCTCCTCTCTCCTTTGGATCAAACCCCCCTGCCCAATAGGCAGCTCGCTGGGTAAGGCTCCATTGACTCATCACCCTCCCTTCCTGGGGGTATCTGATAGCTGTCTTGAAGGCGTGATGGCTGGGTCCTTGGGTCATTGTTATAGGCCAGCTGCAGTCCAGTGTTATTACGATGCAATCACAAGGTGATTTGCATCCAGGATTGGTACTGTGTGGGCAAGCAGCAAGTGATTTTATCTTTGTTGAGTCACACCAGGAGTTTAGACTCTTACACCTCCCAAGTGTATAGACCCCTGGGCTTAGCCAGTGTCATGGGTACAATCCCAATAGAAGGCAGTTTCACTAACACTGGTTGACCCACCTGCATCTCTGTTAGTGAATGTGGGTGTTCATCCTTTGCCTCCCCTGGCATGTGGCTGACATCCCTAACTGGGTCAGCAGGGCAGAATGCCTTGACTTTGGGGCTGCCGTAATTTCCCCATCGATTGTTTACAATGAAAACTGCAGAAGGCAGGCGTTTGTCCCAGTTACTCCTTGAAACATTTGCATGCTTCTTGATGAGGCCATTTGCCCTTTCCACCATGCCATTTGCCTGGGGATAATATGGAGTATGAAACATCCATTTGACTCTGTAATGGCTGCCACCCCTGTATTTCATACCATAATCCTTGCACCCAAACACATCATCAGATCAGAAAACTTCTGATGACATGTCCGGCAGAGTCCATATCTTCATCTGGGCGTCCACTCAAACAGTCTCTCATTCAGGCTCAAGCATCAGTCCATTCCAGTTGTTCTTCCTCATGTGATGGAACCTCCCAGCGACGCAGTCCTTCTCCTGCAGTGTGAATTCCTTGTGGACTCCTTGGGACATCCTGGTCACCTGGAAATACCTCACAACTTCTCAGCCAAGCCTTTACTCTCATATTCAGCGGCAAATTTTCCACCCCTGGGGCAGGCCAGTCGGAACAATCCGGCTCCACGACTGCCTTTTTCAATCCATCCAGGGTGCCGCAGCCAACCGCTTTCACGCGGACCAAAGCTACACGGATGCATGTCAGAGGCACTCCGCACCCCCCGGCTGGGCGCTCGCGTACCGAGGCAGGACAGCATCCGGCTGCACAACCTCCACCCCCGGAAGAGGGAGGAGCTGCGCCACAGCCCACTGAAGAAGCAGGGAGGCGGAGCCAGGTGCTCGGCGCCATTTTCGGAACACGTCCGAAAACACCAGGGAAAGATTTACAGCTGTCGCCGCCGCCTGAACGCAGCCCGGCTCGGGCAGTGCCGCCGCCGCCGCTTGAACGCGGCCCGGCCCGGCCCCCGCCGTCTCTGTCGCCGCGATGCAGAGTCCGAGTCACCTCCAGCAGTCGCTTGCCCGCTCGCCGCGGGTGTCCGCTCCCCGCAGCGGCCGCGGGCCGACCACGCTCTGCTTGCCGCTGCCCCTCCTCCGCTCCCTGCCGCTCCGCAGGGAACGAGGAGAAGGCAGGTCTCGCCTTCTTAGGCTACTCGAGCACTCTTAAGCTACCCTGGGCAGAAAGTCACAGAAAGAACCACCCCTCGCTGTTCCCAAGCTACAGGAGGGACTTCCATGCCATCAGCCACGCACCAGCTATCCTTCTGCAGTCCACAGGAGTTCACACAGTCGCCCCGGTAACACAAAACCTGAGCCCCAACTTTCCAAACCCAAACCGACGCCCAGAACTAAATTTAAACTCTCCATCTTTTGCAATCCGAGCTGCAGTTGGCCCCACGTTGGCGCGCCAAAAAAAAGTGTGTGGTGGTTTGGAAGGAAAGGCTCTGCTTTCCCTCCCCCACTGAGAAAGAGACCACGGCTAAACCCAGTCGGAGAAATGAGATTATATTTTACAAGGAAACAGATTAGATGCAACACAGCAAATACAGGGCCTTTACAATATATACAGGAATATACAGCAAATGAACTCAACCAGAAACCAGACCCCCCACAGAGGGGGCTTCCCCCTGTGCCCCCCTTTCACCCCCTACCTCCCTTCTCCCCCAAAGAGGTAGAAGAAGAGACAAGAAGGGAGTTAGTACAGCAAGCGGAGGCCTATGCACAGGGAGTTAGTTCTTATCTTTTGGCAAGAAGCCCAGAAGCAGATCCAGCCGAGAGGGACAGCGAAGGAAGGAAGACTGAGAGAAAGTTCCCAGCTCCCCCGGGTCCAATCTGACCTCCCACAATCCTACCAATGAAATTCGTTTAGAATACCAAAATATTTTACAAACATTTAGCCAGTGTGCCCCTTCCTTAAAGGCACAGTGTCAAACGGCCACAGACTCCTTCCCCTCGGGCCCAGTCTTGCACTAAGGTTGAGGTGAAATGTGACCCATTATCACTCTGAATATGTTCAGGCATAGGCAGAATGCTGAACCAGTTCTTTAGAGTTTCAATGGTTTGAGCTCCTGAAGCAGTGCTAGTGGCAGTGGCCATGACTAAGCCTGAAACCACTTCTACCCCTACCAGTATGTATTTTTTCCCATGTGAGGGTCAGAGGGGACCCACATAATCAATTTGCCATGTGCTCCATAGCACTTTGTCTTTCTTAATATGCTGGGCTGGAGCCAGACCAGGATGGTTAGCTTTTAATCTAGCCTGGCACTGAGGGCAGGCTGAAACAATGGTTTCGCATGTGGTCAGAGAAACTGGCCACCCCCTGGATCTGCATTCGTAGTAAAGGTCTGACTTACCTGAGTGACCTCTTTTAATATGTAGCCACTCAGCCAGTCGCTCCCACTCCTTTTCCTCACGATCAACTACACTGATTCTTGCTAAGTCATCTACTTGTTGATTCCAAGTAGCAGCAGGGGTTCGCTCCTTAGAGTGTCCCTTCACCCATCCTACTCTGATAGTCCTGGCTCGACTTATCTCTAGTAGTCTTTGCCAGTCAGTTGCCCTCCAAACTGGTGTGTTGCCAACTATCCATTGATTTGCTTCCCACTGGCAAATCCATTCGGTGGCACCTTTGAAAGTGGCATACGAATCAGTGTAGATGGTCTCTGCACCATTTTCCACAGCCAGCATGAGGGCACGCAGTTCTCCCACTTGGGCACTGCCTTCACCCTCTTCAATGACAGTCCTGTCTGTGCCAATTTCTAGCGCTGCGGCTTTATAATGCCACTGTGATCCTACCCTTTGGGCAGATGCATCGGTGAACCACACTCCTTCAGTATTGGCATC
This sequence comes from Dryobates pubescens, assembly GCF_014839835.1. Classification (NCBI taxonomy): domain Eukaryota; kingdom Metazoa; phylum Chordata; class Aves; order Piciformes; family Picidae; genus Dryobates; species Dryobates pubescens. The sequence goes on from NW_026530688.1 coordinate 1,338,248, forward strand.
AGCAGTCAATTCAGGTGCTACCTGAATAGGAGATGGCTTGTAGGGCTGGCATAGAGGAACAGTATGTGGGTTGATGGGCTGCTGCAATTTGGACACCTTTGTGGGTCCCTCTCTTAGAGGCATAAGCTGAGCCATCCCTTCCAGATAGGCATACCATTTTCTCACGGTAGCCTTCTGAGCAATTCCCTCTGGTGGAGGGGTTCCATTTAGGATTGCTTTGAGCAAAGGGAATGGGCCCTGCACTACGATATCCTGCGTAGTGCGCAGCTTCTCGGCCTCTTTGACAGCCCGGGTCAAAGACAGGAGTCCCTTCTCCCATTCAGAGTATCTCTTTTCAGCATCTTTGAATGCTGTTGAAGAGAATAAAAGAGCTCTGTTCGGGCCTTTGGGTCCTCTTTGAAAAACCCCACAATAGGAAGCATGTTCAGAAAAGCCCCATTCTGCCCTTAAGGGGTCATGTGGGTGCAAAGGGCCCAATTTCTGGTAAGCCTTTAATTCGTCCTTCAAGACTTTTAGGCTTTCAGTGTGCCTTGGGGTCCAGTCCCAGACTCTGTTCTTTTTAAGCAGGTCATAGAGGGGACGAGCAATTACTGAGAAACCTGGAATATGTTTTCTCCAGTAACCCAAGGTACCCAAGAGCCGCTGAAGCTCCTTTTTGTTATTGGGAAGTTGATCCCTTTCAATAGCCTCAAGAGCATCCTCTGGCACTGATACTGCTCCTGCAACCCACCAGGATCCAAGAAACTTAATCTCTTGGCTTGGGCCTTGACATTTGTCTCGTGGAACTTGTAACCCATTTTTGGTTAAAAGATCCCAGATCGCTGCAGCTACTGAACCCACCTTACCTTTGTCATTTCCCCCGACAAAGATGTCATCTATGTACTGGTACACACTTACATCTTTTGGGACTTCAATGGTGTCTAACAGTGCTGCTAGGGAATTGTGTGCAATGGTTCCTGAGTGCTTGTACCCCTGGGGAAGACGATTGAAGGTGAATTGGGAACCTTGCCACGTGAAAGCGAACTGTGGTTTGTCTTCCTCACGTAGAGGGATCATAAAGTACATGTCCTTAATGTCCAGTGAGGCCATCCAAGTATGTGATGCAGCTTGGATTGCCGTCACGATGGATGTCAGGCTTGGGACTGCAGCAGTGAGAGGAGGTGTGTTGCTATTGAGTCTTCTGTAATCAATGGTGAGTCTCCATCGTCCGTCAGGTTTACGCACTGGCCACACTGGTGAGTTATAGGGTGAGTGTGTCCTGGTGATGATTTGTCTCTTTTCCAGGTCTGCAATCACCTCAGTGATACCTTGTCTGGCTGCTGCTGGTAGGGAATATTGTGCAACACATGTGATGCTCGATTTGGGTAAGGGTGGAGCAATTTGGAGAGTGCCTACCCGAGCGGTTCTGGTCCCTTTTGCTCCTACTCCATAGGAGCCAAAGCACCACAAGGTACCGTTAGGGAGATGCCACCGTTTGCCAGCTAAAACATCAAATCCAAGGATGTTCTCTGGGTACGGACTCAGGGCAACTTCTACCAGGGTACTCCGCTTGTCGCCAGGAAGCCAAAACCTTGTTTTGGCTAAATGGCATGTACGAGGCATTCCTGTAACACCCTGTATCTTTATCTTCTTGCGGGATGGTAAGATCCTCAAGCGTTTGGCTTGTTGCACATTCAAAACACTGATCTGTGCCCCAGTGTCAATAAGGAATTTTACAGCAGTTCGATCAGGTCCAGTGGGAATCAAAATGAAAGGCTCTGGATCCTCAGACCATTGACAAGTGTTAACAAAGCGATGAGTGAGGCCTGGACCAGTCACCGCTGTGTCTAGTTTTTTGGCTTTTTATCAGGGCTCTGACGACGAGGTATGAAGGGGTTAGCATCCTTGCTGAGTGAAACAGTTTTAGGACTGCTGCTTCCAGCTTCATTCTCCTTGCCGCGGCGATCACTTCTGTAGTTGTCCTCTTTCCAGCTGCCGGATTTATTTTGCAAGGCCAGCACTATTCCTTTTAACAGTCCCGTTTCTAATGGCGCTATCACGGATTCAGGTACATTCAGAGACTGTGCTAGTTGATACCATTTCTCTCTGGGTGAGAAGGATCTCTTAGAAGTACGCTGTTTATCTCTCCGGCGGTGGGAATTTCTCCCTCGGGGACTTCCCGGATGACTGCGATCTGACTCCGTGCTGCTGCTTGAGTTCGCAGAAGTTGCAGTAGGGGATGCCTTAGCGTGGCGCACTTCCTGCTTCTTCCCCCGCGGCGTCGCCGCGTGGTTGCTTTTGAAGCCAGTATGGCGTCTGTCGCTGGGAGTTTTGGCCGTGAGCGTATGGTCAGAATAGCCCAGGTCTCGGCCCTTGTGGGATAATCACAGTATCACAGTATCACAGTAACTAAGGTTGGAAGAGACCCCAAGGATCATCAAGTCCAACCTGTTCCAACAGACCTCACAACTAGATCATAGCACCAAGCGCCACGTCCAATCTCCCCTTGAACACCTCCAGGGACGGCGACTCCACCACCTCCCTGGGCAGCCCATTCCAATGACGAATGACTCGCTCAGTGAAGAACTTTCTCCTCACCTCGAGTCTAAACCTCCCCTGACACAACTTGAGACTGTGTCCCCTTGTTCTGGTGCTGGTTGCCTGGGACAAGACACCAACCCCCTCCTGTCTACAACCACCCTTCAGGTAGTTGTAGAGGGCAATGAGGTCGCCTCTGATCCTTCTCTTCTCCAGGCTAAACAATCCCAGCTCCCTCAGCCTCTCCTCATAGGGCTTGTGCTCAAGGCCTCTCACCAGCCTTGTTGCCCTTCTCTGGACACGTTCAAGTGTCTCGATGTCCTTCTGAAACTGAGGGGCCCAGAACTGGACACAGTACTCAAGGTGTGGCCTAACCAATGCAGAGTACAGGGGCACAATGACCTCCCTGCTCCTGCTGGCCACACTATTCCTAATACAGGCCAGGATGCCATTGGCCTTCTTGGCCACCTGGGCACACTGCTGGCTCATGTTTAGGCGGGTGTCAATCAGCACCCCCAGGTCCCTCTCCGTTTGGCAGCTCTCCAGCCACTCTGACCCCAGCCTGTAGCTCTGCATGGGGTTGCCGTGGCCAAAGTGCAGCACCCGGCACTTAGACTTATTAGTCCTTAGTCCTTAGACATATTAGTCCTTGGGTTTATCGATGTGATTGTCAGAGTCATGAGGGGCATCATCAAAAGCAAGAGAATTCTCATTATCCTGTGTAACTTGAGTAGTGGGAGGTGCCGGTCGAGTCCACTTGCTGGGAATCCACAAAGGACCTGTTGGAGTAGACACACACATATGACCTCGACCTAAATACTGAACAGGAGCAGGGCCCATCCAAAGTCCAGTTGTAGGATGCCTATACATAACTGACATTTGTGGACAGGGTTGTTGCTGAACTGAAGAGCCATGAACATGGGCAGGAGGGTTCTTCTGTTCTCCGAAAATACACAAATGGTTAAGAACAAAAAGAGCTCTCCCTAGCTTTTCTTGTGGATCTTGTACATTGTCAAACTTCTCCAGATAACTTTTTAATGTCTGATTTGCTCTTTCTACAATAGCTTGCCCTGTAGGCGAATGTGGAATGCCAGTGAGGTGCCGTACACTCCATTGCTGCAGAAACCTATTAACTCTGTGTCCAGCATATGCCGGACCATTGTCTGTCTTAATCTGTTTAGGGACTCCCATTACAGCAAAACATAGTGTCAGATGCCTTATCACATGAATTGCCTTTTCACCAGGTTGTGCCGAGGCCCATATGAAATGACTAATGGTGACATGGACGTACTTGAGCCTCCCAAACCGTGCCACATGTGTGACATCCATTTGCCATACTTCATTCGGGCCGAGACCCCGGGGATTTACCCCAAGGCCGAGACCCGGACTTGCATGGTGACTGCATTGCGGGCAGGCTCTCACAAGTCCCCGCGCTTCATCCATGGTGATACCAAAGGAACGATGCAAACCTCTAGCATTCTGATGAAAGGTAGCATGTGCATTGCGAGCTTTAGTAAAGGCATCCATTGGTACTGACAAAGATACCAATTTATCAGCTCTAGCATTGCCTTCTCCCAGACCCACGGCACCTTGATGACTTCTAACATGTAATACTGCATAGGGAGCTTCTCGCTGCCGAATAGCCTACTGTAATTGTGAAAATAATTCACCTAGTCTGCGATTGTTGGTGTCTCTTAACAGGGCTTCCTCTATTCTCTGTGCTACCCCTACTGCATACAAGGAATCAGAAATTACATTAAGGGGAATCTGTAACCATCGTGTAAAAGCATAGACTATGGCAGCAAGTTCCAGTGTTTGTAGCGAGTCTCCTGGAACAGCTTCCAGGAGAACATGCTGCCATTGCCCATCTTCTTGCCAGGTGACTGCTGCTCTCCTAGATTTTTTCCCTGCATCTGTAAAAACAGTAAGTGCATCCATCAATGGATCCTCACTTCGCTTTGCTACAGATATCCATTCCTGATTAGCAACCCATTTTAACAAAGAGGGTACTGATGACAGAGCAACTTGTACACTTAATCCTAAAAGGCTTTTTTGTAACTCTACTGAATGTTGTAAAAACCAATTCAAATCTTCCTGTTTAATAGGTACAAAGATTGTATTCGGCTCCTGTCCTGTCACTTGTAACACTCGTTTGCGACCCTTCTGAATTAACAGGGATAATGATTCCATTTTTGTCTGAATTGAATTATGAGGTTGCAAAGGCCCAAATATCCATTCTAAAACCCACACTCTGTTCCCCTCTTTGTTTTCAGATTGTGTAAGTGCACCAAACAGAAATAGACCATCACCCAAAATAGTCAAATCTATAGGTAAATCAAAAATTTGCCGTGATACTGATTGTTGTAAAATAGACTCTGCAATGTCACTGATTGCTTTCTGTTGTTGTTGTGTCAGCATGACCGGTGTAGCAGGGTCAGTGCCTTTCAAAAGGGGTCTTAAAATTTCCAGTTGTGAATTCCTAGTGCCAATCACAGGACGAAGCCACTGAATATCACCCATAAACTTTTGAACATCATGCAGGGTACGGAGTTCTTTCTGAATAACAATTTTCTGTGGCTGTATAACAGAGTCTGATATTGACCATCCTAAATATTTCCAAGGTGCAGAGCGCTGAATTTTTTCCGCTGCTATTACAAGGGAATTTTTTACCAGTTGCTCCGTTAAGAAGAATTCTTGTTGCTGTGTAAATGGTTGCTCTTGTGCAATAAGGATGTCGTCCATGTAGTGATAGATTAATGCGTCTGGCCAGGCTTGTCGTACTGGTTGCAGGGCTGCATCAACAAACAACTGACACAGGGTGGGGCTGTTCTTCATTCCCTGGGGAAGCACGACCCACTCATAACGTGCAGCAGGTGCCTCCCTATTTAAAGCTGGCAATGTAAAGGCAAATCGCTTGGTATCGGTAGGATGAATAGGGATGGTAAAAAAGCAGTCCTTTAAGTCTATGATAAGCAGGTTCCATCCGGCTGGCAACATTGCAGGATTTGGCATACCAGGTTGCAAGGCTCCCATGGCTTCCATTTGATCATTCACTTTTCTAAGATCATGGAGCAAACGATATTTTCCAGATTTTTTCTTAATAACAAATATGGGAGTATTCCATGGGCTAACAGATGGTTTGATGTGTCCTTGTTGAAGTTGTTCAAAAACTAATTGGTGAGCCGCTTCCAGGCTTTCTCTCTTTAGCGGCCACTGCTCGATCCATATTGGTTCATCAGTCAGCCAGGTTAACTGGATCGGGAAAGCCCAAGTAGTGACCGCTGTTAAAAACAAGCATTAGTTACAAGTCGTGCTCCAATTTGAGTAAGAATATCTCGGCCAATCAATGCTTCCACCTTAGGAGGTAATTGCATTATGGTCAAAAAAGATACACAGGTGTGGCCATCAATAATTACTCGAATCTTGTCTCGACTTTTGCTGACTGATGCTATGCCGCCCACACCTTCCACACTTGTCAACATAGGAGTAAGTGGCCAGTTGTCGGGCCAGACTGAGCGGTCAATGATGGTAATATCAGCTCCTGTGTCTAACAATGCATTTAACTGATGTCGTTCATGTCCATTGTCCAAAATAATGGTAGTTTTTGGTCGTTGATCCATGGACATAGACAATAACGCCATTCCTCCTGTTGATCCAAAACCTGCATCGCCTCTGATGTTTTGAGAAATTGCCGTGGCTGCCTCTGTAAGCTGTAATGATGGCACTAATTGTGCAATGCGACTGCCTTCAGGAATAACCAGTGGTGGAAAAAATGTCATAGCAATTACACAAATCTCTCCAGTAAAATCTGCATCAATAACTCCGGGTAAAACAAATAGTCCTTTTAGACCAGCTGAAGAGCGTCCCAATAACAAAGCTCCGCACGGCTGTCCTTTGTATTTTACAGGTCCCTTTATTCCCGTAGCGATTTTGACTGGCTTTGAGTCTATCAACACCGTTTCTATTGCTGCTGCCAGGTCCAGCCCGAGGCTCCCTGGGGTGGCTGGCTTGAGGTTGGAGGCTGATTGCAGTTGCCTGGTGATTGCCACACAGGGGCTGCAGTTGGGGTCCTCGCGCCGCAGCCCTTTGCGCTCCGCTTGAAGTTTCCCGAGTATCTGCATACCTCAGTTGTATGATTATTTGTGTGACAGTTTTTGCACCACACGGATTTAGTTTGGCAATCGCGGCGATAATGTCCTGTTCTGCCACATCTGAAGCATTTAGGTGTTTTCGGTTGTTGATTCTCCTGGTTTGCCGGTAACAACGGTGTAAGGGCTGCAAAGGCTTGGGTCTGAGCCTGCACTATATCCTTCCCTAACTCTTTTAAAGCCTCTACTATCATAGCCTGTGACCCTGCAGGAATACGAATCATACGCTCTAACATTTCTTCTATAGAAGCATCAGCAGACATGGTAGAAATTACATTTTTAGTTGGACCGTTACTGTTTTCTATCACACACTGACGAAGTAGGGCTCCTTTCATCCAGTCCTGAACATTTGCCTGATTTATAGCCTCGGTTACCCTGTCTACAAATTTTGCAAAAGGCTCGTCTCTCCCTTGTTTAACAGACATATACGAAGGTACTGGAGGAGTTACTTTCACCCTGTTAAGGGCTTCTCTAGCGAGCCGCATTCCTATCTTTAACCCTTCCGGACCCAGCTGAGCTTGCATTTCTACTGTTGAAAAGTTTCCTGAACCCATCAGCTGTTCTACAGTAACGCCATAATTTGGATTATTTACAACAAATCTATCGCACAATTGATGCCAATACGCCTGCCACAGCATGAGGCTGGATTGAGTTGTTATCATACGCATAATAGATTTAATATCTTCAGGTAACAATATTCCTGAACTCCATATATAATTTAACATTTGTTTAGTGGGTTCACCATGCAATCCACACTCATTTACTGTAGCTCTGAGTTGAGACAAAAGTTTCCAGTCTACAGGGATGTATGTAGCTACAACCTCGCCCCCCTCCTGAGTAAAAGAAACTGGAAATGCCTGAAGCCCTTCCAAAGAATTGCAAAGTTCAAAGTCCTTGTTATGCAGGGCTTCCCTTTGGATAGATAACCAATCAATCCTTACTATAGAGGGAATGTTTTGTTTTGATTGAGAAGGAGCAGTTTGTTTTGGTTTAACGCTGTTCTCCATATTCTTTTGTGACTGTTCATGGAAAAAATTGTCATTATTAAATTTCAAATCTTTTATAGAGGAATTACATGCCACAAATGCCTCCTCCCTGTGATACCGTACAGCCTCCTCCTTCAACTCCTCCTCATCTGCATTAGAAAAGAATTCCTTCCCAGCACCTTTAAGGTGCTGAGAAAAAGAATCAGGCTGGGGGGAAGAAGCAGGCTGAGGGGGAGAAGCAACAAGAGACTGGGGAGGAGAAGCAGGCTGACACTGTGGATCAGGAACAGACGGTATTGAACTTATTTTAATAGAGTCTAGGAGGGGCTCCTTGCTGATTTTTACAGGATTAGAAACCAAAATAGTGCTCCCAGACGGTGGGCTAGGTATATAGTCATGGCCAAATTGATGCAATCCCTGCTCTCCATCTAGGGCAGCTGTTGCGACTGCCACTACCTGCTTTTCAGTTTGATATTGATCTATGCAATTTTTAACAGCCCTCCACGGTTTCATGAGTTTACGAGCAACTTTGTCATCATCAATAACCTTGTCCCACAAGATACTACCTAAATCTTTCCACACATCAATATTAAAAACATCTCCTGACGATTTAAAAAGATTATGCTCCCTACCAAACTGTAATAAACGTTCAGGATGCTTCTTTAAATCCACATCCTCTACTCTTCGTTTCTCAAGGAAACTTTTAAATTAAGGGCTACTTCGCTCTCCATACCCCCGGGGGATTTCCTTCCTAATTATTTCCTTAAGTGCAGCCTTGAACCTGAGCCGGCAGCCCTTACCCGGATGGCGAGCAGAATTCCTCCTAGTGAATCCTTGCCCAGGCACGGTACGAACCCCCTACGCCAGCGTCGGGTTCATACTTTTGCCCGTCGATCGCTGCACAGACCTGGGAATACCCAATCGACGCACTCCGGCCCCACCCGTGCCTCCTTCCTCCAGCAGCCGTAGACCCTGAGCCTGCTGAAGCAGCTGTCGGATACTCTTCCGTTCCTATAAAGCCTTCATGTCCCTGTGTTCGGGCACCAGATGTCGGGAAGAGAAGTCCATCGGCGAGGGGGGTGAGGGAAAGACTCGCAGCAATCAATATGATTGATAAGCAAGCTTCAACTTTATTGTTAGAAAGCACGGCTTATATAGCATTTCATCTAAATATGCACAAGTGTAATCATTTCATTGGCTATTAGTCCAGGGTTACATCATAATATTCAGCCTAGCTACAGTTAGAGTCTACGTGCAGATTCCTCTCTAATTAGCTACTTGTTTTACTTATTCTTTATCTATACTCACAGCTGCAAGCACAGCTCCAAGGTCACGACGACCCTCCATGCCCCATCCACACTTGCAGCTGCCAGCACATCCTCCAGGCTTCAAGGCCGTGGTAATCCCCTAATATCAGCGTATCTGCTCACTGCGAGCAGCAAACATTAAGATGGAGTACGGCCTACACACTTTGTTCAAGCAGCTGTTCCATAGAACTATGCCCCTGCGATTCAAGCCATTCCTCAACACGGGCCCAGCACTGATCCCTGGGCGACGCCACTGGTGACTGGCCGCCAGCCGGATGTGGCACCATTCACCACCACTCTCTGGGCTCGGCCCTCCAGCCAGTTCCTAACCCAGCACAGAGTGTTGTGGTCCAAACCACGAGCTGACAGCTTAGCCAGCAGTTTACTGTGGGGGACGGTGTCAAAGGCCTTGCTGAAGTCCAGGTAGACTACATCCACAGGCCTCCCCACATCCACCAGACGGGTCACCTGATCATAGAAGGAGATCAGGTTGGAGAGGCAGGACCTGCCCTTCCTAAATCCATGTTGGCTGGACCTGAGCCCTTGGCCATCCTTCAGGTGCGCAGTTATTGCCGCCAGGATAATCTGCTCCATCACTTTCCCTGGCACTGAGGTCAGGCTGACTGGTCTGTAGTTTCCAGGTTCCTCCATCCGTCCCTTCTTGTGGATGGGGACCACATTGGCCAGTTTCCAGTCATCTGGGACCTCTCCAGTGAGCCAGGACTGGAGGAAAATGATGGAGAGCGGCTTGGCCAGCTCATCTGCCAGCTCTCTCAGCACCCTAGGATGGATTCCATCCGGTCCCACGGACTTATGGGTGTCCAAGTGGCTCAGCAGGTCCCGAACTAATTCCTCATGGATTTCTGGGGCATTACACTGCTCCCCGACCCTATTACCCAGCTCAGGAGGCCACTCATCCTGGACTCCTACCTTGCTGTTAAACATTGAGGCAAAGAAGGCGTTCAGGACCTCAGCCTTTTCCTCATCTTTGGTCACCATGTTCCCCTCCAGGTCCAGTAAGGAGTGGAGGTTCTTCTTGCCCTTCTTTTTAGCATTGATATATTTGTAAAATTGCTTTTTATTATCTTTCACAGAGGTGGCCAGCTTCAGTTCCAACTGGGCCTTTGCCTCTCTAATTTTATTCCTACATAGTCTAACCACTTCCTTAAACATACCTCGAGAAGCCTTCCCCTCCTTCCAAAGGTGATACAGCCTCTTTTTTTCCCTTAAATCCTTCAGGAGCTGCTTGTCCATCCAGGCCGGTCGCCTTCCCCGCCGGCTCATCTTTCGGCACATGGGAACCGCCAGTTCCTGTGCCTTCAAGAGCTCCTGTTTGAAGTAGGTCCAGCCCTCCTGGACCCCTCGGTTCATGAGGGTTGGTACCCAGGGAACTTTACAAATAAGTTTCTTAAAGAGGCTGAAGTTTGCCCTCCGGAAGTCCAAGGTGAAGGTTCTGTTGGTACTCCTCCCTATCTCCCTGCATATTGAAAACTTCACTATCTCGTGGTCACTGCACCCTAGGCAGCCTCCCACGGTCACATCTCCCACTAGCCCTTCCCTATTGGAGAGCAGCAAGTCAAGCAGAGCCTGTCCCCTGGTAGGCTCACTTAACAGCTGCGTCAGGAAGCAATCCTCTATCCGCTCCAGGAATCTTCTGGACTGCCTTCTCTCTGCTGAATTAAGTTCCCAGCAGATATCCGGCAGGTTGAAGTCCCCCACGAGGACAAGATCTGATGATCTTGAAACAGCCTCCAGTTGTTTATAGAATAATTCATCAGCCTCCTCATCCTGGTTGGGTGGTCTATAACAGACTCCAACCAGGATGTCAGATTTGTTGGGCTGCCCTCTGATTTTAACCCACAGGCTCTCAATTCCCTCATCTTCCACCTCGAGTTCTGAGGCAGAAAGTGTCTCCCTAATATACAAAGCCACCCCTCCTCCTCTCCTCCCTCGCCTATCCCTCCTAAAGAGCCTGTAGCCCCCCAGTGTAGCACTCCAATCGTGCGTGTTGTCCCACCATGTTTCTGAGATGGCAACTATATCATAGTTGCCCTGGTGGATTAGGACCTCCAGCTCATCTTGCTTATTGCCTAGGCTGCGTGCATTGGTGTACATGCACTGCAGCTGGGCTCCTGAGCTCTCAATTGACCCTACCTTGTGCTCTACTCTTACCTCTGCAGAGGGACCGATGTCTTCACCCACCCCCTTCAGACCTAGTTTAAAGCCCTCCTAATGAGCCCTGCCAACTCTAGTGCTAGGACTCTCTTGCCCCTTCTAGATAAATGCACCCCATCAGGACCCAGCAGGTCGGGTGCCGTAAAAGTAGCCCCATGATCAAAGAAACCAAAGTTCTTCCGCTGGCACCATTCCCTGAGCCACTTGTTGATGGTGTGGGTTCTCCCGTTCCTCTCAGTGTACTCCCCTGCCACTGAGGGAACTGAGCAGAACACCACTTGTGCGCCTGCCCCATCAATCAATTGTCCAAGGGCCCTGAACTCCTTCTTAATTGCCCTGGTGCCCTTCCTGTCGATCTCATCACTCCCAGCCTGTATTACCAGCAGAGGGTAATAGTCAGAGGGACTGATGAGCTTGGGGATACCCCTTGCAATGTCCCTTACCTGCGCCCCAGGTAGAGAGCAGACCACCCTGTGGGATGGGTCGGGACAACATATGGGTCCCTCAGTACCCCCCAGGAGAGAGTCCCCAACAACTATAACCCTTCTCCTTTTCTTTGTGGAGCTGGTCGTTATAGCTGGTAGTGGCCGCTTGGCCTTAGGCTTGGCCTTAGGCTGCTCCCTGGAGCTGGTCATTACAGCTGGCGGGGACCGCTTGGCCTTGGTCTCCCCTCTGGATGGCTGCTCCTCAGCCCTCTCATCCCCACCGCCCTCAGCCCGCAGGGCCTCATACTTATTATGCAAGGGCAGCGGAGGAGGAGGAGATGGCCGGGGTGGATTTCTCTTGCCACCCTTGGCAGGGACTTGTGTCCATCCCTCTCCGTTTTCAGGGGCCCGTCCCTCAGCAGGGGAGATCTGCAGAGCCTTCTCCCACAAGTCTAACTCCCTTTCACTTTCCCTTATTGACCTTAGCCTAGACACCTCCTCCTTCAGCTCGGCCACTTCATCCTTCAGCTCAGCCACCAGGCTGAGGAGAAAGTTCACCTGTTCACACCTGACACAGGTGTCCTCACCCTCTCCCTCTTCCTCTATTCCAACTGCCAGGCTGAAGCACTCTCTGCAGCTGGCAGCCTGGACTCCAGCATGCTGGAGAAACAACTCTGTCTGGGTAGATGCTGTTTTTCTACCCTTGGTCCGAGTAATGACCATGGTGCAACGTGTGGGTGAAAACCAAAAATATTTTTTTTTTTTTTTTTCCTCCCAAGCAGCCGAAAGGCTAGCTACCGAGCCAAACTGGCGCCGCGCGCACAGCCCGCCCGGGATTTAAATCTCCCGCGGCTGACGTCAGGCACTAGCTCCCGTGCACGCTCGCGAGAGCACGATCCCGCCTCAATCCCTGCCCCCGAGGAGTCCTCCCGACCCGCTAAACCCCGAAAGCAAGGCAAAAAGCCGAGCAGAAACTCACAAAGCGAGCGGTGCTGTCCCGAAGGAGCGGTTCTGACCGGCTACCGAGCCAAACTGGCCTGGGCAAGATTGTTGCCATCCTCAGGGCAGGCTGAATAAGTCCTCTTTCTCAGAGAAGGAAAAAAATAAAAAATTCAATGAGCCTGATATGTACTTCCAGCAGTAGAGGCACTGGCATCTTCAAACATACTTGTGCTTCCTCACATTAATTCCTGCTGAGTGATTTGGAAAGATCAAGTAGGTGAAGCAACTGCTTTGAAGGAAAGGACACCACGAAGAAAAGTGTTTTAGCTGTTGTAGAAATCACAGAATCACAGAATGTCAGGGGCTGGAAGGGACTTCAAAAGACCATCCAGTCTAACCCCCCTGACTGAGCAGGATCACCAATACCAGGTCACACAGTAATCCATCCAGGTGGGTCTTGAATACCTCCAGAGAGGGAGACTCCACAACCCACCCTGGACAGCCTGTTCCAGTGTTCTGTTACCCTCACAGTGAAATAACTTCCTATGTCTCAACTTCCACCGTTGCCCCTTGTGCTGTCATTTGACATCACTAAGCCAAGCTCTGTGCTGGACTCTCTCAAGCAGTTTCCTGAGGTCCTTCTTGATCTGAAAGGGCCAGAACTGGACAAAATATTCCAGATATGACCTCACCAGGGTAGAGCTGAGGGAAGAAGAACCTCTCTAGACCTGCTGGTCACACCCCTTCTGATACACCCCAAGATACCATTGGCCTTCTTGGCCACAAGACCACATTGCTGGGTCATGGTCAGCCTTCCATCCACTAGGACTCCCAGGTCCCATTCATCTTCACTCCTCTCCAACAGGTCAGTCCCCAACCTATATTTGTCCATAGGGTTATTCTTTCCCAGGTGCAAGACTACACTTGCCCTTGTTGTACTTCATTAAATTTCTCACTGCCCAGCTCTCCAGCCTGTCCAAGTCTGGCTGAATGGCAGCACAACCCTCTGGTGTGTCAGCCACTCCACCCAGCTTCGTGTCATCAGCAAACTTGCTGACAGTGCACTCTGTGCCCTCATCCAGGTCGTTGATGAATATATTGAACAGACAGGCCTCCAACTAGACTCTGTCCCATTGACCACAGCTCTCTGACTTCTTTCCTTTAACCAGTTCTCAATTCACTTCACTACCTGATCCTCCAGACCACACTGCCTCAGCTTAGCTGCAAGGATGCTGTGGGAGACAGTGTCAGATTCCTTACTGAAATCAAGATAAACCACATCCACTGCTCTACCATCATCTACCCACCTGGTTATGTCCTCATAAAAGGCTATCAGGTTGGTCAGATATGACTTCCCTTTGGCAAAACCATGTTGACTCTTCCTAACGGCCCCAATGATATGTCTAAGGACAGTGCTGAGGATAAGTTGCTCCATCACCTTTCCGGGGATGGAGGTGAGGCTGATCAGTCTATAGTTACCTGGGTCCTCTTTCTTACCCTTTTTGAAGACTGGAGTGATATTTGCCCTTCCCCAGTCCCACTTCTCCAGTCTGCCATGACTTACCAAAGATGATGGAGAGTGGTCTGGCAATGACCTCTGCCAACATCTGGAACACAATCAGGAGTTGACTTTGCTGACAAAACCTCATTTTAAGTGTTAATTCATAGCCTAGAAGAGTTGATGTTATATTCAGAAAGTGGGAAGCTTGTCTTTCTTTTTTGTTTCTTTGGTGCTGGGGAGGGGTTGGGAAGGTGGTGGTTAGCTGTGTTTGTGGACGTGCTCGAAGGAGCAAATGATCCTTTGGTTAGGAAGGGCATTCATTGTTTAACGCCTTTACATTTATGAAATGAGAAAAACAATTTCTTTTTTTTTGTAGAGCTAATCTTCTAGCACCCTGTTTAGGATGCCAACAGCAAAAATATAGATGTCTACAAATGTTCTGCCATGTGTGCCTTTCATCTTCAGGTCTGGTGCAGCAGTTGTGTCCAACACACTCAGGGGCAAGCACTGTGTCTCTAAAATCTGCCTTTATAAATTATGGATGTCATTGTCTCACTCTCCATTCTTAGACTATAGATTTGAGAAAGTAATTTAGCTTTATACCAGTTTTTTGGGGGTTGTTTAGTCATTGCTCCTGGGTTTTAACTGTTTCTTTCAGACTCATTTGAGACTTAGTGCATCACTGAATGTACACAAGCATGAAGGAACGAAAACTATCAGTGGCTTGGTCAGATTTTCTTCCTCTGGGACATCTATAGATGTCTGGGAACAAGAAGTCTCTAAAAGGTTTGAGACTTGATCTTGAAGATGGGCATTTTCATCTTTTTTGTTCAAGTTGCTAGCTGGTTCAGTTAGTGGCAGACACATTTCTGTCTGGGCTGCGGATTTGAGGCAATGTTCTTTGCATAAACTGAGGTTTTAGAGGAGCTTCCCCTGCATTGATCTTTCATTTGTGAAGCTCTGCTGTTAAATTAACTGCTGACAATGTCATATAGAATTGGGGTGAAGATTAATCTATTCTTCAAAGATTAAATTTTCTCATTTTTCAGACTGGAATGCTCATGCAGTACTAAGCACCCCCTTGTCAGAGCCACCCCTGAGTTAATGGTGTAGCACAGGATGACAGCTTAGTTCCTCTAAAATCCTCCTTTTTTTCTTTTTCTTTTTTTTTTTTTTTTTTTTTTAAAGTTGGAGCTTTATATAGTAGATGGCATAGTAATCCATCACAAGCTTGTGACCAAAAAGCTTCTCTTATTCAGGGAACTCTAAACCTTTTTTAACAATTTCAACTTGAAATGCTGCTTGGTATCTGCATGAGTTTTGTTTCATGTTTCTGCCTTGCTACTTCTTGATAATGCCATTAGAAGCTCTTCCCAAGTCAAGTGGTGTTCCCGGGAATTAGCAGAGGCATTATTCCTTTCGATTACTCGTTCAATTTCCTCCTTTTTGGCATCACATACATTTTTTAGACCCGGCGGCAGACCACGGATTAGAATTTTGAGTCGCACTGGGTTAATTGGGGCATCTAATGGGGAAGAATATGCCCCGTGATCGTACATTGCTTGAACGCACGCCAACCTTTTAATTGCGGCAGTAAGTTCAGCCGAACTTGTAACCCTCACTTCTGTTGGTTCATCTCTATCTATAGGGTCTAAACTTCCAGCCCAGTGAGCTATACGGGAAGTTAACGAGTGGTGTCCCTCTGGACCCATCCCCAAAAATACCTCATGGCCCCATGAACAGCCTTTTGCTTCATTACGGTTCAAAATAATTGTATCCCCGCCCAATTCCATAACGCGATACAAAAAGTCTGTTACCGACTCGTCCGGTTCTCGTGCGAACGTCTCCTGCAGCTCCCGAAGCTTTGCTCCGCTATAGGGGCGAACGGAGGTAGTTGTTGTCCCTCGGCCGCGGTGGCCATTCGTGTATTGCTCTTTAAGAACGGGACGTAAATACACGGCTTTGCTCCGTACGGGTTCGTCTTCCGAACTGTAATCCGTATCGCCCCGGTCAGACGGGTTTCTCTCCGTTTGGTAGCTCCGGTATTTTTTCCGGACTATGCTCCTTGGAGCACTACTAGCAGGCGGATTTAATTCGCGTGCTGCTGCTGACGTGCTGGGCTGAACGGGTGAATCGGGACTCGCTGTTTGGAGCGTCGGCAGCTCCAAGGAGACCGTGGGTCTAAAGTCTTGCGCTACGGTGGGACTCGCCATTTTTAAGTTCTTTCCGCGAGACTGCGGTGGGGGGAATTCGTAAAAGGACGGTACGGGAGATATGGGTCCGGGCGCGACATCGCGGCCGCGGGGCTCCTCAGGGCTAGGCGGCTGGGAGATCCCAGGGAGGTTTGAATTAGAGTCTGTGTGTGATCCCGCAAATGCCTTGAGAGTAGCGTTGCTTTCTTTAATTTGCAACGTAAACAAGTCATGAAGTTTACCATTTTGTGCCTCAGCCTTTCCTAACTCTCTTTCCAGGGAGTTATTTTTTAGCTCGAGTTTTTTAATCTCTTCTTGCAATGCTGTAAATTCGTCTTGTGCTCGCATTATGCAAGCCCCGATCGCAGTAACTCTTTCCTTGGTTACTGCGGTTGGGTCAGCGCATAGCTCGACCACATATTTGGTTAATTTCGTAGTAATTTGGTCCGGATTTGTCATATTTTCTATAGCCCATTGTATATCGGATCGTGTCACCACGTATCCCATTCTGTAAAGACAGTCACTTATTGGATAACCCTTGCACTGCGCCATTAATGTCGTGAATATGCCCTCAGAAAATGAGCGGCAGATACACCAATGAAAATATATGTTAAATTTATTTATAAACTCTGTAACGGGGTATTTACAGTCACCCTTCACAGGTATCAATATCCGGTTAGTGAAACTATATTTACAGAATGTTTAAACGTGGGCAATTGAATCAAACAATTCACAGAACCTAAAATCGAAACTAATTCAGAAAGCGGCGGGGGGAGGGGTTGGTCGGTGACCGGCAACCCTCCACTCGGAGAAATCCAAACGCTACCTCAACTGGAAACTATAAAGAAAGGCTTGACTTACAAGCTGAGGACTTCGTGAGATCTCTCCTTAATAATATTTATAGTCCAAAAACGTGGCACGGATGTGCCTTAAGACGGAGACAGGAAATGGCGCTGGCCGCGTGGCTGCACCGCGTGGCTGCTGCTTCTCCCAGGACACAAAGGGCTCCCGCTCGAGGGGGGCTGTGGCAGGTCAGCGATGCTGGTTCACACGGGCCGCTGGCATTCCTCCTGCAGCAAGGGATCGCGTCGTGGTTGATCCCACGGGATACTGTCCACGGCACCGCACGCAGCTTGGTGACGGTGGCAAAGGAGCGTGAGATCTCTTGGGGCACTGGCTTGAGTCTCGGGCAAGGTGGACTACGGCAGCACTGGCACGCACACACTCACAGGCTCCAACGCGGTGTGTGGGGGCTCGTTTACCAAACGACCTCTATTTACCATTTGCCCCAGTGAATACTGGCCCAATGAGCATTCTGTTGCTAACGCAAGGTTAACCAATGGAGTAACACCTACCAAATATGGTGTAAGTAGAGTATGTTCCAGAAATGTTTGGGGCACCATCCTGACCATAAGCATCCTTCACTACAGTGTCCTAACATGTTTTGTTATCAATAAGCTTATACAATTGTTAAAAATTTTATTTGAAGATCTGGGGTTTTCTTGTCTTCAACAGAACACTCAGACCACCATTAAGCTCTTCCAAGAGTGTTGTCCTCATTCCACTGATAGAGTGGTGCTTATAGGTGGAAAACCTGATAGAGTTGTGGAATGTATCAAGATCATCTTGGATCTTATCTCTGAGGTAATGTCTTAAACTTACTTTTTTTTTCATTGACATTCATGAAAGTTGAGATTATTTGGATGGAAAATTATACCTTTCTATTTTTATTATGAATTTAGTGCCTCTTATTTTTCCAGTAACAAAATAAGTGTTGCCCTATTAGCACCCTTTGAAATAATTATTTCCACTTTCTAGAGTTGAGATGTACCTTGCTGGACAGGGAAGACATTTTTTTGTACCAATGGACTGGTAAAATAAGAAATTTATAATTGTGGAGTGAGTGAGATAAATGCATGTGCCACTCATCAGTAACAATGGTTTCGCTATCATAGTTAAGTTCTCAGGAAGAATATCACTATTCCTGTCATTATCAGCAATGTGTTCAGAATGTATAAATCATATTAAATGTCCAACGGCATGAGATTTAACACATCCAAATGCCGGGTTCTGCACATTGGCCACAACAACCCCATGCAGAGCTACAGGCTGGGGTCAGAGTGGCTGGAGAGCAGCCAGGCAGAGAGGGACCTGGGGGTGCTGGTTGACGGTAGACTGAACACGAGCCTGCAGTGTGCCCAGGCAGCTAAGAGGGCCAATGGCATCCTGGCCTGCATCAGGAACAGTGTGGCCAGCAGGAGCAGGGAGGTCATTCTGCCCCTGTACACTGCACTGGTTAGGCTGCACCTCGAGTACTGTGTCCAGTTCTGGGCCCCTCAGTTTAGGAAGGATGTTGACTTGCTGGAACGAGTCCAGAGAAGAGCAACAAAGTTGGTGAGGGGTTTGGAACACAAGCCCTATGAGGAGAGGCTGAGGGAGCTGGGGTTGCTTAGCCTGGAGAAGAGGAGACTCAGGGGTGACCTTATTACTCTCTACAACTACCTGAAGAGAGGTTGTAGACAGATGGATGTTGGTCTCTTCTCCCAGGCAGCCAGTACCAGGACAAGAGGACACAGTCTCAGGCTGCACCAGGGGAGGTTCAGGCCAGATGTTAGGAAAAAGTTCTATACAGAGAGAGTGATTGCCCATTGGAATGGGCTGCCTGGGGAGGTGATGGAGTCGCCATCATTGGAGGTTTTCAGGAGAAGACTTGCTAGGGTGCTTGGTGCCATGGGTTAGTTGTTTAGGTGGTGTTTGATTGGTTGATGGGTTGGACGCGATGATCTTGAAGGTCTCTTCCAACCTGGTTCATTCTATGTATGTATGTATGTATGTAGTCTATGTATGGATACTATAAGGAATTATTAAGGTTAGAAAAGACATCTAAGATAGTCAAGTCCATCCTTCTACCCAACACCTTCATGACCAATAGCCCACGTCCTGAAGTGCCACATCTGCTCTTCTTGGTGACTCCACCACTTCACTGGGCAGCCTGTTCCAATGACTGACTGCTCTTTCAGTAAAGAAATTATTTGTAAAATCCACTTTAAATCTCCCCATATGCAACTTGGGTCCATTACCTCTTGTCCTGTCATTAGTTGCTTGGGAGAAGAGGTCAACATGGGCCTCACTTACCACGTCCTTTGAAGTAGTTATAGAGAGATCACTATCTTACTCCTTCTGGCCATGCCATTTCAGATACAGGCTGGGATGCCCTGGGTCTTTCTGGCTACCTGGGTGCACTGCTGGCTCATGTGTAGCCAGCTGTCAGCTAACGCCCTTGGGTCCCAAGCCCCTAGTGTTGCGTGGTGTTGAGGGTGCTGAGAGCGCTGGCAGATGAGCTGGCCAAGCCGCTCTCCACTTTCCACCAGTCCTGGCTCACTGATGAGATCCCAGATGCCTGGAAACTGGCCAGTGTGATCCCCATGCACAAGAAGGGTTGGATGGAGGAACCCAGAAACTACAGGCCAGTCAGCCTGACCTCAGTGCCAGGGAAAATGATGGAGCAGAGTATCTTGGCGGCAATAACTGCACACCTGAAGGATGGCCAAGGGCTCAGGTCCAGCCAACATGGATTTAGGAAGGGCAGATCCTGCCTCTCCAACCTGATCTCCTTATATGATCGGGTGACCCATCTGGTGGACGTGGGAAGGCCTGTGGATGTGGTCTACCTGGATTTCAGCAAGGCCTTTGACACTGTCCCCCACAGCAAACTGCTGGCTAAGCTGTCAGCTCGTGGCTTGGACCGCAACACTCTGTGCTGGGTTAGTAACTGGCTGGAGGGCCGAGCCCAGAGAGTGGTGGTGAATGGTGCCACATCCAGCTGGCGGCCAGTCACCAGTGGCGTCCCCCAGGGATCAGTGCTGGGCCCCATCCTCTTTAATATCTTCATTGATGATCTTGATGAGGGGGTTGAGTCAGTTATCAGGAAGTTTGCAGATGACACCAAGTTGGGAGCAGATGTTGGTCAGTTAGAGGGTAGAAGGGCTCTGCAGAGGGACCTCGACCGACTGGACAGATGGGAGGAGTCCAATGGAATGGCATTTAATAAGTCCAAGTGCCAGGTGCTGCACTTAGGCCACGGCAACCCCATGCAGAGCTACAGGCTGTTGTCAGAGTGGCTGGAGAGCTGCCAGAGAGGGACCTGGGGGTGCTGGTTGACAGCTGCCTAAACATGAGCCAGGAGGCCAAGAGGGCCAATGGCATTCTGGCCTGCATCAGGAACAGTGTGCCCAGCAGGAGCAGGGAAGTCGTCGTGCCCCTGTATGCTGCACTGGTTAGGCCGCACCTTGAGTACTGTGTCCAGTTCTGGGCCCCTCAGTTTAGGAAGGACATTGAGACACTTGAACGTGTCCAGAGAAGGGCAACAAAGCTGGTGAGAGGCCTTGAGCGCAAGCCCTATGAGGAGAGGCTGAGGGAGCTGGGGTTGTTTAGCCTGCAGAAGAGGAGGCTCAGGGGTGACCTTATTGCTCTCTACAACTACCTGAAAGGTGGTTGTAGCCAGGAAGGGATTGGTCTCTTCTCTCTAGCAACCAGCACCAGAACAAGAGGACACAGTCTCAGGCTGTGCCAGGGTAGGTTTAGGTTGGATGTTAGGAAGTTCTTCACCGAGCGAGTTTTTCGTCATTGGAATGGGCTGCCCAGGGAGGTGGTGGATTCGTCATCCCTGGAGGTGTTCAAGAGGAGATTGGACGTTGTACTTGGTGCCATGGTCTAGTCATGAGGTCTGTGGTGACAGGTAGGACTCAATGATCCTTGAGGTCTCTTCCAACCTTGGTGATACTGTGTTGTGATTTAAGTTAATTTGCATTTTAAAATAGCTATTAATATATTAACTTAATGAAATAAAATAATAGTGCTAACCAGGGGGAGGGGTGGTGTTTTCTCTTTGTTTTTGTTTTGGTTTATTGTTTTGGTGTGTGTTGTTTGTTTTGGTTTTTTAATTTTTGTGGGTTGGCTGGTTTGATTCTCTTTTTGTGCATTGTAGTCTCCAATTAAAGGACGGGCCCAACCTTATGATCCCAATTTCTATGATGAAACATATGACTATGGTGGCTTCACAATGATGTTTGATGAGAGAAGGGGACGTCCAGTAGGCTTTCCAATGCGTGGAAGAGGAGGCTTTGATCGAATGCCTCCTGGTCGTGGTGGACGACCTATGCCTCCATCAAGAAGAGATTATGATGATATGAGCCCTCGCAGAGGACCTCCACCACCTCCACCAGGTCGTGGTGGCAGAGGTGGCAGTAGAGCTCGTAATCTTCCCCTTCCTCCTCCACCACCTCCTCGTGGCGGGTAAGCTGTTGCATAAATACGTCAAACTTGAGTAAAATGTACTGAATTATGCTGTTTCCAGGACTTTTGATGTTCCATGTTGATTAGTGATTTGTATTGGGTTTGGCTGAGGGTGAGTGAGTTGTCCCCAGAGCATTATTTTTTGTAGTGGTAGCTGCAAAGGGTGTTGGTAACACACGAGTGTTTTGGTTACTGCCAAGCACTAAGGCTGTGCTTTTACAACATCCCCCTCCCTTCCCAGCAGTGGGCTGAAAGGTGGGCAAGATCTTGGCAAGCAATGCAGTCAGGCCAGCTGACCCAGACTGACCAAAGGGGTATTCCATGCCATATGACGTCAGCTCAGATATAAAAGCTAAGGAAAAGAAGGAAGTGTGGGGATTTCAATTGATGGCGTCTGTCCTCTGGAGCAACTCCTATGCGTATTCAAGCCCTGCTTCCTGGGAAGTGGCTGGACATAATCTGCTGATGGGAAGTAGAGAATAGTATTGTTGTTTGCTCTTGTTTTCACATGCGGCTTTTGCTTTTTGTCCTATTAAATTGGTTCGATCTTGACCTATGGGCTTCTTGTTATATTTTCCCTCTCCCCTGTCCATCTAAGAATGGGAATGATAGAGTGGCTTTGGTGGGTATCTGGCCCCCAGTCAGGACCAAACTGCCTCATGATTATGCAGGATTGAGTGTTCATTGCACCAGAGAATTTTGAGAAGTATTTGAATTATTTCTGTGATGTAGGAAGCTACTATGCCTGTGGTCAGTAGTTTTGTAACTTTTATGTTCTGAAGAACTTGGCTAAAGCATTCAGAAGTTCATAGCTGTATGCAAATACTGAAAATTTGCAGGAGAATATATAAACTAGTTTATAACATGACTAACGTGCTGCTGCTTTTTCTCATTTTTAGGGATCTTATGTATGACCGAAGAGGTAGACCTGGAGACCGTTATGATGGAATGGTAAGAGTTAAAATTCCTATTGTTTTGTTTAGTAAATGGTTACAACTTCCAACATCTGGGGAAACTGTTCTCAAATACATACATTTACATTGTCTGACGTATGTGTGCTTCTGATTAAACTTTGATATCCACTGAAATATTTTGGCCATACAAATGGTACCTGCAAGATGACGACCGTTTTGGGGTGTGAAGGGTATTTGGGATGTGATCTGCTGTGTGGTTTTGGTTTGTGGGGTGCTTTTGGTTGGAATCAAAAGTTGGTAGAGCACAGTCCCTGCAGATTTTATTGCATGGGCCTTCTTTTAGACTTTGGCGTTTTAATCAGGATGATAGGAATTGGAGGCTTTTTAGATCAAGAAAGCACATCAGAACAATGTTTTTCAACAGATGTTACAGATATTATTCATGTTCTCTTAAATTCTAGTAAAGAGCTCTAGGTGGTCTGGCAGATGATGGCTTTTTCAAAAAATGAAAAAAAAAGGGGGGGGGGAACCCAAACAAGTACTGTAATTCCAAATGTTTTGGAGCCAGAATTACTGATAAGTTGAATTTTAAATTAAATTTGGGTATATTTGATTCTTTGGGGGGTGGGGGAGAATTAAAAAATGTTTAAAGATATTCTTCCATGTTGAATTCTAAAATTGACTTTCTGGGAATCACACACTGATGTATCCTCCTTCCTGGGAAGAGAAATCATAGGTACCTGTGGTTAACAATCTCTTTTGTTTGGCATATTGCTTGAGATGACAGATGAGATTTATTTTATTTAAAATAATGGAAGAGAAAGAAGGCAAGGAGCTATGAAATGGCTACCTAAATGAGCATTGCCCCTTTTTGAGAGGAAGACATAGTTACTTCCTGTAATGTATACTAGAAATACATACTACAAAAATGTCAAAATTGGGGCACCAGAAGCTTAGCAGAAAGATTGAAAGGAAAGACTTGGACTTAAAAGGAAAAAAAACTCAAACAAAAAATAGGATAGAATTAACCAGGTTGGAAAAGACCTTTGAAATCATTGAGTCCACCCTATCATCCAACACTATCTAATCAACTAAACTATGGCACCAAGCTCCCCATCCAGTCTCCTCTTGAACATTTCCAGTGATGGTGACTCCACCATCAACCTGGGCAGCCCATTCCAATGGCCAGTAACTCCTTCTGTGAAGAACTTCTTCCTAACATCCAACCTAAACCACCCCTGGCACAGCCTGAGACTGTGTTCTGTTGTTCTGGTGCTGGTTGCCTGGGAGAAGAGACCAACCCCCACCTGGCTACAATTTCCTTTTGTGTACCTGTAGACAGCAAGAAGGTCTCCCCTGAGCCTCCTCTTCTCCAGGCTAAGCAACCCCAGCTCCCTCAGCCTCTCCTCATAGGGCTTGTGCTCCAAAACCCTCACCAGCTTTGTTGCCCTTCTCTGGACACGTTCCAAGTCAACATCCTTCCTAAACTGGGGGGCCTAGAGCTGGACTTGGTACTCAAGGTGTGGCCTAACCAGTGCAGCGTTCGGGGGAGAATCACCTCCCTGTTCCTGATGGCCGCACTGTTCCTGATGCAGGCCAGGATGCTATTGGCTGCTTTGGCCACCTGGGCACACTGCTGGGTCATGTTCAGCTTACTGTCAACCAGCACCCCCAGGTCCCTTTCTGCCTGGCCCTTCTCCAGCCACTGACTCCAGCCTGTAGCACTGCATGGGGTTGTTGTGACCAAAGTGCAGCACCTAGCACTTGGACTTGTTCAATGCTATCATATTGGATTCTGCCCATCTCTCCTGTTCCATAATCTTGCCTGGCACTGAGGTCAGGCTGACAGGCCTGTAATTCCCTGGCTTCTCTTTCCAGCCTTCCTTGTGGATGGGTACCACATTGGCCAGTTTCCAGTCATCTGGGACCTCTCCAGTGAGGCAAGATAATTGAAAAATAATGGAGAGTGGCTTGGCAGCTCATCTGCCAGCTCTCTCAGCACCCCAGGATGGATCCCATCTGGTCACATGGACTTGTGGGGGATCCAAGTGGCTAAGCAGGTCTCTAACTACTTCCTCCTGGATTACAGGGGAACTATACTGCTCCCTGACTCCATCTGCCAGCTCTGCAGGCCAGTTGTCTTGCTATTAAAAATTGAGGCAAAGAAGGCGTTAAGTATCTTTGCCTTTTACTCATCATTAGTGGATATGAAGGGGAGTATTGTAACTAAGGAGTGGAAGCTGCTGGGGCAGACAGCCAGCCTGAATGGGCAATGAACTTATAAAAGACCAAAGGGGGAAAAAAAGAGGGTGTACCATCTTTGGAAGAAAGGTGAGGCAACCCATAGAATGTTTAAGGATGTTGCTGGGTCATGTAGGAAGAAAATTAGGGAGGCAAAAGCACATTTAGAGCTTAGACTGGCCTCTGCTGTGAAGGACAACAAAAAGTCCTTCTATAAATATATAAATAGCAAGAGGAGGAGCAAGGACAGCCTCCACACCTTGGCGGACACAGAGGGGAAGGTAGTAACAAAAGATGAGGAAAAGGCAGAGGTACTTAATACCTCCTTTGCCTCAAATTTTAATAGCAGGACAGAATGTCTTCCAGACAGCTGGCCTCCTGAGCTGGCAGATGGAGGCAAGGAACAGCATAGGTCTCCTGTGTTCCAGGAGGAAGTAGTTAGAGATCTCCTCAGCCGCTTGGATCCCCACAAGTCCATGGGACCAGATGGGATCCATCCTAGGGTGCTGAGAGAGCTGGCAGATGAGCTTGCTGGGACGCTCTCCATCATTTTTCAGCAGTCCTGGCTCACTGGAGAGGTCCCAGAAGACTGGAAGCTGGCCAACGTGGTGCCCATCCACAAGAAGGGCCAGTTGGATGAGCCAGGGAATTATAGGCCTGTCAGCCTGACCTCAGTGCCAGGCAAGATTATGGAACAGGTCATCTTGAGTGCAGTCGCACAGAACTTGGAGGATGGCCAAGGGATCAGGCCCAGCCAGCATGGATTTAGGAAGGGCAGGTCCTGCCTCTCCAACCTGATCTCCTTCTATGATCAGGTGACCCGCCTGGTGGATGTGGGGAGGCCTGTGGATGTAGTCTACCTGGACTTCAGCAAGGCCTTTGACACTGTCCCCACAGCAAACTCCTGGCCAAACTGTCAGCCCATGGCTTGGATGGGAGCACACTGCGATGGGTTAGGAACTGGCTGGTGAATGGTGCCACATCCAGCTGGCAGCCAGTCACTAGTGGTGTGCCCCAGGGATCAGTGCTGGGCCCTGTCCTCTTTAATATCTTCTTTGATGATCTTGATGAGGGCACTGAGTCCATCACAATTAAGTTTGCAGATGACACCAATATGGGGGCAGATGTTGATCTGTTAGAGGGTAGGAGAGCTCTGCAGATGGACCTCGACAGACTGGACAGATGGACAGAGACCAATGGCATGAAATTTAACACATCTAAGTGCTGGGTTCTACACACTGGCCGCCACAACCCCATGCAGAGCTACAGGCTGGGGTCAGAGTGACTGGAGAGCGGCCTGGCAGAAAAGGACCTGGGGGTACTGGTCAATGGTAGGCT
The DNA here is from genome assembly GCF_014839835.1 of Dryobates pubescens. Classification (NCBI taxonomy): domain Eukaryota; kingdom Metazoa; phylum Chordata; class Aves; order Piciformes; family Picidae; genus Dryobates; species Dryobates pubescens. The sequence continues at coordinate 1,364,229 of NW_026530688.1, forward strand.
GAACACGAGCCTGCAGTGTGCCCAGGCAGCCAAGAGGGCCAATGGCATCCTGGCCTGCATTAGGAACAGTGTGGCCAGCAGGAGCAGGGAGGTCATTGTGCCCCTGTACACTGCACTGGTTAAGCCACACCTCAAGTACTGTGTCCAGTTCTGGGCTCCTCAGTTTAGGAAGGATGTTGACTTGCTGGAACGTGTCCAGAGAAGGGAACAAGGTTGGTGAGGGGTTTGGAACACAAGCCCTATGAGGAGAGGCTGAGGGAGCTGGGGTTGCTTAGCCTGGAGAAGAGGAGACTTGGGGGTGACCTTATTACTCTCTACAACTACCTGAAGGGGGGTTGTAGACAGGCAGAGGTTGGTCTCTTCTCCCAGGCAGCCAGTACCAGAACAAGAGGACACAGTCTCAGGCTCTGCTGGGGTGGTTTAGGCTGGATGTTAGGCAGATGTTCTTCACCGAGAGAGTACCCATTGGAATGGGCTGCCTGGGGAGGTGGTGGCGTCCCCATCATTGGAGGTTTTCACGAGGAGACTTGATAGGGTGCTTGGTTGCATGGTTTAGTTGATTAGGTAGGTTGGATGATAGCTTGGACACGATGATCTTGAAGGTCTCTTCCAACCTGGTTTATTCTATTCTATACCTTCAAGGAGGTCATTACTCCCTCACAACTTAGCGGCTTCTGCATACTTACTGAGGGGTGCGTTCAATTCCCTCATCCAGATCTTTGATAAAGATATTAAACTGAGCCCTGGGGAACACTACTAGTGACCAGCTTCCAACCGGATTTAATTCCATTCACCACCACTCTTTGGGCCTGGCCATCCAGCCAATTTTTTACTCAAAGCATCTACCTATCCAATCCATGAGCAGCATTTTTCTCCAGGAGGATGCTGTGGGAGAGTTTCAAAGGCTTTACTAAAGTCTATGTGAACAAGCATGCCACATAGTTATAGAAGGAGATCAGGTTTTTCAAGCAGGTCCTGTCCTTCATGAACTCAAGCTGACTGAGCATGATCACCAGGTTGCTTTGCACATACTGCATAATGGCACTCAAGATGACGTGCTCTGTGACCTTCCCCAGCACCAAGGTCAGACTGACAGGTCTGTAGTTCCTTCGTTCTCCTTCTGGCTCTTCTTGTAGATAGGCATTATGTTTGCCAGTTTCCAGTCAGCTGGGACCTCCCTGGTTAGCCTGGACTTTTGATAAATGATGGAAAGTGGCTTGGTGAGCACTTCAACTGGTTGTCTCTGTGCTCGTGGGTGTATGCCATCTGGGCCCATAGACTTGTGTATGTCTAAGTGCTGCAACAGATCACTAACAATATCTTCTTGGATTACAAGGGCTTCATTCTGCTCCCCATTTCTATCTTCCAGCTTGGGGCTGGGTATCCAGCGAACAACTGGTCTTAATACCAAAGATCGAGGCAAAGAAGGTATTGAATACCTCAGCCTTTTCTTTATCTTTGATCGCTGTTCCCCTCTGCATCCAACAAAGGACAGAGATTCTCCTTAGGCCTTCTTTTGTTGCCAATATATTTGTAGAAGTATTTCCTGTTCTCTTTAACAACTGAAGCCAAATTAATTTTCAGTTGGACTTTGGCCCTTCTGATTTTCTCCCTGTATAGTCTCATGACTACTTTGTAGTCCTGCTGAGTGGCCTGCCCTTTCTTCCAAAGACTGTAAATTCCTTTTTTCTCACCTAAGGTACACCCAGATCTCTCTATTCAGCTAGGTCAGCCTTCTGCCCACTGACTTGTATTTTGGCACATGAGGATGGCCTGTTCTTGCACCTCTAAGACTTTCTTCTAGAACAGCGTCCAGGCTGTCTGGACTCCTTAGTCTTCCAGGACTGCCTCCCAAGGGACTCTGACTAGTTTCTGAAACAGGCCAAATTCTGCCCACTAGAAGTCCAAGGAAGTAGTTCTGATGATCCCCCCCCTCTTCACAAAGAATTGAGAACTATAATTTTGTGATTGCTATGTCCTGGACAACCCCCAATCATTGCATCACACACAAGTCCTCCTCTGCTCTCAAAGAGCAGGTCTAGCAGGGTGCCTTCTTTCATTGACTTCCTCACCAGCTACCTAAGGAAGCTGTCCTCTACACAATTTGGGAACTTTCAGGGCTGCTCTCTTTTACCAGGCATCAGGAAAGTTGAAGTCCCCCACAAGCACAAGGGCTAGCAATTGTGAGTCTTCTGCCAGATGCCTACAAAATTCTCTTTTCATTCTGGTTGGGTGGTCTGTAAAAGACTTCTGCCAGGATATCTGTCTTGTAGGCCTTCACCCTGATTCTTGCCCATAAACATTCAACCCTATCATCACTATCATTAAGCTCAAGATAAAACACTTCCTGACATACAGGGCTATGCTAACACCTCTCCTTCCTTGCCTATCCCTTCTGAAGAGTTGGTAGCCACTGATTGTGGCACTCCAGTTGTGTGACACATCCCACCATGTTTCTGTGATGGCCATTATATCATAGACAATGGCTTCCAGCTCCTCCTGTTTGTTTCTTATGCTGCATGCATTAGTGTAGATGCACTTCAGTTGGTCTAAAGGTCTTGCCACCTTTTTGCAGGGAGAAGTTGTAATAGTTATCAGACTGTTTTCAGGTGCTTCTGTGGTTACTAGCCTATTGATAACACTTATGTCTTTGCTTCTGTGTGGGTCTCCATTCCTTTCCTCCACTGAAATGACAGACCAAAAGACCTCACTAACACACCTTCCTTTAAATAGTGGGTTTGTTTCTAGCAAAGCCTGGGTTTGTGCCCTGCCCTTCTCCAATCTATTTTTAAAGCTTTTTTAGTGAGCCCTGCTAGCTCCTGTGCTAGGGTCTTTGTTCCCCCTTTGAGAAAGGTGTATCCCATCTGTTGTCAGCAGGTCTGGTGTCCTGTAAATCAACCCTTGATTAAAGAACAATGTCTTGCTTGAGACATCATGCTTGTAGCCAGGCATTGATCTGCTGGCTCTTCCTGTTTATTTACTCTCATTGCTCCCCTTGACTAGAGGGAGAGAGAATGCTACTTGTGCTCCCAGCTTCTTAACCAGTCATCCCAAGTCCCTGAAGTATCTCTTTGTTTCTCTTGGACTTCTTGCCATTACTTCATCACTGACTACCTGAAAGATTGGTAGTGGCCGTACTAGGAAAGGAAGTTTTCCTCTTGCATTGTTAACTTGGGTCCTAGGGAGGCAGCAGAATTCCTTAAGAAATAGGTCCAGTTAGCACATCAGGCTTTCTGCTCCCTTCAGGAGTCACCTATGATATTGAATCATCTTTTCTTTATTGAAGTTCTTTTGGTGTGGGGGGTAGACAGGCTAAACCTCGGCAACATCTCCAAGCTGGGTGAACCATCATCATCCTTATCATTGTTCACTTCCCCTTGCAGAACATTGTACTTATTTTGCAAGGGCATCCAGGAAAGTGAGGTAGTTACTGGGGAGATGTGCCTGTTGCGCTGGGCAGGCGCTTTCTTGCCATTGCTTCTGAAGTTGCCACACTTAGGTGGAGAGAGGATGGGGAGTTCTCTGTATTGTGAACCTGCTAGATTCTTGGAGTCACACCCTGTCTTCCCCAAACCAAACTGATCTCTTTCTCTTGCTTTTTTATAATTGTTTGCTGTTGAGCTTTGGAAGAAGAAAATGCTATATATCACACTTGAGGCTGGGGAAAAAATAAAAACACTATTCCAAATACAATTAGGCAGCAGTAGTTGGCTATATAAGGTACATGGCAATTAATTACTGAAATATGAAAAACCATATCCTTCTTGCTTGACTTGCTGTTGACATAGATACATCAATAACAGTTACTTGTTTTATTGAATGTTTTTCTAGGTGTTTTTTTATACATGAGAGAAATAGAGGGGTTTGATATCTTGTAATAACATCTTTAAGTACTGGACCAGTACTATATACTAAAAGATGTTTTTACAGAAACAAACTGAGCTTTGCTTTCCCCTTAGTGGCTGGATATTCTTTGTAAGAGGAAAATCTGTTTATGCCACGGAACAAAGGAAGAAAGAAGTGTGACCACTTATAGTTCTCTTGTGCTAAAAGTAAAAGAGTAAATATTTGTAGTAGTTTTAGTAGTACAGAAAAAAATTTCTATGTTGGTATGTGAATTTTCTTGTGCAGCCCATTCATAACAGTATGTATGTGTTTGCTTGCCAAGATACCTCTAAGTCTCTATGATGTGGACTTCATTTGGATTTAATTTCTTCTTTTCCTTCTATTATGTTGTGCCTGGAAGATGATGCAGTGTCATGTGGATGCCTGTGATGATATGCAGCCACCAGAGTTGGTGAGTGTGCTGCTGCTTTTGACTGTTTAATAGTTAATTTTTGAGAAAGATCATTTGAATTGGTTAAGTCATAACTGGAATTTCTTGAGGTTGAATGTAGTCAGTGACATCTTGCACCTACTGAAAAATCCCTAGAGCAGTCCTAACTCAGGTTTTGGTAATTTGTCCTAAACAGTGAATCCTATACAGGCAGTTAGTGAAGCATGCAGCAACACAGCCAAGAGAAAAGCTGTTCTGTTGTGTTGCTTCTTTTGTATCCTATTTCAGTATTCTAACTTCCATTGTAACTCTTGCTTTTTAGCACTCTGTAGGTGCATGTTTAGGAATATGGCTTATGTTAGCTTCATCCTGTTGTGTTTTCTCCTGTTTCAAATGAAGTTGTGGGTAAACTATTATGCGTTACCTATCTATGTATTTGAAAGTAATACATTTGATTAGGGTTTACCAAACTTTTTACTCTTAAGGGGTTCAGGAAGCAAAATTTCAAGGGTGTCGCAAAGTGTTTATGCTGTCTAAAATATGGCAGAACGCTGCCAAATATCAAATGCTAGTTCCTATCTTACATAAACGCTTATTGCTTGTCAAATTCATTTTGTGGTCTTGCAGTCTGGGGAGAAGCAGCAGAAAGGGTCAAGAAAAGGATTGTTCATTAAAACAAGTTAGCCTGAGGAAAGGCTTCCTTGTGCAGATATATATCAGCAGAAATGGGTGGAAGAGTATGAGTGGAATATACAGTTCTGGTCAGCCTTTGAATTAAGTTCTAAGCATAGCTCCTTCATTATTCCATATTTTGCACTCCCCTACAAGCTCTATTATGTTGTAGTATGGTCTGTATTGTTAAGCAACATGATTACACAACACAGGTTGCTTAGAAACAGATCAATTGAAAAATTATTATTTTTTCCTGAAGAGTTTCCATTTTGATGTGACTCCAAAAAGCTAGCAGGTAAATAGTTCTTTGGAAGAAGTAGTTGCATTACAACTTCTGCAAACAAGTAATTCACACAAATTCCTGTATTTCAGTGATACTAATGGAATTCTAGAGAGGGGTGCATATTTATTCTCTGCTTTTACAGGAAGATATTAAAATGGGCATTTGCACATTTAGAAGACATTAGACCAAATTAAGCACTTGATGTCAAGGACCAGTCTACAAATCCTAAAAATAAAAGCAGTCAGGAGTGCTGCATTGCAATGATTTGGATTTAGTGTATGGTACTTTTAGCAGAATAGCAGTAATTAGTGTCATGATTGTCTGTTCTAAGACAAAGAATTGTAGCATAGTCTAAATTATGGAGTTCATTGTTGACCTTTGGGGAAAAAGATATTGGTGGAGTAGAAGAGTTGGCAGTTACCAGGTAAACATCTTGTACCAAACTGAGACTTCACCCTTACAACTCAGGAGAAATTGAACTCTGATCATTCAATTATAAGTTTAGTCTTAGGGTCAGGAGTGGAGCAGCATAGAATCATATCATAAGGTTGGAAAAGACCTCAGAGATCATCAAGTCCAACCTGTCACCCAACACTTCATGACTAATTAAACCCTGACTTCAAGTGCCATGTCCAATCCCCTCTTGAACATCTCCAGGGACTGTGACTCCACCACCTCCCTGGGCAGAACATTCCAATGGCCAATAACTCTCTGTGAAGAACTTTCTCCTCACCTCAAGCCTAAACTTCCCCTGGCACAGCTTGAGACTGTGTCCTCTTGTTCTGGTGCTGGTTGCTAGAGAGAAGAGACCAACCCCCATCTGTCTACAACCTCCCTTCAGGTAGTTGTAGAGAGCAATAAGGTCTCCCCTGAGCCTCTTCTTCTCCAGGCTAAACCACCTCATAAGGCTTGTGTCAAGAGCTGTTTGCCAGCCAAATTGATATGGTTGCTTGTTAAACCAATATGCCTGAATTTTAATCCTCAGATGTTGTAATAGAGCAAAATAAGAAATTGCATGAGGTCTGTGGTGATGGGTTGGACTTGATGATCTTTGAGGTCTCTTCCAACCTTGGTGATACTGTGATCATCTTCCCTTTGTTCCTGGTGTGCCCTTTTCCCCAGTTTGCCTTTAATGGCATGTAGATTAAGGTTGTAGGTTGATTTTTGTGTAAAATAGGCTCAAAGTTAACAGTATGATAATTGAGATGAAAACAAGTGAATGAATCATGGCTGTTTGTTATTTAAGGGTTTTCTTTTTCTTTTTTTCCTGTAGTTTGAGGGTGGCTCTGGATATGGTAAGTTTTTATAGTGAATTTTGACATTACATTTCATTTAGTCAGCAAGAAGCTTGATGCATACATTTAAATCAGACTATTCTTACACAGGGGGCCGTGGTTCTTATGGAGATCTTGGTGGACCCATCATCACAACACAAGTAACGATTCCCAAAGATGTAAGTGAAGCTGATTTGCTTTGTTCTTGAGTTTAAATAACTAGAAAACCACAGCCTTTTCTCAGAATATATAAATAAATTCAAAATTATTTGGGATGCTTGACAAATACTTTTAATATAAAGCAAGTATTTCTAAATCCCCAAAAGTCCTCATTTTAGAGATGCACTGAACTCTTTTAATTTTTAGTAGTAGATGTAGTCTACATAACTTTTTACGAACAAGCATCTGGTTTTTCTGACTTTATCCCACCTCTGTTTATATAGTAAATGCTGCAGAAGATGTTTTAGAGCCTGTGAAAGAACATGCTTTCATTGTAACTCTTAAAATTAAATTGATGTAAGCTACTTAAACAGTACTGTGTTTTTGCAGAGAAAGTTATATCATAAAATGAATGTGATATTTTTTCCCCTAGTTGGCAGGTTCTATTATTGGAAAGGGAGGACAGAGAATCAAACAAATACGTCATGAGTCGGGAGCGTCAATCAAAATTGATGAACCACTAGAAGGTTCAGAAGATCGAATAATAACTATTACAGGAACACAGGACCAGATACAAAATGCTCAGTATTTACTGCAAAACAGGCGAGTTGAAGCTTAATGCTGTCCTTACTGTCAATTTTAAAGTGACTTTCCTACTATTACATTTTAAAGTTCTTCTCTGCAATATAGTCCTTAGAAAGCAGGATTTAACTACTGAACTTCTCCAGTGGTAGTTCTGCCTTGATTCTCTTTTCTCTGTTCTAACTAAAATGAAGGTTCCCTCAAAACTGATCTTGATGGAAGACACTTTAAAGTAGTTGTCCTCTCATTTCTCTAGTGAAAATTGCTGCAAAAAAACTACTTGTAATAAATTGTGTAGTACTTGTAGAAAATATAGAAGATTTCAGTGGATCTTGGTCTAGTTCCGTGTGGAAGACTAGTGATTTTGTTGTTGTTAGATAACTTAACTGACAACAAATCACAGTCTGCCATATGGCACAGACCATGCTTCTACAGGACAGGAGTTGAAATCAATTGGTGCTGTTATGCAGCATTTCACAGCTTACTGGCATTACTTTTTCTTCTGCCAAATTATCAATAGTTTCACACTTATTAAAGCACAACTAAGAAAACTGTTTGCTATCATAGTATTTATTATTGCTGAATCTGAATGCTTGATTTTTGATTACTACATATTTAAATATGCTTAAAATAATTATGCTTATAATTGTTAGTCATTAATCTTTTAAAATAGTTGCTTTTAAATGTATTGGGATTTTGTATATATGGTCAATCATTCTAATATATGCTTTTTTCTTTTTCTTTTATAGTGTGAAGCAGTATGCAGATGTTGAAGGATTCTAATGCAAGATTATTTTTTCTTTTTTATAGTGTGAAGCAGTATTCTGGAAAGTTTTTCTAAGACTAGTGAAGAACTGAAGGAGTCCTGCACGTTGTGTGTGTGGTGGTTTTTTTTTTTTTGTGATTTTGGTTTTCTGTTTTATTTTTTCTTCTTAAATATCTTCTGTTGGGGGAAAAAAGCCAACATTCCTCTGCTTGCTTTATAGGTGTTCTGAATTTGAGGTGTAGTGGAATCTGCTGTTCACCACATGTAATGTTTTAATTCATTACAAATTTGCAGAAGGGAAAAGCGGCACAAGAATGACATTTGAAATTTTGAAACAGCAGCAGAGAGTGGATCTTGTGAGTTCAAGCCTGCAGTGGGCACTAGTGTCCTCCCTACTCTAGTCATGAGGTCTGTGGTGACAGGTTGGACTCGATGATCTTTGAGGTCTCTTCCAACCTTAGTGATACTGAATACTGAATTATTTTTGTTCATTGTTTGTGGTAAATTGTAATGTTTTTGTAACTATTGTGAACACCCTGCTTTATGTACACTGTAATTTTTTGTTTTTTCTTTTTTTTTCAAAGAGGAGGAAAAGTCTGGTCATTCACATATCCTTGACATACCTTGAGAGCAGTGTACAGAATATAATCATTTTTTTAAGACCTATTATGATTTTTCAATAAATTTACTGAACCTATTACTGGTGGTCTTTTTTTTTTTTAAATATACAAGGCAATATCTAAAATGGATTTTACACACACTAACACCCCCCACCCTCAAAGAAAATGCATAAATGCAAGTTGATGTTAAACTTGCTCTTCTGCTGCTTTTATATAGATTGAATGATGTAGTTTTGGCAAACTAAAGAAACTGTGAAAACTGACTTGGCTTTGCTGGGGGGGGAAGGGGATGATACAAAAATTTTAATGCAAACATTGCGAAACAAAGTTTTTCAGCAAGTTCTTTGCCCTCTTTGCAATACATATATCGGTGACAGTATACCAAAAAAACCCATCACACTTATGCCATTGAATTAACAGGGGGTTAAATATACCTAGTCTAGTGTATTGGGTTGAACTGAGCTGGAGTTAATTCTCCTCACAGTATTGTTCTAGTGCTGTGTTGTTTTTTTTGCAGCAGTAGTTGATAACAGCAGTGTTTTGGCTACAGCTAAATCCAGTATTCAAGCTGTGTCCTTTCAACGTTTCCCTGCCCCAGGAGTACATTGAGGGGTGGGCAAAATCTTGGGAGGGGACACAGCTGAGCCAGCTGACTCAGACTGGCCAAAGAGGTATTCCATACCGTATGACGTCAGCTCAGGTATAAGTAGGAAGTGAAAGAAGGAAGTGGGGGGATTCGTCTATGACGTTTATCCTCCCGAGGAACTACCAAGCTTAGAGAGCCCTGCTTCCTGAGACCGACCACCGTCCTGCCGATGGGAAGTAGAGACTAACATCTCTCTCTCTCTGCTTTCTTTGCTTCCGCGCGGTCTATTGCTGTTTGCTTATTAGTGTTATTAAATTGCTCCTATCTTATCCCCAGCTTCTGTTATATTTTCTTTCCCTTCTTCCCCTCTTTCACTGAAGAGGGGGAGTGATAGAGCGGCTTGGTGGGTATCTGGCCTCCAGGCCAGGGCCAAACCACCACAGTCCTTTTTGGTGCATTGGCCAGGAAACGAAAATATAATGTAACTAGCTCTAGTTTCTGCAGTTTTTTTTTCTATAAGCTTCCTTATGCTACAGGCTTCTGTGCTGGTCACATGGCTTGCTGGTAACTTCTGCTTTGTTTTGGAAACGCTTCATTTGTTTAGGAACATGCCGAAACAGATAATGGCTGTGTGTTTCTTTCTCCTGATTGTAGGGCTGCTGCTTTGTGGGAGCTATGCTAGAGAGGTCATCATCTCTGTCTCCCCACCCGAAATGAATGTAGAGAATCTTATTATGCAGGCCCCCAAGATTTTGATCCATCCTTATGTGAGCTCCCTAGTATTGCTAATCAACATCACTGGCATGTTGCGGGTTTTGTGGAGTTTGATGCCATCATGGTATGAAAAGAGACAGTCTTTGGGTGGGGATATATTGAAGTGTGCCCTGAAGCGGTCAGTCCCTGGGTGGCAGGGTGTGTGGAAGGACTTGGGCAGGTTCCTAGGACGGTTATCACCTCCCATAGCCTGGGACTTTACCCCAGAAGAGGCGAGCGATCCCACTAAACTGACTCGCCATCTGATAGAAGGGTGCCTCACTTATCCCAATGAGAACAAACAACTTCTTGCACTCTACTGGGGCCTGGCCTGCGCTTACTCAGCCACAGTTCAATATTCTATGAGGACTATGGCTGAGGCAGGCACCCAAACACTACCTGAGGATACCATGGTGGAGATGGGGACCCAAACAGCAACCAGGGAGATTGCTCCAGTCGTAAAAAAGAAGCAGTGGACAAGGAGGTCAACAGGTCCCTCTCATCGATTGATAAGGGATGAGGAAGATTATGATCAAGAGGCTGGTCCATCGAGTGGGAAATCAGAGCAAGTGAGTGAGATTAAAGAAGAAGCAGAGACTACCCGGTCCTTAACCTCAGCAGAACTGAGGGACATACGCAAGGATTATAGTTGCCAGCCAGGAGAGCGGATTGCTGCTTGGCTGCTCCGGTGCTGGGATAATGGGGCTGACAGCCAACTGCTGAAAGGGAAAGAGGCCCAACAGTTGGGAGCCATTGCTAGAAACAGAGGTATTGAGAAAGGCATTGCAAAGGAGACAGGCATATGCAGCCTCTGGAGACGACTCCTGCTAAGTGTGAGGGCAAGGTACCCATGAAAGGAGGACCTTATGAGTTCCCCAGGGAAGTGGAATACTGCAGGTGAAGGAATCCAATACTTAAGAGAATTAGCAGTGTTGGAAGTTATCTATGGTGATTTAGATGATCAAAGTGTCTCCACAGATGCAGAAGATGTCCCATGTACAAGGGCCATGTGGAGGAAAGTGATCCAAGGTGCTCCAGCATCGTATTCTAACAGCCTAGCAATGATGTACTATTTGGATGAGGATGCACGGTCTGTGGAGATTGTGTCAGCCTGGCTCCAGAATTTTGAAGATAACCTCTGTACTAATTCATTTCCACGCGCCAATGCCTCATCGACCAGGTGTACTCCAAGAAATCTGTCTCCTCCTGCCTCAGTCGGAGGGAAAGGGAGCCCCAGACACACACCACGAGGAGTACTCTGGTTTTTCCTTCGTGACCAGGGGGAGGACATGAGGAAGTGGGATGCTGAACCCACTTATAAATTGGAAGCTCAGGTCCGTGAACTGAAAGGGAAGGCAACAACTAAAAAAGGATCATTTAAGAAAACAGCAAAGGTATCTGCTGTTAAAAGCCAAGAAAGTAATCAACGATCTCTCAGGAGAAAAGGAACAGAGGTTACATCCCTTGATCCCGATGAGGGGACCTCTGGCCAGGTACTACCCAGATCAGACAGTGAATGCTCTGATGATGACCAGGAGTAGAGGGTCCCTGCCTTCGGCCAGGAGGAGGAGAGGGACGACAGAGTGTACTGGACTGTGTGGATTTGATGGCCTGGCACATCAAAGCCACAGAAATACAAGGCACTGGTAGACACAGGGGCACAGTGTACTTTGATGCCATCAAGACACAGAGGTGCTGAATCTCTTTGGATTTCTGGAGTAACAGGAGGCTGCCAGGAGCTGTCTGTGTTAGAAGCCGATGTGAGCCTAACAGGGGACAAGTGGGAAAGACATCCCATTGTGACTGGCCCAGAGGCCCCTTGCATTCTTGGTATTGATTACCTCAAGAGAGGGTACTTCAAGGATTCAAAGGGTTATAGATGGGTTTTTGGTGTGGCCACGGTGAATACAGAGAAGATCAGACAGCTGTCTACCCTGCCTGGCCTTTCAGAAAGTCCCTTCGTTGTGGGATTGCTGCAGGTTGAAGAACAACAGGTGCCAATTGCTACTAGAACAGTGCACCGACGGCAGTATCGTACAAACCGAGACTCCCTGGGTCCCATTCATGAACTGATTCACCAGCTGGAGATCCAGGGAGTGATCAGCAAAACACACTCACCTTTTAACAGCCCCGTATAGCCAGTGCCAAAATCTGATGGAGGATGGAGGTTAACTGTGGACTATTGTGGCCTGAATGAAGTGACGCCACCACTGAGTGCTGCTGTACCAGACATGCTCCAGTACGAGCTGGAGTCAAAGGCAGCTAAATGGTATGCTACTATTGACATTGCCAACGCGTTCTTCTCAATTCCATTGGCAGCAGAGTGCAGGCCACAGTTTGCTTTCACCTGGAGAGGGGTTCAATACACATGGAATCGATTGCCCCAGGGGTGGAAGCATAGCTCCACCATTTGTCATGGACTAATCCAGAGTGAACTGGAAAAGGGTGAGGCCCCTGAACATCTACAGTATATTGATGACATCATTGTGTGGGGCGATAACACAAAGGAAGTGTTCGAGAAGGGAGAAAAAATCATTCAAATACTCTTAAAGGCTGGGTTTGCTATAAAGAAAAGCAAGGTCAAAGGACCTGCGCAAGAAATTCAGTTCTTGGGAATAAAGTGGCAGGATGGACGCCGTCATGTACCTATGGACGTGGTCAACAAGATAACAGCCATGTCTCCACCGTCCAACAAGAAAGAGACACAATCCTTTCTAGGCCTTGTGGGGTTCTGGAAGATGCATGTTCCAGGCTACAGTCAGCTTGTCAGCCCTCTCTATCGAGTAACTCGAAAGAAGAAGCAATTTGAATGGGGTAGTGAGCAGCAACAAGCTTTTGAACAGATCAAGCAAGAGATAGCTCGTGCAGTGGCACTTGGGCCCATTCGCACAGGACCATCGGTGCAGAATATCCTTTACACCGCAGCCGGGGAGCAGGGTCTCACTTGGAGTCTCTAGCAGAAAACACCAGGTGAAACCCGAGGTCGGCCACTGGGATTTTGGAGTAGAGGATATCAAGGATCAGAACCAACCAACTGAGAAGGAGATCTTAGCAGCCTATGAGGGAGTTTGAGCTGCGTCGGAAGTAGTGGGCACAGAAGCACCTCTCCTCTTAGCACCCAGGCTGCCTGTGTTGCATTGGATGTTCAGAAGAAACATCCCTTCTACTCATCATGCCACCAGTGCTACATGGAGTAAGTGGGTAGCACTAATTACACAGCGAGCTCGACTGGGAAAACCAAACCACCCAGGAATTCTGGAAGAGATTATGGACTGGCCAGAAGGCAGAGATTTTGGAGCATCGCCTGAGGAAGTGGTTTGTGCCCAAGAGGCACCACCATACAATGAATTACCTGAAGATGAAAGGCCTTATGCTCTGTTTACTGATGGATCGTGTCGTGTAGTAGGAAACCATCGGAAATGGAAAGCTGCTGTATGGAGTCCTACACGACAAGTTGTTGAGGCCATTGAAGGAGAAGGTGAATCGAGTCAATATGCAGAGGTGAAAGCCATCCAACAACTCTAGAAATTGCTGAAAGAGAAAAGTGGCCAGTACTTTACCTTTACACAGATTCTTGGATGGTGGCTAATGCCTTGTGGGGATGGCTACAGCAGTGGAAGAAGACCAATTGGCAACGCAGGGGTAAGCCTATTTGGGCTGCCTCATTGTGGCAGGACATTGCTGCTCGGGTGGAGAACATGACTCTGAGGGTAGAATAGAATTAACCAGGTTGGAAGAGACCTTCGAGATCATCATGTCCAACCTATCATCCGACACCACCTAATCAACTAAACCATACAACCAAGCATCCTGTCAAGCCTCGCCCTGAACACCCCCAGCGTCGGCGACCCCACCACCTCCTCAGGCAGCCCATTCCAGTGGGCAATCACTCTCTCTGTGTAAAACTTCCTCCTAACCTCCAGCCTAAACCTCCCCTGACGCAGCCTGAGACTGTGTCCTCTTGTTCTGGTACTGGTTGCCTGGGAGAAGAGACCAACCTCTGCCTGTCTACAACCCCCCTTCAGGTAGTTGTAGAGAACAATAAGGTCACCCCTGAGTCTCCTCCAGACTAAGCAACCCCAGCTCCCTCAATCTCTCCTCATAGGGCTTGTGCTCCAAGCCCCTCACCAACCTTGTTGCCCTTTTCTGGACACGCTCCAGCAAGTCAACATCCTTCCTAAACTGAGGGGCCCAGAACTGGACACAGTACTCAAGGCGCGGCCTAACCAGTGCAGTGTACAGGGGCAGAATGACCTCCCTGCTCCTGCTGGCCACACTGTTCCTGATGCAGGCCAGGATGCCATTGGCCCTCCTGGCTGCCTGGGCGCACTGCAGGCTCATGTTCAGTCTACCATCAACCAGCACCCCCAGGTCCCTCTCAGCCTGACTGCTCTCCAGCCACTCTGACCCCAGCTTGTAACTCTGCATGGGGTTGCTGTGGCCAATGTGCAGAACCCGGCACTTGGATGTGTTAAATCTCATGCCATTGGACTCTGCCCATCTGTCCAGCCTGTCGAGGTCCCTCTGCAGAGCCTCTCTACCCTCCAGCAGATCAACTCCTGCCCCCAGCTTGGTATCATCAGCAAATTTACTGATGATGGACTCGATGCCCTCATCCAGATCATCAATAAAGATGTTAAAGAGCATGGGGCCCAGCACTGATCCCTGGGGCACACCACTGGTGACTGGCTGCCAGCTGGATGTGGCACCATTCACCACCACTCTCTGGGCTCGGCCCTCCAGCCAGTTCCTAACCCATCGCAGTGTGCTCCCATCCAAGCCATGGGCTGACAGTTTGGCCAGGAGTTTGCTGTGGGGAACGGTGTCAAAGGCCTTGCTGAGGTCCAGGTAGTCTACATCCACAGCCTGCCCTGCATCCACCAGGCGGGTCACCTGATCATAGAAGGAGATCAGGTTGGTCAGGCAGGACCTGCCCTTCCTAAACCCATGCTGGCTGGGCCTGATCCCTTGGCCATCCTCCAAGTTCTGTGCGACTGCACTCAAGATGACCTGTTCCATAATCTTGCCTGGCACTGAGGTCAGGCTGACAGGTCTATAATTCCCTGGCTCATCCAACCGGCCCTTCTTGTGGATGGGCACCACGTTGGCCAGCTTCCAGTCGTCTGGGATGTCTCCAGTGAGCCAGGACTGCTGAAAAATAATGGAGAGCGGCTTGGCCAGCACATCTGCCAGCTCTCTCAGCACCCTGGGATGGATCCCATCTGGTCCCATGGACTTGTGGGGATCCAAGTGGCTAAGCAGATCACCAACTACCCCATTCTGGAACAAAGGAAGACTATGCTGTTCCCTGACTCCTTCTGCCAGCTCTGCAGGCCAGCTGTCTGGAAGACATTCTGTCCTGCTAGAAAAAATTGAGGCAAAGAAGTTATTAAGTAACTCTGCCTTCTCCTCATCCTTTGTTACAACATTCCCCTCCGTGTCCACCAAGGAGTGGAGGTTGTCCCTGCCCTTCTTCTTGCTATTAATGTATTTATAGAAGGACTTTTTGTTGTCCTTCACAGCAGAGGGCAGTCTAAGCTCCAAATGTGCTTTTGCCTCCCTAATTTTCTTCCTACAAGACCTAGCAACATCCTTAAACTTTTCATGGGTTGCCTCACCTTTCTTCCAAAGATGATACACCCTCTTTTTTTCCCTTAGTTCTTTTAGAAGCTCATCACCCATCCAGGCTGGCCGTCTGCCCCGGCAGCTCCTCTTCCGGCGCATTGGCACAGCCTGATCCTGTGCCTTCAAGAGTTCCTCCTTGAAGTAGTCCCAGCTCTCCTGGACCCCTTTGTTTTTAAGGGCTGTCTCCCAAAGAACCTTCTGAGTTAGTTCCTCGAGCAACCTGAAGTCCGCCCTCCAGAAGTCCAGAGTGGAGGTCTTCTTGCTGCCCCTCCTAACTTGACCAAATACTGAGAATTCAATTATCTCGTGGTCGCTGGCCCCTAAACAGCCTCCGACCACCACATCACCCACCAGCCCTTCCCTGTTGGTGAAGAGGAGGTCTAGCATAGCCTTACCCCTGGTAGGCTCACTCAGCACCTGGGATAAGAAGCTGTCCTCCATGCATTCCAAGAACCTCCTGGACTGTCTCCTCTCTGCTGTGTTGAGTTCCCAGCAGATGTCAGGCAGGTTGAAGTCGCCCATGAGAACAAGGTCAGGCGATCTTGAGACAGCCTTAAGTTGCCTAAAAAATGCTTCATCAACTTTTTCTTCCTGGTTGGGTGGTCTATAACAGACTCCAACCAGGATGTCAGCCCTATTAGCCTTCCCTCTAATTCTCACCCATAGGCACTCAACCTGATGATCCCTAATCTCCATCTCAATGGCATCTAGTGCCTCCCTGATGTACAGGGACACCCCTCCACCCCTTCTTCCTTGCCTGTCTCTCCTGAAGAGCCTGTAGCCATCAATTGCAGTGCTCCAGTCATGTGAGTCGTCCCACCACGTCTCTGTGATGGCAACTACATCATAACTTTCCTGCTGCAGCAAGGCTTCCAGCTCCTCTTGTTTGTTACCCAAGCTTCGTGCATTAGTGTACATGCACTTCAGCCGGGCTGCTGGTTTCACCTCTGGCTCAAGCTTATCACCCCCAGACTCCTGCCTGGGGGGACTGGTTTCAGCCCCTTCCCCCTTCGAATCTAGTTTAAAGCCCTATCTATGAGACCTGCCAATTGCCTTCCTAGAATCTTTTTCCCTTTGAGGGATAGGCCATTTTCATACACTCTGATCTTTCCCCTCCTCTGGGTACGTCATGTTGATGCTCACGTGCCTAAAAGTCATGCTAATGAACAACATCAAAACAATGAGCATGTACACAAGGCTGCAAGGATTGATATAGCTCAAGTGGATCTAGACTGGGAGCGAAAAGGTGAACTGTTTGTAGCTCGATGGGCCCATGAAACATCAGGACATCTAGGGAGAGATGCTATGTACAGGTGGGCTCGTGACCGAGGGGTGGACTTGTTTAGCCAGATATGGCGACAACGGAGGTTCTTGGAATCAATATGATTGGGTATTGATCCTTTATTGTTCCAGTATTGCAGGCCTATAGCTCAGGCCTATAGTGAAAGCATGGCACAGTAAAGCATGGAAGGAGAGGAGACAGGACAGGCAGAAAAAGAAGTGCATAGCAAGGAAACTGCTACAATTTATATAACCTTGGTATGCCTTGTTGGCATGGACTCATTGGTCCCCTATGAGTGACCACACATCACACTATTGTAGATTATTGGTCCAACTATGGATGACACACGAGGTTTGTTGATGCAGGTGCTTGTCCTGTTGTCCCGGGATAACTCACTATGTTTCTAGCTACCAGCATTTTGTTTTAGTTACAGTGCTGCAGGCACAGCACTGTTTTGGCATACTGGTAGCTGGCTCTGCACTTATGCTGAGCATGGCCTACCACCATGTCAGGCTCTTAGGCCTGAACTGCCAGATTGCTCACACCGCTCGTAACTGGTGTTCCCACAACTGTCCATGTCACCGACAAAGATGTTGAACAAGACTGGTCCTGGGACTGATCCCTGAGGGACTCCACTTGTCACTGGCCTCCACTGGGACATGGACCCATTGACAGCCACTCTTTGGGTGTGGCCATCAAGCCAGTTCTTTATCGATCTAGTGGTCCACCCATCAAACCCATGTGTCACCAGTTTGGAGACCAGGATGTGGTGTGGGACATTGTCGAAGGCTTTGCTCAGGTCCAGGTAAACTACATCAGTTGCTCGTCCCTCATCTATTAATGTTGTCACCTGTTCATAGAAGGCCACCAGGTTTGTCAGGCAGGATTTGCCCTTGGTGAAGCCATGCTGACTGTTCCCAATCACCTCTTCACTATTCTTCTGAGTCAGCAGCGCCTCCAGGAGGATCTGCTCCATGATCTTTCCGGGCACAGAGGTGAGACTGACTGGCCTGTAGTTCCCTGGTTCTTCCTTCTTATCCTTTTTGAAAATGGGAGTAAACAGCTCGTAACTGGTGTTCCCACACCTTTTCCCCCTAGGTTTTACCCCAACAATGTCTCCATTAGTTTTGATTAAACTCGAAATCAGGCAATTTGCTTCTGCAGAGTACAGTATGTATCTCAGCACAGGAAAGATGCAGGTCACAATTCCAATGCTCATTTTGAGTGACTCCAGAAGACAAATCAATTGGAACATGCAATTTGGTGCTAGCCTTTTCCCCTTAGGTTTTACCCCAACAGTGTTTTCATTAGTTTAGATTAAACTCGAAATGAAGCATTTTGCATCTGCTGATTACAGCATGTATCTCAGCACAGGAAAGAGGTCGGCCAGAATTCAAAAGCTCCTTTTGACTCATTCCAGAAGGCAAATCATTTGGAACATGCAATTTGGTGCTAGCCTTTTCCCTTTAGCTTTTACCCCAACACTGTTTTCCTTAATTTCGCTTAATCTCGAAATCAAGGATTTTACCTGGGCAGATTACGGCATGTCGCTCAGCACAGGAAATAGGCAGGCCAGAATTCAAAAGCTCCTTTTGACTCATTCCAGAAGGCAAATCATTTGGAACATGCAATTTGGTGCTAGCCTTTTCCCTGTAGCTTTTACCCCCACACTGTTTTCATTAGTTTCACTTAATCTCGAAATCAAGCATTTTGCCTGGGCAGATTACAGCATGTATCTCAGCACAGGAAAGGGGTAGGCCAGACTTCAAAGGCTCCTTTTGACTCATTCCAGAAGGCAAATCATTTGCAACATGCAATTTGGTACTAGCCTTTTCCCTTTAGCTTTTACCCCAATACTGTTTTCATTAGTTTCGGTTAATCTCGCTCTCTAGAATTTTGCATCAGCAGAGAACAGCATGTATCTCATCGCAGGAAATAGGTAGGCCAGAATTCAAATGCTCCTTTTGACTCATTCCAGAAGGCAAATCATTTGGAACATGCAATTTGGTGCTAGCCTTTTCCCTTTAGCTTTTACCCCCAACACTGTTTTCATTAGTTTCGCTTAATCTCGAAATCACGGATTTTACCTGGGCAGATTACAGCATGTATCTCAGCACAGGAAATAGGCAGGCCAGAATTCAAAAGCTCCTTTTGTCTCATTCCAGAAGGCAAATCATTTGGAACATGCAATTTGGTGCTAGCCTTTTCCCTTTAGCTTTTACCCCAACAATGTTTTCATTAGTTTCACTTAATCTCGCTATCTAGAATTTTGCATCAGCAGAGAACAGCATGTATCTCAGCACAGGAAAGAGGTAGGCCAGAATTCAAATGCTCCTTTTGACTCATTCCAGAAGGCAAATCATTTGGAACATGCAATTTGGTGCTAGCCTTTTCGCTTTAGCTTTTACCCCAACACTGTTTTCATTAGTTTCGCTTAATCTCGAAATCACGGCTTTTACCTGGGCAGATTACAGCATGTATCTCAGCACAGGAAATAGGCAGGCCAGAATTCAAAAGCTCCTTTTGTCTCATTCCAGAAGGCAAATCATTTGGAACATGCAATTTGGTGCTAGCCTTTTCCCTTTAGCTTTTACCCCAACAATGTTTTCATTAGTTTCACTTAATCTCGCTATCTAGAATTTTGCATCAGCAGAGAACAGCATGTATCTCAGCACAGGAAAGAGGTAGGCCAGAATTCAAAAGCTCCTTTTGACTCATTCCAGAAGGCAAATCATTTGGAACATGCAATTTGGTGCTAGCCTTTTCCCTTTAGCTTTTACCCCAACAATGTTTTCATTAGTTTCGCTTAATCTCGCTATCTAGAATTTTGCATCAGCAGAGCACATCATGTATCTCAGCACAGGAAATAGGCAGGCCAGAGTTCAAAACTCCTTTTGACTCATTCCAGAAGGCAAATAATTTGGAACATGCAATTTGGTGCTAGCCTTTTCCCTTTAGCTTTTACCCCAACACTGTTTTCGTTAGTTTCGCTTAATCACGAAATCAAGCATTTTGCATCTGCAGATTACAGCATGTATCTCAGCACAGGAAAGAGGTAGGCCAGAATTCAAAAGCTCCTTTTGACTCATTCCAGAAGGCAAATCTTTTGGAACATGCAATTTGGTGCTAGCCTTTTCCCTTTAGCTTTTACCCTGTCGTACTTTGGGCTGGGTGCCCTCTGCTACAGGGGTGTTTCCTGTGTCCAGAAGTCCATCCCAGTGGGTGGACTCAGGAAATTAGGTATTTCTACCATAATCCCTTGCACCACTATAAATTTTGTGGTGTGGTCTCGCACTTCCTCTTTCCTTCCCTCTTCGAGACTTGGTAACTGGGGGATTGATCTCCCGGCCATGGGCCTGATTGGGCCCAAAGCCACTGGGGGATGGGCAGTCTCAGGCCTGGCCAGCTGAGACTAGCCCAGCAGAGGGAGGGGGAAGAAGGAGCCCTGGGGGTTTTGGATGCACCCTCAGGTGGGGTTTGGAGTCTTTCTGGGTTTACTTTGGTTCCTTTCTTGTCACTATGTTTCCTTTTGTGCGCACTCACTGTTCTTTTCGTCTTTTCGTCGGGAAGCTGTGCCGGGACCGCACCGGGACCTGCAGCCACCGGGGACCGTCCGACTCTCTCCTGTTGGGGCCGCCGGAGCTGAGAACGTCCCTTGAACACGCCGCGAGGTCGGCGGGAATCGGCTCTTCGCGCCGCTGGGGCTT
Organism: Dryobates pubescens; assembly: GCF_014839835.1. Classification (NCBI taxonomy): domain Eukaryota; kingdom Metazoa; phylum Chordata; class Aves; order Piciformes; family Picidae; genus Dryobates; species Dryobates pubescens. The sequence continues at coordinate 1,384,814 of NW_026530688.1, forward strand.
GTGACTGCTACGTCACCCCCGGCTGATTTAAACGCGCTTTACTGCAGCGCGCGAGAGGCTTTTCGTCGGGCAGCCCGTATTGTCACGGTTTCGCTACCTTTTTTTTTTTTTTTTTTTTTTTTTCCTAGTGGGTGCTGTGGTAAGGGACAATCATGGTAGTAACTCGTAGCAAAAACTCCCTAAAAAAGTCAGTGTCGACCCAGACTGAGGAAGAACACAAGCAGGTAGCTGTCCAGGTATCTGGCTGTAGAGAGTGCTGGAGCCTGGCTCTTGAGATGCAGAGTAGTAGGGGTAACTCTTGCATAAGGTGTGAGCAGATTGACTACCTACTTAATCTGGTGGCCAGTCTAAAGGATGAGGTTGCTAGTCTTAAAAGTGTAAGGGAATGTAGGGAAGAGATGAACATGAAGAGGAAAGAGATAAACCAGAGGGGGAAAGATATGAACAAGAGTAAGCAGGCTCTGCAGGCTCCCACAGCAGAGGCTGGTTACCCAAAAAGCAGAGGGGAATGGACACAGGTTCCTCTCAAAAGACACAAGGTTAAACCTCCTTGCCTTCCCACACCTTCCCCGCTGCTCTTGAAAAACAGGTATGGGGCACTGGAGATCGAGGGTGAGGTGGTCCTGTTACCAGAGGACACACCATCTGGGGTTCTCCCTGAGGCTAAAGAGCCTAAGGGTAAACAACCTAAGGTTAAACGGCCTAAGGCAAAACAGCCTAAGGTTAAACAACCCTCCCCTGGCATCAGGACCTGCTCCCTCAAAAAAAAGAGGAGGGTAATTGTTATTGGCGATTCACTTCTGAGGGGAATGGAGGGCCCCATTTGTCGGCCAGACCCATCTCATAGGGAACTCTGTTGTTTCCCTGGAGCCCAAATTAATGATGTTACCAGAAGGCTACCCAGGCTGGTACAGCCTTCTGACTATTATCCTTTGCTACTTATGCAGATAGGGAATGATGATGTTGTAGTCAGAACTCCCAGGGCTATCAAAAATGATTTCAGGGCCCTGGGAGATCTGGTTGAGGGGTCAGGTGCTCAAATAATTTTTTCCTCAATACCCTTAGTTGCAGGAGGGAATACCACAAGGAACAGGACAGCAGCCATAATCAACAAGTGGCTTAGAGGCTGGTGCAGACAAAAGAATTTTGGGTTTTTTGATCTTGGTAAAATTTCTACTGCACCAGGCCACCTGGCAACAGATGGAGTACATCTGTCCCAAAGAAGGGGAAAGGTCACAGTATATGAGAATGGCCTGTCCCCCAAAGGTAAAAAGATTCTGGGGAGGGAACTGGCAGCTCTCATCGACAGGGCTTTAAACTAGTTTCGAAGGGGGGAGGGGCTGAAACTAGTCCCCTCAGGCAAGAGTCTGGGGGCAGTAAGCTAGGGTCAGAGGCCAAACCAGCAGCCCAGCTGAGGTGCATGTACACTAATGCACGAAGCATGGGAAACAAACAAGAGGAGCTGGAAGCCTTGTTGCAGCAGGAAAGTTATGACGTAGTTGCCATCACGGAGACATGGTGGGATAGCTCACATGACTGGAGTGCTGCAATTGATGGCTACAGGCTTTTCAGGAGAGATAGACAAGGAAGAAGGGGTGGAGGGGTGGCCCTGTACATCAGGGAGGCACTAGATGCCATTGAGCTAGAGATTAGGGACAATCAGGTTGAATGCTTGTGGGCAAGAATTAGAGGGAAGACCGGTAGGGCAGACATCCTGGTTGGAGTCTGTTATAGACCACCCAACCAGGAGGATGATGTCGACGAAGCATTCTATAGACAGCTTAAGGCTGTCTCAAGATCTCCTGACCTTGTCCTTATGGGCGACTTCAACCTGCCTGACATCTGCTGGGATCTCAACACAGCAGAGAGGAGGCAGTCTAGGAGGTTCTTAGACTGCATGGAGGACAGCTTCTTATCCCAGGTGCTGCGTGAGCCTACCAGGGGCAAGGCTATGCTTGACCTCCTCTTCACCAACAGGGAAGGGCTGGTGGGTGATGTGGTGGTCGGAGGCTGTTTAGGGGCCAGCGACCATGAAATAATAGAATTTTCGGTATTTGGTCAAACTAAGAGGGGCAGCAAGAAGACCTCCACTCTGGACTTCCGGAGGGCGGACTTCAGGTTGCTCAAGGAAATAATTCAGAGGGTTCCTTGGGAGAAAGCCCTTAAAAATAAAGGGGTCCAGGAGGGCTGGACCTGCTTCAAGAAAGAACTGATGAAGGCTCAGGAGCAGGCTGTGCCAGTGTGCCGGAAGAGGAGCCGCCGGGGCAGACGGCCAGCCTGGCTGTGTAATGAACTTTTAATAGAACTAAGGGAAAACAAGAGGGTGTATCATCTTTGGAAGAAAGGTGAGGCAACCCATGGAATGTTTAAAGAGGTTGCTAGGGCATGTAGGAGGAAAATTAGGGAGGCAAAAGCACATTTGGAACTTAAACTGGCCTCTGATGTGAAGGACAACAAAAAGTCCTTCTATAAATATATTAATAGCAAGAGGAAGGGCAGGGACAACCTCCACTCCTTGGTTGACATGGAGGGAAATGTTGTAACACAGGATGAGGAAAAGGCAGTGGTACTTAACACCTTCTTTACCTCAACTTTTACTAGCGGGAAAGAACGTCTACCAGACAGCTGGCCTGCAGAGCTGGCAGAGGGAGCCAGGGAGCTGCATGGTTTCCCTGTGTTCCATGAGCAAGTGATAGGAGCTCTCCTCAGCAGCTTAGACCCCCCACAAGTCCATGGGACCAGATGGGATCCATCCTAGGGTGCTGAGAGAGCTGGCAGATGAGCTGGCCAAGCCACTCTCCATTATTTTTCATCAGTCCTGGCTCACTGGAGAGATCCCAGATGACTGGAAGCTGGCCAACGTGGTACCCATCCACAAGAAGGGCCGGTTGGATGAGCCAGGGAATTACAGGCCTGTCAGCCTGACCTCAGTGCCAGGAAAGATTATGGAACAGGTCATCTTGAGTGCAGTCGCACAGAACTTGGAGGATGGCCAAGGGATCAGGCCCAGCCAGCATGGGTTTAGGAAGGGCAGGTCCTGCCTGACCAACCTGATCTCCTTCTATGATCAGGTGACCCGCCTGGTGGATGTGGGGAGGCCTGTGGATGTAGTCTACCTGGACCTCAGCAAGGCCTTTGACACCGTTCCCCACAGCAAACTCCTGGCCAAACTGTCAGCCCATGGCTTGGATGGGAGCACACTGCGATGGGTTAGGAACTGGCTGGAGGGCCGAGCCCAGAGAGTGGTGGTGAATGGTGCCACATCCAGCTGGCAGCCAGTCACCAGTGGTGTGCCCCAGGGATCAGTGCTGGGCCCCATGCTCTTTAACATCTTTATTGATGATCTGGACGAGGGCATCGAGTCCATCATCAGTAAATTTGCTGACGACACCAAGCTGGGGGCAGGAGTTGATCTGCTGGAGGGTAGAGAGGCTCTGCAGAGGGACCTCGACAGGCTGGGCAGATGGGCAGAGTCCAACGGCATGAGATTTAACACATCCAAGTGCCAGGTTCTGCACATTGGCCACAGCAACCCCATGCAGAGCTACAGGCTGGGGTCAGAGTGGCTGGAGAGCAGTCAGGCTGAGAGGGACCTGGGGGTGCTGGTCGAAGGTAGACTGAACATGAGCCTGCAGTGTGCCCAGGCAGCTAAGAGGGCCAATGGCATCCTGGCCTGCATCAGGAACAGTGTGGCCAGCAGGAGCAGGGAGGTCATTCTGCCCCTGTACACTGCACTGGTTAGGCCGCACCTCGAGTACTGTGTCCAGTTCTGGGCCCCTCAGTTTAGGAAGGATGTTGACTTGCTGGAACGAGTCCAGAGAAGAGCAACAAAGTTGGTGAGGGGCTTGGAACACAAGCCCTACGAGGAGAGGCTGAGGGAGCTGGGGTTGCTTAGCCTGGAGAAGAGGAGACTCAGGGGTGACCTTATTACTCTCTACAACTACCTGAAGGGAGGTTGTGGACAGATGGATGTTGGTCTCTTCTCCCAGGCAAGCAGTACCAGAACAAGAGGACACAGTCTCAGGCTGCGCCAGGGGAGGTTCAGGCTGGATGTTAGAAAAAAGTTCTATACAGAAAGAGTGATTGCCCATTGGAATGGGCTGCCTGGGGAGGTGGTGGAGTCGCCATCACTGGAGGTTTTTAGGAGAAGACTTGACGGGGTGCTTGGTGCCGTGGGTTAGTTGTTTGGGCGGTGTTGGATTGGTTGATGGGTTGGACGCGATGATCTTGAAGGTCTCTTCCAACCTGGTTTATTCTATGTATTCTATGTATTCTCTATTTAAACTCTCCACTACTTTTGCAATCCGTTTGTCTGAGTCGTTATTTCTGCCTGTGGTGGGGAGGGGGTCTGCCCCAACCCATTGCATACCCCAACACTGTTTTCATTAATTTCGGTTAATCTCGCTATCTAGAATTTTGTATAATCAGTTTCAGTATCACTAAGGTTGGAAGAGACCTCAAAGATCATCAAGTCCAGCCTGTCACCACAGACTTCATGACTAGAGTAGGGAGGACACTAGTTCCCACTGCAGGCTTGAACTCACGACCTTCCCATTAAGGGTTTTATGTGCTACCAACTGAGCCACAAAACTTCACAATCAGCAGAGAACAGCATGTATCTCAGCATAGGAAAGAGGTAAGCTGGAATTCAAAAGCTCCTTTTGACTCATTCCAGAAGGCAAATCATTTGGAACATGCGATTTGGTGCTAGCCTTTTCCCTTTAGCTTTTACCCCAATACTGTTTTCATTAGTTTCAGTTAATCTCGCTATCTAGAATTTTGCATCAGCAGAGAACAGCATGTATCTCAGCACAGGAAAGAGGTAGGCCAGAGTTCAAAAGCTCCTTTTGACTCATTCCAGAAGGTAAATCATTTGGAACATGCGATTTGGTGCTAGCCTTTTCCCTTTAGCTTTTACCCCCACACTGTTTTAATTTATTTCGCTTAATACCGAAATCAAGCATTTTGCCTGGGCAGATTACAGCATGTATCTCAGCACAGGAAAGGGATAGGCCAGAATTCAAAAGCTCCTTTTGACTCATTCCAGAAGGCAAATAATTTGGAACATGTAATTTGGTGCTAGCCTTTTCCCTTTAGCTTTTACCTCGACACTGTTTTCATTAGTTTCACTTAATCTCGAAATCAAGCATTTTGCCTGGGCACATTACAGCATGTCGCTCAGCACAGGAAATAGGCAGGCCAGAATTCAAAAGCTCCTTTTGTCTCATTCCAGAAGGCAAATCATTTGCAGCATGGAATTTGGTGCGAGCCTTTTCCCTGTAGCTTTTACCCCAAAACTGTTTTCATTAGTTTCGGTTAATCTCGCTATCTAGAATTTTGCATCTGCCGAGAACAGCATGTATCTCAGCACAGGAAAGAGGTAGGCCAGAGTTCAAAAGCTCCTTTTGACTCATTCCAGAAGGCAAATCATTTGGAACATGCCATTTGGTGCTAGCCTTTTCCCCTTAGCTTTTACTCCAACACAGTTTTCATTAGTTTCGCTTAGTTACAAAATCAAGCATTTTGCCTGGGCAGATTACTGCATGTATCTCAGCACAGGAAAGAGGTAGGCCAGAATTCAAAAGCTCCTTTTGACTCATTCCAGAAGGCAAATCTTTTGGAACATGCAATTTGGTGCTAGCCTTTTCCCTTTAGCTTTTACCCCAACACTGTTTTCATTAATTTCGCTTAATCTCGAAATCAAGCATTTTGCATCTGCAGAGAACAGCATGTATCTCAGCACAGGAAAGAGGTAGGCCAGAATTCAAAAGCTCCTTTTGACTCATTCTAGAAGGCAAATCATTTGGAACATGCAATTTGGTGCCAGCCTTTTCCCTTTAGCTTTTACCCCAACACTGTTTTCATTAGTTTCACTTAATCTCGAAATCAAGCATTTTGCCTGGGCAGATTACAGCATGTGTCTCAACACAGGAAAGGGATAGGCCAGAATTCAAAAGCTCCTTTTGACTCATTCTAGAAGGCAAATCATTTGGAACATGTAATTTGGTGCTAGCCTTTTCCCTTTAGCTTTTACCCCGACACTGTTTTCATTAGTTTCGGTTAATCTCGCTATCTGGAATTTTGGATCAGCAGAGAACAGCATGTATCTCAGCACAGGAAAGAGGTAGGCCAGAATTCAAAAGCTCCATTTGACTCATTCCAGAAGGCAAATCATTTGGAACATGCAATTTGGTGCTAGCCTTTTCCCTTTAGCTTTTACCCCAACACTGTTTTCATTAGTTTCACTTAATCTCGAAATCAAGCATTTTGCCTGGGCAGATTGCAGCATGTATCTCAACACATGAAAGGGATAGGCCAGAATTCAAAAGCTCCTTTTGACTCATTCCAGAATGCAAATCGTTTGGAACATGTAATTTGGTGCTAGCCTTTTCCCTTTAGCTTTTACCCCAACACTGTTTTCATTAGTTTCGCTTAATCTCGAAATCAAGCATTTTGCATCTGCAGAGAACAGCATTTATCTCAGCACAGGAAAGAGGTAGGCCAGAATTCAAAAGCTCCTTTTGACTCATTCCAGAAGGCAAATCATTTGGAACATGCAATTTGGTGCTAGCCTTTTCCCTTTAGCTTTTACCCCAACGATGTTTTCGTTAGTTTCACTTAATCACGAAATCAAGCATTTTGCATCTGCAGATTATAGCATGTATCTCAGCACAGGAAAGAGGTAGGCCAGAATTCAAAAGCTCCTTTTGACTCATTGCAGAAGGCAAATCATTTGGAACATGCAATTTGGTGCTAGCCTTTTCCCTTTAGCTTTTACCCCAACACTGTTTTCATTAATTTCGCTTAATCTCGCTATCTAGAATTTTGCATGTGCAGAGAACGGCATGTATCTCAGCACAGGAAAGAGGCAGGCCAGAATTCAAAAGCTCCATTTGTCTCATTCAAGAAGACAAACCATTTGGAACATGTAATTTGGTGCTAGCCTTTTCCCTTTAGCTTTTACCCCAACACTGTTTTCATTAGTTTCTGTTAATCTCGCTATCTAGAATTTTGCATCTGCCGAGAACAGCATGTATCTCAGCACAGGAAAGAGGTAGGCCAGAATTCAAAAGCTCCTTTTGACTCATTCTAGAAGGCAAATCATTAGGAACATGCAATTTGGTGCTAGCCTTTTCCCTTTAGCTTTTACCCCAACACTGTTTTCATTAGTTTCGCTTAATCTCGAAATCAAGGATTTTACCTGGGCACATTACAGCATGTCGCTCAGCACAGGAAATAGGCAGGCCAGAATTCAAAAGCTCCTTTTGTCTCATTCCAGACGGCAAATCATTTGGAACATGGAATTTGGTGCTAGCCTTTTCCCTTTAGCTTTTACCCCAACACTGTTTGCATTAATTTCGCTTAATCTCGCTATCTAGAATTTTGCAACTGCAGAGAACGGCATGTATCTCAGCACAGGAAAGAGGTAGGCCAGAATTCAAAAGCTCCTTTTGACTCATTCCAGAAGGCATATCATTTGGAACATGCAATTTGGTGCTAGCCTTTTCCCTTTAGCTTTTACCCCAACACTGTTTTCATTAATTTCGCTTAATCTCAAAATCAAGCATTTTGCCTGGGCAGATTACAGCATGTATCTCAACACATGAAAGGGATAGGCCAGAATTCAAAAGCTCCTTTTGACTCATTCCAGAAGGGAAATCATTTGGAACATGCAATTTGGTGCTAGCCTTTTCCCTTTAGCTTTTACCCCAACACTGTTTTCATTGGTTTCACATAATCTCGAAATCAAGCATTTTGCATCTGCAGAGAACAGCATGTATCTCAGCACAGGAAAGATGTAGGCCAGAATTCAAAAGCTCCTTTTGACTCATTCCAGAAGGCAAATCATTTGGAACATGCAATTTGGTGCTAGCCTTTTCCCTTTAGCTTTTACCCCAACAATGTTTTCATTAGTTTTGCTTAATCTCGAAATCAAGCATTTTGCATCTGCTGAGAACAGCATGTATCTCAGCACAGGAAAGAGGTAGGCCAGAGTTCAAATGCTCCTTTTGACTCATTCCAGAAGGCAAATCATTTGGAACATGCAATTTGGTGCTAGCCTTTTCCCTTTAGCTTTTACCCCAACACTGTTTTCATTAGTTTCGCTTAATCACAAAATCAAGCATTTTGCATCTGCAGATTACAGCATGTATCTCAGCACAGGAAAGGGGTAGGCCAGAATTCAAAAGCTCCTTTTGACTCATTCCAGGAGGCAAATCATTAGGAACATGCAATTTGGTGCTAGCCTTTCCCCTTTAGCTTTTACCCCAACACTGTTTTCATTAGTTTCACTTAATCTCGTGATCTAGAATTTTGCATCAGCAGAGAACAGCATGTATCTCAGCACAGGAAAGAGGCAGGCCAGAATTCAAAAGCTCCTTTTGACTCATTCCAGAAGGCAAATCATTTGGAACATGGAATTTGGTGCTAGCCTTTTCCCTTTAGCTTTTACCCCAACACTGTTTTCATTAGTTTCGCTTTATTATGAAATCAAGCATTTTGCCTGGGCAGAGTACAGCATGTATCTCAGCACAGGAAAGGGGTCGGCCAGAATTCACTAGCTCCTTTTGACTCATTCCAGAAGGCAAATCATTTGGAACATGCAATTTGGTGCTAGCCTTTCCCCTTTAGATTTTACCCCAACACTGTTTTCATTAATTTCGGTTAATCTCGCTATCTAGAATTTTGCATCAGCAGAGAACAGCATGTATCTCAGCACAGGAAAGAGGTAGGCCAGAATTCAAAAGCTCCTTTTGACTCATTCCAGAAGGCAAATCATTTGGAACATGCAATTTGGTGCTAGCCTTTTCCCTTTAGCTTTTACCCCCACACTGTTTTCATTAGTTTCACTTAATCTCGAAATCAAGCATTTTGCCTGGGCAGATTGCAGCATGTATCTCAGCACAGGAAAGGGGTAGGCCAGAATTCAAAAGCTCCTTTTTACTCATTCCAGAAGGCAAATTGTCGGGAAGAGAAGTCCATCGGCGAGGGGGGTGAGGGAAAGACTCGCAGCAATCAATATGATTGATAAGCAAGCTTCAACTTTATTGTTAGAAAGCACGGCTTATGTAGCATTTCAGCTAAATATGCACAAGTATAATCATTTCATTGGCTATTAGTCCAGGGTTGCATCATAATATTCAGCCTAGCTACAGTTAGAGTCTACGTGCAGATTCCTCTCTAATTAGCTACTTGTTTTACTTATCCTTTATCTATACTCACAGCTGCAAGCACAGCTCCAGGGTCACGATGACCCTCCATGCCCCATCCACACTTGCAACTGCCAGCACATCCTCCAGGTTTCAAGGCCGTGGTAATCCCCTAATATCAGCGTACCTGCTCACTGCAAGCAGCAAACATTAAGATGGAGTACGGCCTACACACTTTGTTCAAGCAGCTGTTCCATAGAACTATGCCCCTGCGATTCAAGCCATTCCTCAACAATTCCCCGCTTTTTCTTCTGAACAAGAAAAGCTCGAGATGTTACCTCATTTACACTTCTCATAACACATCCATATGCAATGCGCAAAAGAATCAAAACCAACAAGACAATACCAATCCAGCGTAAACCTTCTTTAAGTAGGCCCAACTACCAAGGAGACAAATTACCAAACCAAGATTGAAGCCATTGATCAAAAGGATTAACATCTTTAACAACCAAATGAGTATGATTTTCTAACCAAGCAATCTTTTTATGAATTGACTGACTATGATCAGACAAATTAAAACAACACATGCCTTCAAAATCTTCACAGCCATGACCGTGAGCTAAAAGCAAAAAATCAACCGCAGCTCTATTCTGTAAATATGCGTGTCGCAAACTATTTTGATCTACAAGCAATTTATCTAAAATTTCAGTGGTTACATTAGCTTGTTTAACTGACCAGCAAGCCAGTTTTTCAATTTGCCTTAAAGCTTGCTTAGCAGCAAGACTAGGAAGAAGCAAAGAAGCAAAAGTGTTTGCTGTAACTGACCACAAAGCTACATTATCATTACAACTATCATCCAGATACTGCAGAGACCGTTTTTGTCGATGTTGCAGTATTGCAGTGATGTTTAACCAATCTCGATATTGAGGGGCAAATAGGGTAAGCTTGCCCAGATAACACGGACCTCCATAGGCATTTTTTGGTATTCCCTGCCATGCTCTGTCACCACAAATCGAAAAGATTCCAGGAGGCAGAGCCTTGGCTGTTGCATTGTTCCATAAAAGAGACAGATCTCCCCTTTTCTGTTTTTGAGGAGTCTGACCAGACCCTGGCGCTCCATAAGCACCAAACAGTGACCCATTGTTCATGTCCCTATCATTCCATCCACAATAAGTACCAAAAACCTGATAGTCCTCTTCAAGGAAGGGATTAACTATAGTCCAACCAGAAGTAAGGCCCAAGTTGTTAGGCAAATGATAAGAACCTCGTTGCTCTTGATACCCATCTCCAAAGACAAAACACGTACGAGTCCAGTTATGAGATGCATTGCCAATTCGCGCTGAGCCCAACAGTTGCAGTTCTTGTGGGTCCCATGGTAAGGTAACATTCAGTCCCCTAATAAGTCCTGCAGCACAATCCGAGGTGGTAGTATCTTTTGAACATTCACCATACACACTATAGTTCCAAAACATTTGGTAGCCAAAATCAGGAATACCCATCAAACATGTCTTAAAGGGTTCTGTAGCAGACTGCAGGCTTAAACAGAAATCCAGATTACCCGTCTGGAGAGCCCACGAGACCCACATATTAGTCCTTGGGTTTATCGATGTGATTGTCAGAGTCATGAGGGGCATCATCAAAAGCAAGAGAATTCTCATTATCCTGTGTAACTTGAGTAGTGGGAGGTGCTGGTCGAGTCCACTTGCTGGGAATCCACAAAGGACCTGTTGGAGTAGACACACACATATGACCTCGACCTAAATGCTGAACAGGAGCAGGGCCCATCCAAAGTCCAGTTGTAGGATGCCTATACATAACTGACATTTGTGGACAGGGTTGTTGCTGAACTAAAGAGCCATGAACATGGGCAGAAGGGTTCTTCTGTTCTCTGAAAATACACAAATGGTTAAGAACAAAAAGAACTCTCCCTAGCTTTTCTTGTGGATCTTGTACATTGTCAAACTTCTCCAGATAACTTTTTAATGTCTGATTTGCTCTTTCTACAATAGCTTGCCCTGTAGGCGAATGTGGAATGCCAGTGAGGTGCCGTACACTCCATTGCTGCAGAAACCTATTAACTCTGTGTCCAGCATATGCCGGACCATTGTCTGTCTTAATCTGTTTAGGGACTCCCATTACAGCAAAACATAGTGTCAGATGCCTTATCACATGAATTGCCTTTTCACCAGGTTGTGCTGAGGCCCATATGAAATGACTAAAGGTATCAATGGTGACATGGACGTACTTGAGCCTCCCAAACCGTGCCACATGTGTGACATCCATTTGCCATACTTCATTCGGGCTGAGACCCCGGGGATTTACCCCAAGGCCGAGACCCAGACCTGCATGGTGACTGCATTGTGGGCAGGCTCTCACAAGTCCCCGCGCTTCATCCATTGTGATACCAAAGGAACGATGCAAACCTCTAGCATTCTGATGAAAGGTAGCATGTGCATTGCGAGCTTTAGTAAAGGCATCCATTGGTACTGACAAAGATACCAATTTATCAGCTCTAGCATTACCTTCTCCCAGACCCACGGCACCTTGATGACTTCTAACATGTAATACTGCATAGGGAGCTTCTCGCTGCCGAATAGCCAACTGTAATTGTGAAAATAATTCGCCTAGTCTGCGATTGTTGGTATCTCTTAACAGGGCTTCCTCTATTCTCTGTGCTACCCCTACTGCATACAAGGAATCAGAAATTACATTAAGGGGAATCTGTAACCATCGTTTAAAAGCATAGACTATGGCAGCAAGTTCCAGTGTTTGTAGCGAGTCTCCTGGAACAGCTTCCAGGAGAACATGCTGCCATTGCCCATCTTCTTGCCAGGTGACTGCTGCTCTCCTAGATTTTTTCCCTGCATCTGTAAAAACAGTAAGTGCATCCATCAATGGATCCTCACTTCGCTTTGCTACAGATATCCATTCCTGATTAGCAACCCATTTTAACAAAGAGGGTACTGATGACAGAGCAACTTGTACACTTAATCCTAAAAGGCTTTTTTGTAACTCTACTGAATGTTGTAAAAACCAATTCAAATCTTCCTGTTTAATAGGTACAAAGATTGTATTCGGCTCCTGTCCTGTCACTTGTAACACTCGTTTGCGACCCTTCTGAATTAACAGGGATAATGATTCCATTTTTGTCTGAATTGAATTATGAGGTTGCAAAGGCCCAAATATCCATTCTAAAACCCACACTCTGTTCCCCTCTTTGTTTTCAGATTGTGTAAGTGCACCAAACAGAAATAGACCATCACCCAAAATAGTCAAATCTATAGGTAAATCAAAAATTTGCCGTGATACTGATTGTTGTAAAATAGACTCTGCAATGTCACTGATTGCTTTCTGTTGTTGTTGTGTCAGCATGACCGGTGTAGCAGGGTCAGTGCCTTTCAAAAGGGGTCTTAAAATTTCCAGTTGTGAATTCCTAGTGCCAATCACAGGACGAAGCCACTGAATATCACCCATAAACTTTTGAACATCATGCAGGGTACGGAGTTCTTTCTGAATAACAATTTTCTGTGGCTGTATAACAGAGTCTGATATTGACCATCCTAAATATTTCCAAGGTGCAGAGCGCTGAATTTTTTCCGCTGCTATTACAAGGGAATTTTTTACCAGTTGCTCCGTTAAGAAGAATTCTTGTTGCTGTGTAAATGGTTGCTCTTGTGCAATAAGGATGTCGTCCATGTAGTGATAGATTAATGCGTCTGGCCAGGCTTGTCGTACTGGTTGCAGGGCTGCATCAACAAACAACTGACACAGGGTGGGGCTGTTCTTCATTCCCTGGGGAAGCACGACCCACTCATAACGTGCAGCAGGTGCCTCCCTATTTAAAGCTGGCAATGTAAAGGCAAATCGCTTGGTATCGGTAGGATGAATAGGGATGGTAAAAAAGCAGTCCTTTAAGTCTATGATAAGCAGGTTCCATCCGGCTGGCAACATTGCAGGATTTGGCATACCAGGTTGCAAGGCTCCCATGGCTTCCATTTGATCATTCACTTTTCTAAGATCATGGAGCAAACGATATTTTCCAGATTTTTTCTTAATAACAAATATGGGAGTATTCCATGGGCTAACAGATGGTTTGATGTGTCCTTGTTGAAGTTGTTCAAAAACTAATTGGTGAGCCGCTTCCAGGCTTTCTCTCTTTAGCGGCCACTGCTCGATCCATATTGGTTCATCAGTCAGCCAGGTTAACTGGATCGGGAAAGCCCAAGTAGTGACCGCTGTTAAAAACAAGCATTAGTTACAAGTCGTGCTCCAATTTGAGTAAGAATATCTCGGCCAATCAATGCTTCCACCTTAGGAGGTAATTGCATTATGGTCAAAAAAGATACACAGGTGTGGCCATCAATAATTACTCGAATCTTGTCTCGACTTTTGCTGACTGATGCTATGCCGCCCACACCTTCCACACTTGTCAACATAGGAGTAAGTGGCCAGTTGTCGGGCCAGACTGAGCGGTCAATGATGGTAATATCAGCTCCTGTGTCTAACAATGCATTTAACTGATGTCGTTCATGTCCATTGTCCAAAATAATGGTAGTTTTTGGTCGTTGATCCATGGACATAGACAATAACGCCATTCCTCCTGTTGATCCAAAACCTGCATCGCCTCTGATGTTTTGAGAAATTGCCGTGGCTGCCTCTGTAAGCTGTAATGATGGCACTAATTGTGCAATGCGACTGCCTTCAGGAATAACCAGTGGTGGAAAAAATGTCATAGCAATTACACAAATCTCTCCAGTAAAATCTGCATCAATAACTCCGGGTAAAACAAATAGTCCTTTTAGACCAGCTGAAGAGCGTCCCAATAACAAAGCTCCGCACGGCTGTCCTTTGTATTTTACAGGTCCCTTTATTCCCGTAGCGATTTTGACTGGCTTTGAGTCTATCAACACCGTTTCTATTGCTGCTGCCAGGTCCAGCCCGAGGCTCCCTGGGGTGGCTGGCTTGAGGTTGGAGGCTGATTGCAGTTGCCTGGTGATTGCCACACAGGGGCTGCAGTTGGGGTCCTCGCGCCGCAGCCCTTTGCGCTCCGCTTGAAGTTTCCCGAGTATCTGCATACCTCAGTTGTATGATTATTTGTGTGACAGTTTTTGCACCACACGGATTTAGTTTGGCAATCGCGGCGATAATGTCCTGTTCTGCCACATCTGAAGCATTTAGGTGTTTTCGGTTGTTGATTCTCCTGGTTTGCCGGTAACAACGGTGTAAGGGCTGCAAAGGCTTGGGTCTGAGCCTGCACTATATCCTTCCCTAACTCTTTTAAAGCCTCTACTATCATAGCCTGTGACCCTGCAGGAATACGAATCATACGCTCTAACATTTCTTCTATAGAAGCATCAGCAGACATGGTAGAAATTACATTTTTAGTTGGACCGTTACTGTTTTCTATCACACACTGACGAAGTAGGGCTCCTTTCATCCAGTCCTGAACATTTGCCTGATTTATAGCCTCGGTTACCCTGTCTACAAATTTTGCAAAAGGCTCGTCTCTCCCTTGTTTAACAGACATATACGAAGGTACTGGAGGAGTTACTTTCACCCTGTTAAGGGCTTCTCTAGCGAGCCGCATTCCTATCTTTAACCCTTCCGGACCCAGCTGAGCTTGCATTTCTACTGTTGAAAAGTTTCCTGAACCCATCAGCTGTTCTACAGTAACGCCATAATTTGGATTATTTACAACAAATCTATCGCACAATTGATGCCAATACGCCTGCCACAGCATGAGGCTGGATTGAGTTGTTATCATACGCATAATAGATTTAATATCTTCAGGTAACAATATTCCTGAACTCCATATATAATTTAACATTTGTTTAGTGGGTTCACCATGCAATCCACACTCATTTACTGTAGCTCTGAGTTGAGACAAAAGTTTCCAGTCTACAGGGATGTATGTAGCTACAACCTCGCCCCCCTCCTGAGTAAAAGAAACTGGAAATGCCTGAAGCCCTTCCAAAGAATTGCAAAGTTCAAAGTCCTTGTTATGCAGGGCTTCCCTTTGGATAGATAACCAATCAATCCTTACTATAGAGGGAATGTTTTGTTTTGATTGAGAAGGAGCAGTTTGTTTTGGTTTAACGCTGTTCTCCATATTCTTTTGTGACTGTTCATGGAAAAAATTGTCATTATTAAATTTCAAATCTTTTATAGAGGAATTACATGCCACAAATGCCTCCTCCCTGTGATACCGTACAGCCTCCTCCTTCAACTCCTCCTCATCTGCATTAGAAAAGAATTCCTTCCCAGCACCTTTAAGGTGCTGAGAAAAAGAATCAGGCTGGGGGGAAGAAGCAGGCTGAGGGGGAGAAGCAACAAGAGACTGGGGAGGAGAAGCAGGCTGACACTGTGGATCAGGAACAGACGGTATTGAACTTATTTTAATAGAGTCTAGGAGGGGCTCCTTGCTGATTTTTACAGGATTAGAAACCAAAATAGTGCTCCCAGACGGTGGGCTAGGTATATAGTCATGGCCAAATTGATGCAATCCCTGCTCTCCATCTAGGGCAGCTGTTGCGACTGCCACTACCTGCTTTTCAGTTTGATATTGATCTATGCAATTTTTAACAGCCCTCCACGGTTTCATGAGTTTACGAGCAACTTTGTCATCATCAATAACCTTGTCCCACAAGATACTACCTAAATCTTTCCACACATCAATATTAAAAACATCTCCTGACGATTTAAAAAGATTATGCTCCCTACCAAACTGTAATAAACGTTCAGGATGCTTCTTTAAATCCACATCCTCTACTCTTCGTTTCTCAAGGAAACTTTTAAATTAAGGGCTACTTCGCTCTCCATACCCCCGGGGGATTTCCTTCCTAATTATTTCCTTAAGTGCAGCCTTGAACCTGAGCCGGCAGCCCTTACCCGGATGGCGAGCAGAATTCCTCCTAGTGAATCCTTGCCCAGGCACGGTACGAACCCCCTACGCCAGCGTCGGGTTCATACTTTTGCCCGTCGATCGCTGCACAGACCTGGGAATACCCAATCGACGCACTCCGGCCCCACCCGTGCCTCCTTCCTCCAGCAGCCGTAGACCCTGAGCCTGCTGAAGCAGCTGTCGGATACTCTTCCGTTCCTATAAAGCCTTCATGTCCCTGTGTTCGGGCACCAGATGTCGGGAAGAGAAGTCCATCGGCGAGGGGGGTGAGGGAAAGACTCGCAGCAATCAATATGATTGATAAGCAAGCTTCAACTTTATTGTTAGAGAGCACGGCTTATATAGCATTTCATCTAAATATGCACAAGTGTAATCATTTCATTGGCTATTAGTCCAGGGTTACATCATAATATTCAGCCTAGCTACAGTTAGAGTCTACGTGCAGATTCCTCTCTAATTAGCTACTTGTTTTACTTATCCTTTATCTATACTCACAGCTGCAAGCACAGCTCCAGGGTCATGATGACCCTCCATGCCCCATCGACACTTGCAACTGCCAGCACATCCTCCAGGCTTCAAGGCCGTGGTAATCCCCTAATATCAGCGTACCTGCTCACTGCGAGCAGCAAACATTAAGATGGAGTACGGCCTACATACTTTGTTCAAGCAGCTGTTCCATAGAACTATGCCTCTCCGATTCAAGCCATTCCTCAACAGCAAATCATTTGGAACATGCAATTTGGGGCTAGCCTTTTCCCTTTAGGTTGTACCCCAACACTGTTTTCATTAATTTCGGTTAATCTCGCTATCTAGAATTTTGCATCAGCAGAGAACAGCATGTATCTCAGCACAGGAAAGAGGTAGGCCAGAATTCAAAAGCTCCTTTTGACTCATTCCAGAAGGCAAATCATTTGGAACATGCAATTTGGTGCTAGCCTTTTCCGTTTAGCTTTTACCCCAATACTGTTTTCATTAGTTTCGGTTAATCTCGAAATCAAGCCTTTTGCATCTGCAGATTACAGCATGTATCTCAGCACAAGAAAGAGGTAGGCCAGAATTCGAAAGCTCATTTTGACTGATCCCAGAAGGCAAATCATTTGGAACATGCAATTTGGTACTAGCCTTTTCCCTTTAGGTTGTACCCCAACAATGTTTTCGTTCTATTCATATTGTCCTAGAAAGGTGCAGTTTGCCTGGGCAGATTACAGCATGTATCTCAGCACAGGAGAGAGGTAGGCCAGAATTCAAAACCTCATTTTGACTGATCCCAGAAGGCAAATCATTTGGAACATGCAATTTGGTACTAGCCTTTTCCCTTTAGGTTGTACCCCAACACTGCTTTCAGTAGTTTCGATTAATCTCGAAATCAAGCCTTTTGCATCTGCAGAGAACAGCATGTATCTCAGCACAGGAAAGAGGTAGGCCAGAATTGAAAACCTCATTTTGACTGATCCCAGAAGGCAAATCATTTGGAACATGCAATTTGGTACTAGCCTTTTCCCTTTAGGTTGTACCCCAACCATGTTTTGGTTCTATTCCTATTGTCTCAGAAATGTGCAGTTTGCTGGGCAGATTACAGCACGTATCTCAGCACAGGAAAGAGGTAGGCCAGAATTCAAAATCTCATTTTGACTGATCCCAGAAGGCAAATCATTTGGAACATGCAATTTGGTACTAGCCTTTTCCCTTTAGGTTGTACCCCAACAATGTTTCGGTTCTATTCCTATTGTCCTAGAAAGGTGCAGTTTGCCTGGGCAGATTACAGCATGTATCTCAGCACAGGAGAGAGGTAGGCCAGAATTCAAAACCTCATTTTGACTGATCCCAGAAGGCAAATCATTTGGAACATGCAATTTGGAACTAGCCTTTTCCCTTTAGGTTGTACCCCAACACAACTTTCAGTAGTTTCGATTAATCTCGAAATCTAGCCTTTTGCATCTGCAGAGAACAGCATGTATCTCAGCACAGGAAAGAGGTAGGCCAGAATACAAAACCTCATTTTGACTGATCCCCGAAGGCAAATCATTTGGAACATGCAATTTGGAACTAGCCTTTTCCTTATAGGTTCTACTCCAACACTGCTTTCAGTAGTTTCGATTTATCTCGAAATCTAGCCTTTTGCATCTGCAGATAACGGCATGTAGCTTAGCACAGGAAAGAGGTAGGCCAGAATTCAAAACCTCATTTTGACTGATCCCAGAAGGTAAATCATTTCGAACATGCAATTTGGAATTAGCCTTTTCCCATTAGGTGGTACGCCAACAATGTTTTGGTTCTATTCCTATTGTGTCAGAAAGGTGCAGTTTGCCTGGGCAGATTACAGCATGTATCTAAGCACAGGAAAGAGGTAGGCCAGAATTCAAAACCTCATTTTGACTGATCCCAGAAGGGAAATCATTTGGAACATGCAATTTGGAACTAGCCTTTTCCCTTTAGGTTGTACCCCAACACTGCTTTCAGTAGTTTCGATTAATCTCGAAATCTAGCCTTTTGCATCTGCAGAGAACAGCATGTATCTCAGCACAGGAAAGAGGTAGGCCAGAATTCAAAACCTCATTTTGACTGATTCCAGAAGGCAAATCATTTGGAACATGCAATTTGTTACTAGCCTTTTCCCTTTAGGTTGTACCCCAACAATGTTTCGGTTCTTTTCCTATTGTCCTAGAAAGGTGCAGATTGCCTGGGCAGATTACAGCATGCATCTCAGCACAGGAGAGAGGTAGGCCAGAATTCAAAACCTCATTTTGACTGATCCCAGAAGGCAAATCATTTGGAACATGCAATTTGGAATTAGCCTTTTCCCTTTAGGTTGTAACCCAACACTGCTTTCAGTAGTTTCGATTAATCTTGAAATCAAGCCTTTTGCATCTGCAGAGAACAGCATGTATCTCAGCACAGGAAAGAGGTAGGCCAGAATTCAAAACCTCATTTTGACTGCCCCCAGAAGGCAAGTCGTCTGGAACATGCAATTTGGTACTAGCCTTTTCCCTTTAGGTTGTACCACAATACTTCTTACAGTAGTTTCTATTAATCTCGAAATCAAGCCTTTTGCATCTGCAGAGAACAGCATGTATCTCAGCACAGGAAAGTGGTAGGCCAGAATTCAAAACCTCATTTTGACTGATCCCAGAAGGCAAATCATTTGGAACATGCAATTTGGAACTAGCCTTTTCCCTTTAGGTTGTACCCCAACACTGCTTTCAGTAGTTTCGATTAATCTCGAAATCTAGCCTTTTGCATCTGCAGAGAACAGCATGTATCTCAGCACAGGAAAGAGGTAGGCCAGAATTCAAAACCTCATTTTGACTGATCCCAGAAGGCAAATCATTTGGAACATGCAATTTGGAACTAGCCTTTTCCCTTTAGGTTGTACCCCAACAATGTTTTGGTTCTATTCATACTGTCTCAGAAACGTGCAGTATGCCTGGGCAGGTTACAGCATGTATCTCAGCACGGGAAAGAGGTAGGCCAGAATTCAAAAGCTCATTTTGACTGATCCCAGAAGGCAAATCATTTAATAAATATTTAATGCGTAAAATCTATTTGTGGTTTATGCATGGGATCCAGCTGTTGTATAAACACTGTTTGGGTTTTTTTCGGCTCACTAATTACGGCAATAGAACGTCTTCCACTTTGCCAATCGAGATAAGGGAGTTTAACACTTCAGGAGGTCAAAGAGTAACTTTAAGTGCTGGCTGGGATCTTAAGGTGATTTATTTGACGGGTGTAATCCTGCTGTTGCTGATAATTAATGTCTATCTGCTGTGGGCTCTATATATAGAGAAAAAGGTTTCTCGACCATGTTTTGTGATTAAGCAAAAATCTAGGAAGCGTAGGCGTTCCTCTAAATCTGCCCCAGAGTCCTCGAGTGAAGAGGAAGGGGCTGCGTCAGTTAGAAAAATAGCAAAACCTATTGGAAAAGCAGCCTTAAATGCTCCACTCTATGACTTTGGCAAGCAGCCAGGGGCGGCTCCCATTCCCAAGATGGCGACCGGTAGTGAGGCAAGGTCATTTCCGTCCGCCATGACAGGACCGGAAGGGGCCCCCACGGCGGCTGATTTAGATCAGGACCTGTCAGCTTCTATCAGGATGGCTGTAAATTCAAACACAGCTCCAGTTAAACAAGTAGCAGTCTTAAAGACCAGAGGTGGAAAGGCCAAAGCTGATCCAGGAGCTAGTGGAGCTAATGGAGGAGAAGAGCAGGAGACCGATCCCGGTGAGGGAACCTCTACTAGACAGACTGATCCTGGTGAGGGAACCTCTGCTAGGAAAGTGCCTGCTGAAGATGAGGAGAAGATTTGTCTTAGAGATATAGCTGAGTTATTGAGATCATCACAGGATGGAGATGCAGCTAAGACAGCAGCTGGCAGTGGCGCTTTTCAGCTTAAAGAGGTCCTTAGGAGAGTGACAGCAGGATTATGGGGACAAAAGGTTCAGGAAGATGTGATAGATGGAGAGCAAGGATGACCTGCACGAGCTGCTCGTCACCAAGGGAGGAGATTCGCAATGTCCGCAAAGATTACCTCAGAGCAGATAAGGAACCCATCCTATCTTGGCTTGCTAGGTGTTATGATACAGGTGCTCCAGCTCTAATAGTTGGAGACAAGTCAGCAGCCCAGCTAGGAACTCTCTCAAAGGATAATGGAATAGATAGACATCTAGCCAGGATTCTCGGTAAGGTTAATCTGTGGATACGCCTTTTAATGGCGGTTTCCCTGAGATACCCTTCCCGAGATGATCTTCCATGGAATCCTAAGCCCTGGACTACCATAGATGAGGGAATTAAGCGTCTGAGAGAGTTTGCCATTAGAGAGATACTCTATGGTGACCATGATACTCTGAACCCTGATGATATTCCTGTGGCAGCTGGTCTTGCTAAAAAGCTCATCAAACTTGCTCCTTCCAATTATGCAAACATTCTGGCAAGTAGAATTGTGGCAAGAAATTATGGTGGAGATCCTCCTACGGTTGGCCAATTCACTGATCAACTAAGACAATTGGATGATAGCATGACACGTGTTTCTTTGGTTTCAGCCATTAAAGCTCTGTCTAGTGAGATAAAGGATTGCATGAGAGAGCTGAAGGATGAAATCAAAGATTCCATATGCCAATTGGCACAAAGAGATAATTCCAATTCTTCCTCCAGGTGGGTGCAGGTTTCAGCTGTGAGGAATAGACATCCTCCAAGGAGGTCATTCCAAAACAGGCCAAACCAAAACAGACCACCAAGGCAATCACGTAGGACCATTTGGATAACTCTACGTGATCAGTTTGGTGAGAACATGAACAGGTGGGATGGCCAACCAACTTCTAATCTTTTCAGGAGACTGAGGGAACTGCAAAGTGGCAGAACCCAGGGTAGCAATACCAGAAGGGTAGCTGTTACTTCCACAGTTCCCCAGGACAACAATGACAGCTCCAACAGTGACTCCAGTTCTAACACTGCACAGTGTGCTCGTTGCACCTGTGGAAATGTTCCCCACAATTAGGGGTGCCCTGCCTCCCGCCAGGGGGAGGAGAGGGATAATGGAGATAACAGAATCTATTGGGATGTGTACATCCAGTGGCCTGGCACTTCACACTTTCGGAAGTACAGGGCCTTGGTTGACACAGGAGCTCAGTGCACCATATTGCCATCAAATTATCAGGGATCGGAGTCCATAACTATTCTGGGAGTCACTGGTGGATCTCAAGAGTTAAGTAAGGTAGAGGTTAATATAAGTCTAACTGGTAAGCAGTGGAAGAAGCATACAGTTGTGACCGGACCTGATGCACCTTGTATTTTGGGAATTGATTTTCTGAGAGAAGGGCGTTTCAAGGACCCTAAAGGTTACAAATGGGCTTTTGGAGTAGCTTCTGTAGAAATTGATGGACAAAAGCTGAAGCTGTCTGCTAGACCTGAACTCTCTGATGAATCTGCAGTTGTGGGACAACACAAGATTCAGGACATTAATTTGCCGGTTGCTTCTCAGACTGTGCATCACAGACAATACAGAACCAACCGTGACTCTTTGTTGCCCATTCAGAATCTGATTCGTCAGTTGGAGAGTCAGAAAGTCATCAGCAAAACTCATTCACCTTTCAACAGTCCAGTGTGGCCTGTGCGAAAGCCGAATGGAGACTGGCGTCTGACAGTGGACTACCGAGCCCTGAATGAAGTAACTCCGCCTATGAGTGCAGCAGTACCAGACATGATGGAACTCCAGTATGAGCTGGAATCCAAAGAGGCCAAATGGTATGCTACCATAGACATTGCTAATGCCTTCTTCTCTATTCCCATAGCAGAGGAATGCAGGCCTCAGTTTGCTTTCACCTGGAGAGGAATCCAGTACACTTTCAACACACTGCCGATGGGCTGGATCCACAGCTCCAGCATCTGTCATGCAGTAATCCATGATGCTCTGGAGGAAGGTGGTGCTCCAGAACACATCCAGTTCATCGATGATATCATCGTCTGGGGTAAAACTGCTGAGGAAGTCTTCGAGAAAGGCAACAAAATCATGGACATTCTTCTGAATGCAGGTTTTGCCATCAAGAGAGACAAAGTGAAAGGTCCTACCACAGAGATCCAGTTTCTGGGAGTGCAGTGGCAGGATGGACGCCGACACATTCCAGTGGATGTGGTAAATAGAGTCTCTACCATGGCAAATCCCACCAACAAGCAAGAAACTCTACGTTTCTTGGGGATAGTGGGATTTTGGAGACTACACATTCCTGGATACAGTCAGATTGTGAAACCTCTGTATGATGTGACTCGAAAGAGGAACAGTTTCCACTGGGGACCTGAACAACAAGCAGCCTTTGACCAGATAAAGCAAGAAGTAGTTCAAGCAGTGGGTCTGGGACCTGTCCGAGATGGTCCAGACATTAAGAACATTTTGTACACGGCTGCAGGTGACAATGGTCCAACCTGGTGCTTGTGGCAAAAAGCTCCAGGTGAGACACGTGGACGACCTCTTGGTTTCTGGAGTCGAGGTTACAGAGGTTCAGAGGCTAATTACACTCCAACAGAGAAAGAGATTCTAGCTGCCTATGAAGGAGTGAAAGCAGCTTCTGAAGTGATTGGAACTGAATCACAACTTCTCTTAGCTCCCAGATTGCCAGTTTTGAATTGGATGTTCAAAGGCAAGGGTTCCACACCACATCATGCTACAGATTCCACCTGGTCTAAGTGGATGGCTCTGATAACACAGAGAGCTCGAATGGGAAATCTTGAAAGACCTGGTCTGGTGGAGGTGATCTCAAGTTGGCCTGAAGATACCAACTGTACTAAACCTCCAGAGGAGAGAGTAACTCGTGCTGAGGAAGCTCCTCCTTACAATGACCTTTCTGATGATGAGAAGAAATATGCTTTGTTCACAGACGGTTCCTGTCGTCTCGTCGGGAACAAGCGAAGGTGGAAGTCTGCCGTGTGGAGTCCAACACGCCGAGTTGCAGAGGCGAAGGATGGAGAAGGAGAATCCAGTCAGTTTGCAGAGGTAAAAGCTGTCCAGCTAGCTCTCGACGTAGCTGAACGTGAGAGATGGCCAAAGCTTTATCTCTACACCGACTCATGGATGGTAGCCAATGCTCTATGGGGTTGGCTAAAGAACTGGAAAAAGAATGGCTGGCAGAGGAAAGGAAAACCCATCTGGGCAGCCGACCTGTGGCAAGACATTGCTGATCGAATCGAGAGAATTCCAGTGAAAGTGAGACACATTGATGCTCACATTCCTAAGAGCAAAGCTACTGAGGAACAGCGGCACAACCATCAGGCAGATTTAGCTGCAAGAGTTTCTCAAGTAGACAAGGACTCTGAACTTGATCTCGACTGGAAACACCGAGGTGAGATATTCTTAGCTCGGTGGGCTCACGATTCATCAGGACATCAAGGCAGAGATGCAACATACCAATGGGCTCGTGACAGATCCATAGACATTTCCATGGATGCTATCACACAAGTCATCCATGACTGTGACATTTGTGCTGCTATTAAGCAGGCAAAGAGAATTAAGCCCTTGTGGTATGGTGACAGATGGTCCAAGTACAGATATGGTGAAGCCTGGCAGATTGACTACATCACTCTACCACGTTCTCGTTCTGGTAAGCAATACGTGCTTACTATGGTAGAGGCAAACACTGGATGGCTGGAAACTTATGCAGTTCCACATGCAACTGCACGCAACACCATTCTCGGTCTGGAGAGACAGATCCTGTGGAGACACGGAACTCCAGAGAGGATTGAGTCAGACAACGGAACTCACTTCAAGAACAACCTTGTAAAGAGCTGGGCAAAAGAGCACGGTATTGAGTGGATTTTCCACATTCCTTACTATGCACCAGCTGCAGGGAAGATTGAACGCTACAACGGTTTGTTGAAGACCACTCTCAAAGCCATGGGAGGTGGATCTTTGAAAAACTGGGAGAAACATTTAGCACAAGCAACCTGGCTGGTGAATAGTAGAGGTTCAGTGAACCGAGCTGGACTGGCACATTCAGATCTGCTACGGAGAGTAGAAGGTGATAGAGTTCCTGTTGTTAGAGAAAAGAATCTGTTAGGTAAAACTGTTTGGGTATTTTCGCCCTCAGGAGAGGCTAAACCTGTCCGAGGGGTGGTTTCAGCAGAAGGTCCGGGTCACACTTATTGGGTAATGCAGGAGAATGGTCAAATTCAGTGTATTCCACAAAGAAATTTAACTTTAGCTGAAAGAGCTTAATTTCAGACTGTTGTATAGCTACAACGCGCCCAAAGGAAGAATCCCTGAGGAATCTACAGTGCACGAACCCTGAGAGCCCTGAGTCAACTGAGAGTCCCTGTGTTCCTGTTTGCCTTTTCTTCACTTCGTCTGCGGAGAGACAAGCTGTTTCCATTTTCTTATTTCCTGACTTGTTTGGACTTCTGAATCATCTACATCTGAGTGTAGCCGGAACGGACTATGAACTTTGCTCACGAACTGTAAATATTGTTTCCGATTGGATGGACAGTGCGAACGACCAATGAAATTGTTTAGAAGGGGTGGATTGTGGCCGTTTGACGCTGTGCCTTTAAGGAAGGGGCACACTGGCTAAATGTTTGTAAAATATTTTGGTATTCTAAACGAATTTCATTGGTAGGATTGTGGGAGGAGAGATTGGACCCAGGGGAGTTGGGAACTTTCTCTCAGTCTTCCTTCCTTCGCTGTCCCTCTCGGCTGGATCTGCTTCTGGGCTTCTTGCCAAAACATAAGAACTAACTCCCTGTGCATAGGCCTCCGCTTGCTGTACTAACTCCCTTTTTCGTCTCTTCTTCTACCTCTTTTGGGGGAGAAGGGAGGTAGGGGGGTGAAGGGGGCACAGGGGGAAGCCCCCTCTGTGGGGGGTCTGGTTTCTGGTTGAGTTCATTTCCTGTATATATTGTAAAATCCCTGTATTTGTTGTGTTACATCTAATCTGTTTCCTTGTAAAATATAATCTCATTTCTCTGACTGGGTTTAGCCGTGGACTCTTTCTCAATGGGGGAGGGAAAGCAGAGCATTTCCTTTCAAACCACAACACCCCAGAATGCAAATCATTTGGAACATGCAATTTGGTACTAGCCTTTTCCCTTTAGGTTGTACCCCAACAATGTTTTGGTTCTATTCCTATTGTCTCAGAAACGTGCAGTTTGCCTGGGAAGATTACAGCATGTATCTCAGCACAAGAAAGAGGTAGGCCGGAATTCAAAACCTCATTTTGACTTAACCCAGAATGCAAATCATCTGGAACATGAAATTTGGTACTAGCCTTTTCCCTTTAGGTTGTACAACAGCATTCTTTTGGTTCCATTCATATTGTCCCAGAAAGGTGCAGTTTGCCTGGGAAGATTACAGCATGTATCTCAGCACAGGAAAGAGGTAGGCCAGAATTCAAAACCTCACTTTGAATTAACCCAGAAGGCAAATCATCTGGAACATGCAATTTGGTACTAGCCTTTTCCCTTTAGGTTGTACCCCAACAATGTTTTGGTTCTATTCCTATTGTCTCAGAAACGTGCAGTTTGCCTGGGCAGATTACAGCATGTATCTCAGCACAGGAAAGAGGTAGGCCAGAATTCAAAACCTCACTTTGAATTAACCCAGAAGGCAAATCATCTGGAACATGCAATTTGGTACTAGCCTTTTCCCTTTAGGTTGTACCACAACACTGCTTTCAGTAGTTTCAATTAATCTCGAAATCAAGCCTTTTGCATCTGCAGAGAACTGCATGTATCTCAGTACAGGAAAGAGGTAGGCCAGAATTCAAAACATCATTTTGACTGATCCCAGGAGGCAAATCATGTGAAACATGCAATTTGGTACTAGCCTTTTCCCTTTAGGTTGTACCCCAACAATGTTTTGGTTCTGTTCCTATTGTCTCAGAAAGGTGCAGTTTGCCTGGAAAGATTACAGCATGTATATCAGCACAGGAAAGAGGTAGGCCAGAATTCAAAACCTCATTTTGACTTAACCCAGAAGGCAAATCATCTGGAACATGCAATGTGGTACTCTCCTTTTCACTTTAGGTTAGTACCACAACACTGCTTTCAGTAGTTTCGATTAATCTCGAAATCAAGCCTTTTGCATCTGCAGAGAACAGCATGTATCTCAGCACAGGAAAGAGGTAGGCCAGAATTAAAACCTCATTTTGACTGATCCCAGAAGGCAAATCATCTGGAACATGCAATTTGGTACTAGCCTTTTCCCTTTAGGTTGTACCCCAAGAATGTTTTGGTTCTATTCCTATTGTCTCAGAAAGGTGCAGTTTGCCTGGGAAGATTACAGCATGTATCTCAGCACAGGAAAGAGGTAGGCCAGAATTCAAAACCTCATTTTGAATGCTACCCAGAAGGCAAATCATCTGGAACATGCAATTTGGTACTAGCCTTTTCCCTTTAGGTTGTACCTACAACACTGCTTTCTGTAGTTTCGACTAATCTCGAAATCAAGCCTTTTGCTTCCGCAGAGAACTGCATGTATCTCAGCACAGGAAAGAGGTAGGCCAGAATTCAAAACCTCATTTTGACTGCTCCCAGAAGGCAAATCATCTGGAACATGCAATTTGGTACTAGCCTTTTCCCTTTAGGTTGTACCCCAAGAATGTTTTGGTTCTATTCCTATTGTCTCAGAAAGGGGCAGTTTGCCTGGGAAGATTACAGCATGTATCTCAGCACAGGAAAGAGGTAGGCCAGAATTCAAAACCTCATTTTGACTTAACCCAGAAGGCAAATCATCTGGAACATGCAATTTGGTACTCGCCTTTTCCCTTTAGGTTCTACCACAACACTGCTTTCAGTAGTTTCCATTAATCTCGAAATCAAGGCTTTTGAATCTGCAGAGAACAACATGTATCTCAGCAGAGGAAAGAGGTAGGCCAGAATTCAAAACCTCATTTTGTCAGACCCCAGAAGGCATATAATCTGGAACATGCAATTTGGTACTAGCCTTTTCCCTTGAGGTTGTACTACAGCATTGTTTTGGTTCTATTCCTATTGTCTCAGAAAGGTGCAGTTTGCCTGGGCAGATTACAGCATGTATCTCAGCACAGGAAAGAGGTAGGCCAGAATTCAAAACCTCATTTTGAATTAACGCAGAAGGCAAATCATCTGGAACATGCAATTTGGTACTAGCCTTTTCCCTTTAGGTTGTACCACAACACTGCTTTCAGTAGTTTCGATTAATCTCGAAATCAAGACTTTTGCATCTGCAGAGAACAGCATGTATCTCAGCACAGGAAAGAGGTAGGCCAGAATTCAAAACCTCATTTTGACTGTTACCCAGAAGGCAAATCATCTGGAACATGAATTTGGTACTAGCCTTTTCCCTTTAGGTTGTACCCCAACAATGTTTTGGTTCTATTCCTATTGTCTCAGAACGGTGCAGTTTGCCTGGGAAGATTACAGCATGTATCTCAGCACAGGAAAGAGGTAGGCCAGAATTCAAAACCTCATTTTGACTATACCCAGAAGGCAAATCATCTGGAACATGCAATTTGGTACTAGCCTTTTCCCTTTAGGTTGTACCACAACACTGCTTTCAGTAGTTTCGATTAATCTCGAAATCAAGACATTTGCATCTGCAGAGAACAGCATGTATCTCAGCACAGGAAAGAGGTAGGCCAGAATTCAAAACCTCATTTTGACTTAACCCAGAAGGCAAATCATCTGGAACATGCAATTTGGTACTAGCCTTTTCCCTTTAGGTTGTACCCCAGCATTGTTTTGGTTCTATTCCTATTGTCTCAGAAAGGTGCAGTTTGCCTGGGAAGATTACAGCATGTATCTCAGCACAGGAAAGAGGTAGGCCAGAATTCAAAACCTCATTTTGACTGCTCCCAGAAGCAAATCATCTGGAACATGCAATTTGGTACTAGCCTTTTCCCTTTAGGTTGTACCAACTACATTGCTTTTAGTAGTTTCGATTAATCTCAGAAAGTGCAAGCCTTTGCCTGTGCTGAGATACATGCTGTATCTCAGCACAGGAAAGAGGTAGGCCAGAATTCAAAACCTCATTTTGACTTAACCCAGAAGGCAAATAATCTGGAACATGCAATTTGGTACTCGCCTTTTCCCTTTAGGTTGTACCACAACACTGCTTTCAGTAGTTTCGATTAATCTCGAAATCAAGACTTTTGCATCTGCAGAGAACAGCATGTATCTCAGCACAGGAAAGAGGTAGGCCAGAATTCAAAACCTCATTTTGACTTAACCCAGAAGGCAAATCATTTGGAACATGGAATTTGGTACTAGCCTTTTCCCATTAGGTTGTACCCCAACAATGTTTTGGTTCTATTCCTATTGTCTCAGAAACGTGCAGTTTGCCTGGAAAGATTACAGCATGTATCTCAGTACAAGAAAGAGGTAGGCCAGAATTGAAAACCTCATTTTGACTATTCCCACAAGGCAAATCATTTGGAACATGCAATTTGGTACTCGACTTTTCCCTTTAGGTTGTACCACAACACTGCTTTCAGTAGTTTCAATTAATCTCGAAATCAAGCCTTTTGCATCTGCCGAGAACAGCATGTATCTCAGCACAGGAAAGAGGTAGGCCAGAATTCAAAACCTCATTTTGAATTAACGCAGAAGGCAAATCATCCGGAACATGCAATGTGGTACTAGCTTTTTCCCTTTAGGTTGTACCACAACACTGCTTTCAGTAGTTTCGATTAATCTCGAAATCAAGCCTTTTGCATCTGCAGAGAACAGCATGTATCTCAGCACAGGAAAGAGGTAGGCCAGAATTCAAAACCTCATTTTGACTGATCCCAGAAGGCAAATCATCTGGAACATGCAATTTGGTACTAGCCTTTTCCCTTTAGGTTGTACCCCAAGCAATGATTTGGTTCTATTCCTATTGTCTCAGAAAGGTGCAGTTTGCCTGGGAAGATTACAGCATGTATCTCAGCACAGGAAAGAGGTAGGCCAGAATTCAAAACCTCATTTTGACTTAACCCAGAAGGCAAATCATCTGGAACATGCAATTTGGTACTAGCCTTTTCCCTTTAGGTTGTACCACTACATTGCTTTTAGTAGTTTCGATTAATCTCAGAAAGTCAAGACTTTTGCATCTGCAGAGATACAGCATGTATCTCAGCACAGGAAAGAGGTAGGCCAGAATTCAAAACCTCATTTTGACTTAACCCAGAAGGCAAATCATCTGGAACATGCAATTTGGTACTAGCCTTTTCCCTTTAGGTTGTACCCCAACAATGTTTTGGTTCTATTCCTATTGTCTCAGAAAGGTGCAGTTTGCCTGGGAAGATTACAGCATGTATCTCAGCACAGGAAAGAGGTAGGCCAGAATTCAAAACCTCATTTTGACTTAACCCAGAAGGCAAATCATCTGGAACATGCAATTTGGTACTAGCCTTTTCCCTTTAGGTTGTACCACAACACTGCTTTCAGTAGTTTCGATTAATCTCGAAATCAAGACTTTGCACTGCAGAGAACAGCATGTATCTCAGCACAGGAAAGAGGTAGGCCAGAATTCAAAACCTCATTTTGACTTAACCCAGAAGGCAAATCATCTGGAACATGCAATTTGGTACTAGCCTTTTCCCTTTAGGTTGTACCCACAGCATTGTTTTGGTTCTATTCCTATTGTCTCAGAAAGGTGCAGTTTGCCTGGGAAGATTACAGCATGTATCTCAGCACAGGAAAGAGGTAGGCCAGAATTCAAAACCTCATTTTGACTTAATCCCAGAAGGCAAATCATCTGGAACATGCAATTTGGTACTAGCCTTTTCCCTTTAGGTTGTACCACAGCATTGTTTTGGTTCTATTCCTATTGTCTCAGAAAGGTGCAGTTTGCCTGGGAAGATTACAGCATGTATCTCAGCACAGGAAAGAGGTAGGCCAGAATTCAAAACCTCATTTTGACTTAACCCAGAAGGCAAATCATCTGGAACATGCAATTTGGTACTAGCCTTTTCCCTTTAGGTTGTACCACAGCATTGTTTTGGTTCTATTCCTATTGTCTCAGAAAGGTGCAGTTTGCCTGGGAAGATTACAGCATGTATCTCAGCACAGGAAAGAGGTAGGCCAGAATTCAAAACCTCATTTTGACTTAACCCAGAAGGCAAATCATCTGGAACATGCAATTTGGTACTAGCCTTTTCCCTTTAGGTTGTACCACAACACTGCTTTCAGTAGTTTCCTATTGATCTCAGAAAGGTCAGACTTTTGCATCTGCAGAGAACAGCATGTATCTCAGCACAGGAAAGAGGTAGGCCAGAATTCAAAACCTCATTTTGACTTAACCCAGAAGGCAAATCATCTGGGACATGCAATTTGGTACTCGCCTTTTCCCTTTAGGTTGTACCACAATACTGCTTTCAGTAGTTTCAATTAATCTCGAAATCAAGCCTTTTGCATCTGCAGATAACTGCATGTATCTCAGTACAAGAAAGAGGTAGGCCAGAATTCAAAACCTCATTTTGACTGTTCCCACAAGGCAAATCATTTGGAACATGCAATTTGGTACTCGCCTTTTCCCTTTAGGTTGTACCACAACACTGCTTTCATTAGTTTCTATTAATCTCGAAATCAAGCCTTTTGCATCTGCAGAGAACTGCATGTATCTCAGTACAAGAAAGAGGTAGGCCAGAATTCAAAACCTCATTTTGACTTAACCCAGAAGGCAAATCATCTGGGACATGCAATTTGGTACTCGCCTTTTCCCTTTAGGTTGTACCACAACACTGCTTTCATTAGTTTCTATTAATCTCGAAATCAAGCCTTTTGCATCTGCAGAGAACTGCATGTATCTCAGTACAAGAAAGAGGTAGGCCAGAATTCAAAACCTCATTTTGACTGATCCCAGAAGGCAAATCATTTGGAACATGCAATTTGGTACTAGCCTTTTCCCTTTAGTTTGTACCCCAAGAATGTTTTGGTTCTATTCCTATTGTCTCATAAAGGAGCAGTTTGCCTGGGCAGATTACAGCATGTATCTCAGCACAGGAAAGAGGTAGGCCAGAATTCAAAACCTCATTTTGACTGCTCCCACAAGGCAAATCATCTGGAACATGCAATTTGGTACTAGCCTTTTCCCTTTAGGTTGTACCACAACACTGCTTTCAGTAGTTTCAATTAAACTCGAAATCAAGCCTTTTGCATCTGCAGAGAACAGCATGTATCTCAGCACAGGAAAGAGGTAGGCCAGAATTCAAAACCTCATTTTGACAGCTCCCAGAAGGCAAATCATTTGGAACATGCAATTTGGTACTAGCCTTTTCCCATTAGGTTGTACCCCAACAATGTTTTTGTTCTATTCCTATTGTCTCAGAAACGTGCAGTTTGCCTGGAAAGATTACAGCATGTATCTCAGCACAGGAAAGAGGTAGGCGAGAATTCAAAACCTCATTTTGACTTAACCCAGAAGGCAAATCATCTGGAACATGCAATTTGGTACTAGCCTTTTCCCTTTAGGTTGTACCACAACACTGCTTTCAGTAGTTTCTATTAATCTCGAAATCAAGCCTTTTGCATCTGCAGAGAACTGCAGGTATCTCAGCACAGGAAAGAGGTAGGCCAGAATTCAAAACCTCATTTTGACTGCTCCCAGAAAGCAAATCATCTGGAACATGCAATTTGGTACTAGCTTTTTCCCTTTAGGTTGTACAACTACATTGCTTTTAGTAGTTTCGATTAACCTCGAAATCAAGCCTTTTGCATCTGCAGAGAACTGCAGGTATCTCAGCACAGGAAAGAGGTAGGCCAGAATTCAAAACCTCATTTTGACTTAACCCAGAAGGCAAACAATCTGGCACATGCAATTTGGTACTCGACTTTTCCCTTTAGGTTGTACCACAACACTGCTTTCAGTAGTTTCGATTAATCTCGAAATCAAGACTTTTGCATCTGCAGAGAACAGCATGATTCTCAGCACAGGAAAGAGGTAGGCCAGAATTCAAAACCTCATTTTGACTGTTCCCACAAGGCAAATCATTTGGAACATGGAATTTGGTACTAGCCTTTTCCCATTAGGTTGTACCCCAACAATGTTTTGGTTCTATTCCTATTGTCTCAGAAACGTGCAGTTTGCCTGGAAAGATTACAGCATGTATCTCAGTACAGGAAAGAGGTAGGCCAGAATTGAAAACCTCATTTTGACTATTCCCACAAGGCAAATCATTTGGAACATGCAATGTGGTACTAGCCTTTTCCCTTTAGGTTGTACCACAACACTGCTTTCAGTAGTTTCGATTAATCTCGAAATCAAGCCTTTTGCATCTGCAGAGAACAGCATGTATCTCAGCACAGGAAAGAGGTAGGCCAGAATTCAAAACCTCATTTTGACTTAACCCAGAAGGCAAATCATCTGGAACATGCAATTTGGTACTAGCCTTTTCCCTTTAGGTTGTACCACAGCATTGTTTGGTTCTATTCCTATTGTCTCAGAAAGGTGCAGTTTGCCTGGGAAGATTACAGCATGTATCTCAGCACAGGAAAGAGGTAGGCCAGAATTCAAAACCTCATTTTGACTTAACCCAGAAGGCAAATCATCTGGAACATGCAATTTGGTACTAGCCTTTTCCCTTTAGGTTGTACCACAACATTGCTTTTGGTAGTATTCCTATTAGTCTCAGAAAGGTGCAGCTTTGCCTGGGAAGATTACAGCATGTATCTCAGCACAGGAAAGAGGTAGGCCAGAATTCAAAACCTCATTTTGACTTAACCCAGAAGGCAAATCATCTGGAACATGCAATTTGGTACTAGCCTTTTCCCTTTAGGTTGTACCACAGCAATTGTTTTGGTTCTATTCCTATTGTCTCAGAAAGGTGCAGTTTGCCTGGGAAGATTACAGCATGTATCTCAGCACAGGAAAGAGGTAGGCCAGAATTCAAAACCTCATTTTGACTTAACCCAGAAGGCAAATCATCTGGAACATGCAATTTGGTACTCGCCTTTTCCCTTTAGGTTGTACCACAACACTGCTTTCAGTAGTTTCGATTAATCTCGAAATCAAGACTTTTGCATCTGCAGAGAACAGCATGTATCTCAGCACAGGAAAGAGGTAGGCCAGAATTCAAAACCTCATTTTGACTTAACCCAGAAGGCAAATCATCTGGAACATGCAATTTGGTACTAGCCTTTTCCCATTTAGGTTGTACCACAGCATTGTTTTGGTTCTATTCCTATTGTCTCAGAAAGGTGCAGTTTGCCTGGGAAGATTACAGCATGTATCTCAGCACAGGAAAGAGGTAGGCCAGAATTCAAAACCTCATTTTGACTTAATCCAGAAGGCAAATCATCTGGAACATGCAATTTGGTACTCGCCTTTTCCCTTTAGGTTGTACCACAACACTGCTTTCAGTAGTTTCGATTAATCTCGAAATCAAGACTTTTGCATCTGCAGAGAACAGCATGTATCTCAGCACAGGAAAGAGGTAGGCCAGAATTCAAAACCTCATTTTGACTTAACCCAGAAGGCAAATCATCTGGAACATGCAATTTGGTACTAGCCTTTTCCCTTTAGGTTGTACCACAACACTGCTTTCAGTAGTTTCGATTAATCTCGAAATCAAGACTTTTGCATCTGCAGAGAACAGCATGTATCTCAGCACAGGAAAGAGGTAGGCCAGAATTCAAAACCTCATTTTGACTTAACCCAGAAGGCAAATCATCTGGAACATGCAATTTGGTACTCGCCTTTTCCCTTTAGGTTGTACCACAACACTGCTTTCAGTAGTTTCGATTAATCTCGAAATCAAGACTTTTGCATCTGCAGAGAACAGCATGTATCTCAGCACAGGAAAGAGGTAGGCCAGAATTCAAAACCTCATTTTGACTGTACCCAGAAGGCAAATCATCTGGAACATGCAATTTGGTACTAGCCTTTTCCCTTTAGGTTGTACCACAACAATGTTTTGGTTCTATTCCTATTGTCTCAGAAAGGTGCAGTTTGCCTGGAAGATTACAGCATGTATCTCAGCACAGGAAAGAGGTAGGCCAGAATTCAAAACCTCATTTTGACTTAACCCAGAAGGCAAATCATCTGGAACATGCAATTTGGTACTAGCCTTTTCCCTTTAGGTTGTACCACAACACTGCTTTGGTTCTAGTTCCTATTAGTCTCAGAAAGGTGCAGTTTGCCTGGAAGATTACAGCATGTATCTCAGCACAGGAAAGAGGTAGGCCAGAATTCAAAACCTCATTTTGACTGCTCCCAGAAGGCAAATCATCTGGAACATGCAATTTGGTACTAGCCTTTTCCCTTTAGGTTGTACCACAACACTTCTTCAGTAGTTTCGATTAATCTCGAAATCAAGCCTTTTGCATCTGCAGAGAACAGCATGTATCTCAGCACAGGAAAGAGGTAGGCCAGAATTCAAAACCTCATTTTGACTTAACCCAGAAGGCAAATCATCTGGAACATGCAATTTGGTACTCGCCTTTTCCCTTTAGGTTGTACCACAACACTGCTTTCAGTAGTTTCGATTAATCTCGAAATCAAGACTTTTGCATCTGCAGAGAACAGCATGTATCTCAGCACAGGAAAGAGGTAGGCCAGAATTCAAAACCTCATTTTGACTTAACCCAGAAGGCAAATCATCTGGAACATGCAATTTGGTACTAGCCTTTTCCCTTTAGGTTGTACCACAGCATTGTTTTGGTTCTATTCCTATTGTCTCAGAAAGGTGCAGTTTGCCTGGGAAGATTACAGCATGTATCTCAGCACAGGAAAGAGGTAGGCCAGAATTCAAAACCTCATTTTGACTTAACCCAGAAGGCAAATCATCTGGAACATGCAATTTGGTACTAGCCTTTTCCCTTTAGGTTGTACCACAACACTGCTTTCAGTAGTTTCGATTAATCTCGAAATCAAGACTTTTGCATCTGCAGAGAACAGCATGTATCTCAGCACAGGAAAGAGGTAGGCCAGAATTCAAAACCTCATTTTGACTTAACCCAGAAGGCAAATCATCTGGAACATGCAATTTGGTACTCGCCTTTTCCCTTTAGGTTGTACCACAACACTGCTTTCAGTAGTTTCGATTAATCTCGAAATCAAGACTTTTGCATCTGCAGAGAACAGCATGTATCTCAGCACAGGAAAGAGGTAGGCCAGAATTCAAAACCTCATTTTGACTTAACCCAGAAGGCAAATCATCTGGAACATGCAATTTGGTACTCGCCTTTTCCCTTTAGGTTGTACCACAACACTGCTTTCAGTAGTTTCGATTAATCTCGAAATCAAGACTTTTGCATCTGCAGAGAACAGCATGTATCTCAGCACAGGAAAGAGGTAGGCCAGAATTCAAAACCTCATTTTGACTTAACCCAGAAGGCAAATCATCTGGAACATGCAATTTGGTACTAGCCTTTTCCCTTTAGGTTGTACCACAAGCATTGTTTTGGTTCTATTCCTATTGTCTCAGAAAGGTGCAGTTTGCCTGGGAAGATTACAGCATGTATCTCAGCACAGGAAAGAGGTAGGCCAGAATTCAAAACCTCATTTTGACTGATC
Organism: Dryobates pubescens; assembly: GCF_014839835.1. Taxonomy (NCBI): domain Eukaryota; kingdom Metazoa; phylum Chordata; class Aves; order Piciformes; family Picidae; genus Dryobates; species Dryobates pubescens. The sequence goes on from NW_026530688.1 coordinate 1,420,810, forward strand.
CCAGAAGGCAAATCATCTGGAACATGCAATTTGGTACTAGCCTTTTCCCTTTAGGTTGTACCACAACACTGCTTTCAGTAGTTTCTATTAATCTCGAAATCAAGCCTTTTGCATCTGCAGAGAACAGCATGTATCTCAGCACAGGAAAGAGGTAGGCCAGAATTCAAAACCTCATTTTGACTTAACCCAGAAGGCAAATCATCTGGAACATGCAATTTGGTACTAGCCTTTTCCCTTTAGGTTGTACCACAACACTGCTTTCAGTAGTTTCAATTAATCTCAAAATCAAGCCTTTTGCATCTGCAGAGAACTGCATGTATCTCAGTACAAGAAAGAGGTAGGCCAGAATTCAAAACCTCATTTTGACTTAACCCATAAGGCAAATCATTTGGAACATGCAATTTGGTACTCGCCTTTTCCCTTTAGGTTGTACCACAACACTGCTTTCATTAGTTTCTATTAATCTCGAAATCAAGCCTTTTGCATCTGCAGAGAACTGCATGTATCTCAGTACAAGAAAGAGGTAGGCCAGAATTCAAAACCTCATTTTGACTTAACCCAGAAGGCAAATCATCTGGGACATGCAATTTGGTACTCGCCTTTTCCCTTTAGGTTGTACCACAACACTGCTTTCAGAAGTTTCAATTAATCTCGAAATCAAGACTTTTGCTTCTGCAGAGAACTGCATGTATCTCAGTACAAGAAAGAGGTAGGCCAGAATTCAAAACCTCATTTTGACTTAACCCAGAAGGCAAATCATCTGGAACATGCAATTTGGTACTAGCCTTTTCCCTTTAGGTTGTACCACAACACTGCTTTCAGTAGTTTCGATTAATCTCGAAATCAAGACTTTTGCATCTGCAGAGAACAGCATGTATCTCAGCACAGGAAAGAGGTAGGCCAGAATTCAAAACCTCATTTTGACTTACCCAGAAGGCAAATCATCTGGAACATGCAATTTGGTACTAGCCTTTTCCCTTTAGGTTGTACCACAGCATTGTTTTGGTTCTATTCCTATTGTCTCAGAAAGGTGCAGTTTGCCTGGAAGATTACAGCATGTATCTCAGCACAGGAAAGAGGTAGGCCAGAATTCAAAACCTCATTTTGACTTAACCCAGAAGGCAAATCATCTGGAACATGCAATTTGGTACTAGCCTTTTCCCTTTAGGTTGTACCACAACACTGCTTTCAGTAGTTTCGATTAATCTCGAAATCAAGACTTTTGCATCTGCAGAGAACAGCATGTATCTCAGCACAGGAAAGAGGTAGGCCAGAATTCAAAACCTCATTTTGACTGCTACCCAGAAGGCAAATCATCTGGAACATGCAATTTGGTACTAGCCTTTTCCCTTTAGGTTGTACCACAACATTGCTTTCAGTAGTTTCGATTAATCTCGAAATCAAGCCTTTTGCATCTGCAGAGAACAGCATGTATCTCAGCACAGGAAAGAGGTAGGCCAGAATTCAAAACCTCATTTTGACTTAACCCAGAAGGCAAATCATCTGGAACATGCAATTTGGTACTAGCCTTTTCCCTTTAGGTTGTACCACAACACTGCTTTCAGTAGTTTCGATTAATCTCGAAATCAAGACTTTTGCATCTGCAGAGAACAGCATGTATCTCAGCACAGGAAAGAGGTAGGCCAGAATTCAAAACCTCATTTTGACTTACCCAGAAGGCAAATCATCTGGAACATGCAATTTGGTACTAGCCTTTTCCCTTTAGGTTGTACCCCAACAATGTTTTGGTTCTATTCCTATTGTCTCAGAAAGGTGCAGTTTGCCTGGGAAGATTACAGCATGTATCTCAGCACAGGAAAGAGGTAGGCCAGAATTCAAAACCTCATTTTGACTATCCCAGAAGGCAAATCATCTGGAACATGCAATTTGGTACTAGCCTTTTCCCTTTAGGTTGTACCACAACACTGCTTTCAGTAGTTTCGATTAATCTCGAAATCAAGACTTTTGCATCTGCAGAGAACAGCATGTATCTCAGCACAGGAAAGAGGTAGGCCAGAATTCAAAACCTCATTTTGACTGATCCCAGAAGGCAAATCATCTGGAACATGCAATTTGGTACTAGCCTTTTCCCTTTAGGTTGTACCACAAGCAATGATTTGGTTCTATTCCTATTGTCTCAGAAAGGTGCAGTTTGCCTGGGCAGATTACAGCATGTATCTCAGCACAGGAAAGAGGTAGGCCAGAATTCAAAACCTCATTTTGACTTAACCCAGAAGGCAAATCATCTGGAACATGCAATTTGGTACTAGCCTTTTCCCTTTAGGTTGTACCACAACATTGCTTTTAGTAGTTTCGATTAATCTCGAAATCAAGCCTTTTGCATCTGCAGAGAACAGCATGTATCTCAGCACAGGAAAGAGGTAGGCCAGAATTCAAAACCTCATTTTGACTTAACCCAGAAGGCAAATCATCTGGAACATGCAATTTGGTACTAGCCTTTTCCCTTTAGGTTGTACCACAGCATTGTTTTGGTTCTATTCCTATTGTCTCAGAAAGGTGCAGTTTGCCTGGGAAGATTACAGCATGTATCTCAGCACAGGAAAGAGGTAGGCCAGAATTCAAAACCTCATTTTGACTTAACCCAGAAGGCAAATCATCTGGAACATGCAATTTGGTACTCGCCTTTTCCCTTTAGGTTGTACCACAACACTGCTTTCAGTAGTTTCGATTAATCTCGAAATCAAGACTTTTGCATCTGCAGAGAACAGCATGTATCTCAGCACAGGAAAGAGGTAGGCCAGAATTCAAAACCTCATTTTGACTGACCCAGAAGGCAAATCATCTGGAACATGCAATTTGGTACTAGCCTTTTCCCTTTAGGTTGTACCACAGCATTGTTTTGGTTCTATTCCTATTGTCTCAGAAAGGTGCAGTTTGCCTGGGAAGATTACAGCATGTATCTCAGCACAGGAAAGAGGTAGGCCAGAATTCAAAACCTCATTTTGACTTAACCCAGAAGGCAAATCATCTGGAACATGCAATTTGGTACTAGCCTTTTCCCTTTAGGTTGTACCACAGCATTGTTTTGGTTCTATTCCTATTGTCTCAGAAAGGTGCAGCTTTGCCTGGGAAGATTACAGCATGTATCTCAGCACAGGAAAGAGGTAGGCCAGAATTCAAAACCTCATTTTGACTGATCCCAGAAGGCAAATCATCTGGAACATGCAATTTGGTACTAGCCTTTTCCCTTTAGGTTGTACCACAACACTGCTTTCAGTAGTTTCGATTAATCTCGAAATCAAGACTTTTGCATCTGCAGAGAACAGCATGTATCTCAGCACAGGAAAGAGGTAGGCCAGAATTCAAAACCTCATTTTGACTTAACCCAGAAGGCAAATCATCTGGAACATGCAATTTGGTACTAGCCTTTTCCCTTTAGGTTGTACCACAACACTGCTTTCAGTAGTTTCGATTAATCTCGAAATCAAGACTTTTGCATCTGCAGAGAACAGCATGTATCTCAGCACAGGAAAGAGGTAGGCCAGAATTCAAAACCTCATTTTGACTTAACCCAGAAGGCAAATCATCTGGAACATGCAATTTGGTACTAGCCTTTTCCCTTTAGGTTGTACCACAGCATTGCTTTCTGGTAGTATTCATATTGTCTCAGAAAGGTGCAGTTTGCCTGGGAAGATACATGCATGTATCTCAGCACAGGAAAGAGGTAGGCCAGAATTCAAAACCTCATTTTGACTTAACCCAGAAGGCAAATCATCTGGAACATGCAATTTGGTACTAGCCTTTTCCCTTTAGGTTGTACCACAGCATTGTTTTGGTTCTATTCCTATTGTCTCAGAAAGGTGCAGTTTGCCTGGGAAGATTACAGCATGTATCTCAGCACAGGAAAGAGGTAGGCCAGAATTCAAAACCTCATTTTGACTTAACCCAGAAGGCAAATCATCTGGAACATGCAATTTGGTACTAGCCTTTTCCCTTTAGGTTGTACCACAACACTGCTTTCAGTAGTTTCGATTAATCTCGAAATCAAGACTTTTGCATCTGCAGAGAACAGCATGTATCTCAGCACAGGAAAGAGGTAGGCCAGAATTCAAAACCTCATTTTGACTTAACCCAGAAGGCAAATCATCTGGAACATGCAATTTGGTACTAGCCTTTTCCCTTTAGGTTGTACCACAAGCATTGTTTGGTTCTATTCCTATTGTCTCAGAAAGGTGCAGTTTGCCTGGAAGATTACAGCATGTATCTCAGCACAGGAAAGAGGTAGGCCAGAATTCAAAACCTCATTTTGACTTAACCCAGAAGGCAAATCATCTGGAACATGCAATTTGGTACTAGCCTTTTCCCTTTAGGTTGTACCACAACACTGCTTTCAGTAGTTTCGATTAATCTCGAAATCAAGACTTTTGCATCTGCAGAGAACAGCATGTATCTCAGCACAGGAAAGAGGTAGGCCAGAATTCAAAACCTCATTTTGACTGAACCCAGAAGGCAAATCATCTGGAACATGCAATTTGGTACTAGCCTTTTCCCTTTAGGTTGTACCACAAGCAATTGTTTTGGTTCTATTCCTATTGTCTCAGAAAGGTGCAGTTTGCCTGGGAAGATTACAGCATGTATCTCAGCACAGGAAAGAGGTAGGCCAGAATTCAAAACCTCATTTTGACTTAACCCAGAAGGCAAATCATCTGGAACATGCAATTTGGTACTAGCCTTTTCCCTTTAGGTTGTACCACAACACTGCTTTCAGTAGTTTCTATTAATCTCGAAATCAAGACTTTTGCATCTGCAGAGAACAGCATGTATCTCAGCACAGGAAAGAGGTAGGCCAGAATTCAAAACCTCATTTTGACTTACCCAGAAGGCAAATCATCTGGAACATGCAATTTGGTACTAGCCTTTTCCCTTTAGGTTGTACCACAACACTGCTTTCAGTAGTTTCGATTAATCTCGAAATCAAGACTTTTGCATCTGCAGAGAACAGCATGTATCTCAGCACAGGAAAGAGGTAGGCCAGAATTCAAAACCTCATTTTGACTTAACCCAGAAGGCAAATCATCTGGAACATGCAATTTGGTACTAGCCTTTTCCCTTTAGGTTGTACCACAACACTGCTTTCAGTAGTTTCGATTAATCTCGAAATCAAGACTTTTGCATCTGCAGAGAACAGCATGTATCTCAGCACAGGAAAGAGGTAGGCCAGAATTCAAAACCTCATTTTGACTTAACCCAGAAGGCAAATCATCTGGAACATGCAATTTGGTACTAGCCTTTTCCCTTTAGGTTGTACCACAGCATTGTTTGGTTCTATTCCTATTGTCTCAGAAAGGTGCAGTTTGCCTGGGAAGATTACAGCATGTATCTCAGCACAGGAAAGAGGTAGGCCAGAATTCAAAACCTCATTTTGACTTACCCAGAAGGCAAATCATCTGGAACATGCAATTTGGTACTAGCCTTTTCCCTTTAGGTTGTACCACAACACTGCTTTCAGTAGTTTCGATTAATCTCGAAATCAAGCCTTTTGCATCTGCAGAGAACAGCATGTATCTCAGCACAGGAAAGAGGTAGGCCAGAATTCAAAACCTCATTTTGACTTAACCCAGAAGGCAAATCATCTGGAACATGCAATTTGGTACTAGCCTTTTCCCTTTAGGTTGTACCACAGCATTGTTTTGGTTCTATTCCTATTGTCTCAGAAAGGTGCAGTTTGCCTGGGAAGATTACAGCATGTATCTCAGCACAGGAAAGAGGTAGGCCAGAATTCAAAACCTCATTTTGACTTAACCCAGAAGGCAAATCATCTGGAACATGCAATTTGGTACTAGCCTTTTCCCTTTAGGTTGTACCACAACACTGCTTTCAGTAGTTTCGATTAATCTCGAAATCAAGACTTTGCATCTGCAGAGAACAGCATGTATCTCAGCACAGGAAAGAGGTAGGCCAGAATTCAAAACCTCATTTTGACTTACCCAGAAGGCAAATCATCTGGAACATGCAATTTGGTACTAGCCTTTTCCCTTTAGGTTGTACCACAGCATTGTTTTGGTTCTATTCCTATTGTCTCAGAAAGGTGCAGTTTGCCTGGGAAGATTACAGCATGTATCTCAGCACAGGAAAGAGGTAGGCCAGAATTCAAAACCTCATTTTGACTTAACCCAGAAGGCAAATCATCTGGAACATGCAATTTGGTACTAGCCTTTTCCCTTTAGGTTGTACCACAACACTGCTTTCAGTAGTTTCGATTAATCTCGAAATCAAGCCTTTTGCATCTGCAGAGAACAGCATGTATCTCAGCACAGGAAAGAGGTAGGCCAGAATTCAAAACCTCATTTTGACTTAACCCAGAAGGCAAATCATCTGGAACATGCAATTTGGTACTAGCCTTTTCCCTTTAGGTTGTACCACAACACTGCTTTCAGTAGTTTCGATTAATCTCGAAATCAAGACTTTTGCATCTGCAGAGAACAGCATGTATCTCAGCACAGGAAAGAGGTAGGCCAGAATTCAAAACCTCATTTTGACTTAACCCAGAAGGCAAATCATCTGGAACATGCAATTTGGTACTAGCCTTTTCCCTTTAGGTTGTACCACAACACTGCTTTCAGTAGTTTCGATTAATCTCGAAATCAAGACTTTTGCATCTGCAGAGAACAGCATGTATCTCAGCACAGGAAAGAGGTAGGCCAGAATTCAAAACCTCATTTTGACTTAACCCAGAAGGCAAATCATCTGGAACATGCAATTTGGTACTAGCCTTTTCCCTTTAGGTTGTACCACAGCATTGTTTTGGTTCTATTCCTATTGTCTCAGAAAGGTGCAGTTTGCCTGGGAAGATTACAGCATGTATCTCAGCACAGGAAAGAGGTAGGCCAGAATTCAAAACCTCATTTTGACTTAACCCAGAAGGCAAATCATCTGGAACATGCAATTTGGTACTAGCCTTTTCCCTTTAGGTTGTACCACAACACTGCTTTCAGTAGTTTCGATTAATCTCGAAATCAAGACTTTTGCATCTGCAGAGAACAGCATGTATCTCAGCACAGGAAAGAGGTAGGCCAGAATTCAAAACCTCATTTTGACTTAACCCAGAAGGCAAATCATCTGGAACATGCAATTTGGTACTAGCCTTTTCCCTTTAGGTTGTACCACAACACTGCTTTCAGTAGTTTCGATTAATCTCGAAATCAAGACTTTTGCATCTGCAGAGAACAGCATGTATCTCAGCACAGGAAAGAGGTAGGCCAGAATTCAAAACCTCATTTTGACTTAACCCAGAAGGCAAATCATCTGGAACATGCAATTTGGTACTAGCCTTTTCCCTTTAGGTTGTACCACAACAATTGTTTTGGTTCTATTCCTATTGTCTCAGAAAGGTGCAGTTTGCCTGGGAAGATTACAGCATGTATCTCAGCACAGGAAAGAGGTAGGCCAGAATTCAAAACCTCATTTTGACTTAACCCAGAAGGCAAATCATCTGGAACATGCAATTTGGTACTAGCCTTTTCCCTTTAGGTTGTACCACAACACTTGCTTTCAGTAGTTTCTATTAATCTCGAAATCAAGCTTTGCATCTGGAAGATTACAGCATGTATCTCAGCACAGGAAAGAGGTAGGCCAGAATTCAAAACCTCATTTTGACTTAACCCAGAAGGCAAATCATCTGGAACATGCAATTTGGTACTAGCCTTTTCCCTTTAGGTTGTACCACAACACTGCTTTCAGTAGTTTCGATTAATCTCGAAATCAAGACTTTTGCATCTGCAGAGAACAGCATGTATCTCAGCACAGGAAAGAGGTAGGCCAGAATTCAAAACCTCATTTTGACTTAACCCAGAAGGCAAATCATCTGGAACATGCAATTTGGTACTAGCCTTTTCCCTTTAGGTTGTACCACAGCATTGTTTGGTTCTATTCCTATTGTCTCAGAAAGGTGCAGTTTGCCTGGGAAGATTACAGCATGTATCTCAGCACAGGAAAGAGGTAGGCCAGAATTCAAAACCTCATTTTGACTTAACCCAGAAGGCAAATCATCTGGAACATGCAATTTGGTACTAGCCTTTTCCCTTTAGGTTGTACCACAACACTGCTTTTCAGTAGTTTCGATTAATCTCAGAAAGTCAAGACTTTTGCATCTGCAGAGATACAGCATGTATCTCAGCACAGGAAAGAGGTAGGCCAGAATTCAAAACCTCATTTTGACTTAACCCAGAAGGCAAATCATCTGGAACATGCAATTTGGTACTAGCCTTTTCCCTTTAGGTTGTACCACAGCATTGTTTTGGTTCTATTCCTATTGTCTCAGAAAGGTGCAGTTTGCCTGGGAAGATTACAGCATGTATCTCAGCACAGGAAAGAGGTAGGCCAGAATTCAAAACCTCATTTTGACTTAACCCAGAAGGCAAATCATCTGGAACATGCAATTTGGTACTAGCCTTTTCCCTTTAGGTTGTACCACAACACTGCTTTCAGTAGTTTCGATTAATCTCGAAATTCTGAGTTTTGCATCTGCAGAGATACAGCATGTATCTCAGCACAGGAAAGAGGTAGGCCAGAATTCAAAACCTCATTTTGACTTAACCCAGAAGGCAAATCATCTGGAACATGCAATTTGGTACTAGCCTTTTCCCTTTAGGTTGTACCACAGCATTGTTTTGGTTCTATTCCTATTGTCTCAGAAAGGTGCAGTTTGCCTGGGAAGATTACAGCATGTATCTCAGCACAGGAAAGAGGTAGGCCAGAATTCAAAACCTCATTTTGACTTAACCCAGAAGGCAAATCATCTGGAACATGCAATTTGGTACTAGCCTTTTCCCTTTAGGTTGTACCACAACACTGCTTTCAGTAGTTTCGATTAATCTCGAAATCAAGACTTTGCATCTGCAGAGAACAGCATGTATCTCAGCACAGGAAAGAGGTAGGCCAGAATTCAAAACCTCATTTTGACTGCTCCCAGAAGGCAAATCATCTGGAACATGCAATTTGGTACTAGCCTTTTCCCTTTAGGTTGTACCACAACACTGCTTTGGTTCAGTAGTTTCGATTAGTCTCAGAAAGGTGCAGTTTGCCTGGGAAGATTACAGCATGTATCTCAGCACAGGAAAGAGGTAGGCCAGAATTCAAAACCTCATTTTGACTGACCCAGAAGGCAAATCATCTGGAACATGCAATTTGGTACTAGCCTTTTCCCTTTAGGTTGTACCACAGCATTGTTTTGGTTCTATTCCTATTGTCTCAGAAAGGTGCAGTTTGCCTGGGAAGATTACAGCATGTATCTCAGCACAGGAAAGAGGTAGGCCAGAATTCAAAACCTCATTTTGACTTAACCCAGAAGGCAAATCATCTGGAACATGCAATTTGGTACTAGCCTTTTCCCTTTAGGTTGTACCACAGCATTGTTTTGGTTCTATTCCTATTGTCTCAGAAAGGTGCAGTTTGCCTGGGAAGATTACAGCATGTATCTCAGCACAGGAAAGAGGTAGGCCAGAATTCAAAACCTCATTTTGACTTAACCCAGAAGGCAAATCATCTGGAACATGCAATTTGGTACTAGCCTTTTCCCTTTAGGTTGTACCACAACACTGCTTTCAGTAGTTTCGATTAATCTCGAAATCAAGACTTTTGCATCTGCAGAGAACAGCATGTATCTCAGCACAGGAAAGAGGTAGGCCAGAATTCAAAACCTCATTTTGACTTAACCCAGAAGGCAAATCATCTGGAACATGCAATTTGGTACTAGCCTTTTCCCTTTAGGTTGTACCACTAGCATTGTTTTGGTTCTATTCCTATTGTCTCAGAAAGGTGCAGTTTGCCTGGGAAGATTACAGCATGTATCTCAGCACAGGAAAGAGGTAGGCCAGAATTCAAAACCTCATTTTGACTTAACCCAGAAGGCAAATCATCTGGAACATGCAATTTGGTACTAGCCTTTTCCCTTTAGGTTGTACCACAACACTGCTTTCAGTAGTTTCGATTAATCTCGAAATCAAGACTTTTGCATCTGCAGAGAACAGCATGTATCTCAGCACAGGAAAGAGGTAGGCCAGAATTCAAAACCTCATTTTGACTTAACCCAGAAGGCAAATCATCTGGAACATGCAATTTGGTACTAGCCTTTTCCCTTTAGGTTGTACCACAACACTGCTTTCAGTAGTTTCGATTAATCTCGAAATCAAGACTTTTGCATCTGCAGAGAACAGCATGTATCTCAGCACAGGAAAGAGGTAGGCCAGAATTCAAAACCTCATTTTGACTTAACCCAGAAGGCAAATCATCTGGAACATGCAATTTGGTACTAGCCTTTTCCCTTTAGGTTGTACCACAGCATTGTTTTGGTTCTATTCCTATTGTCTCAGAAAGGTGCAGTTTGCCTGGGAAGATTACAGCATGTATCTCAGCACAGGAAAGAGGTAGGCCAGAATTCAAAACCTCATTTTGACTTACCCAGAAGGCAAATCATCTGGAACATGCAATTTGGTACTCGCCTTTTCCCTTTAGGTTGTACCACAGCATTGTTTTGGTTCTATTCCTATTGACTCAGAAACTTGCAGTTTCACAGGGCCGATTACAGCATGTATCTCAGCACAGGAAAGAGGTAGGCCAGAATTCAAAACCTCATTTTGACTTAACCCAGAAGGCAAATCATCTGGAACATGCAATTTGGTACTAGCCTTTTCCCTTTAGGTTGTACCACAGCATTGTTTTGGTTCTATTCCTATTGTCTCAGAAAGGTGCAGTTTGCCTGGGAAGATTACAGCATGTATCTCAGCACAGGAAAGAGGTAGGCCAGAATTCAAAACCTCATTTTGACTTAACCCAGAAGGCAAATCATCTGGAACATGCAATTTGGTACTAGCCTTTTCCCTTTAGGTTGTACCACAACACTGCTTTCAGTAGTTTCGATTAATCTCGAAATCAAGACTTTTGCATCTGCAGAGAACAGCATGTATCTCAGCACAGGAAAGAGGTAGGCCAGAATTCAAAACCTCATTTTGACTTAACCCAGAAGGCAAATCATCTGGAACATGCAATTTGGTACTAGCCTTTTCCCTTTAGGTTGTACCACAACAATGTTTGGTTCTATTCCTATTGTCTCAGAAAGGTGCAGTTTGCCTGGAAGATTACAGCATGTATCTCAGCACAGGAAAGAGGTAGGCCAGAATTCAAAACCTCATTTTGACTTAACCCAGAAGGCAAATCATCTGGAACATGCAATTTGGTACTAGCCTTTTCCCTTTAGGTTGTACCACAACACTGCTTTCAGTAGTTTCGATTAATCTCGAAATCAAGACTTTTGCATCTGCAGAGAACAGCATGTATCTCAGCACAGGAAAGAGGTAGGCCAGAATTCAAAACCTCATTTTGACTTAACCCAGAAGGCAAATCATCTGGAACATGCAATTTGGTACTAGCCTTTTCCCTTTAGGTTGTACCACAGCATTGTTTTGCTTCTATTCCTATTGTCTCAGAAAGGTGCACTTTGCCTGGGAAGATTACAGCATGTATCTCAGCACAGGAAAGAGGTAGGCCAGAATTCAAAACCTCATTTTGACTTAACCCAGAAGGCAAATCATCTGGAACATGCAATTTGGTACTAGCCTTTTCCCTTTAGGTTGTACCACAACACTGCTTTCAGTAGTTTCGATTAATCTCGAAATCAAGACTTTGCATCTGCAGAGAACAGCATGTATCTCAGCACAGGAAAGAGGTAGGCCAGAATTCAAAACCTCATTTTGACTTAACCCAGAAGGCAAATCATCTGGAACATGCAATTTGGTACTAGCCTTTTCCCTTTAGGTTGTACCACAACACTGCTTTCAGTAGTTTCGATTAATCTCGAAATCAAGACTTTTGCATCTGCAGAGAACAGCATGTATCTCAGCACAGGAAAGAGGTAGGCCAGAATTCAAAACCTCATTTTGACTTAACCCAGAAGGCAAATCATCTGGAACATGCAATTTGGTACTAGCCTTTTCCCTTTAGGTTGTACCACAACACTGCTTTCAGTAGTTTCGATTAATCTCGAAATCAAGACTTTTGCATCTGCAGAGAACAGCATGTATCTCAGCACAGGAAAGAGGTAGGCCAGAATTCAAAACCTCATTTTGACTTAACCCAGAAGGCAAATCATCTGGAACATGCAATTTGGTACTAGCCTTTTCCCTTTAGGTTGTACCACAGCATTGTTTGGTTCTATTCCTATTGTCTCAGAAAGGTGCAGTTTGCCTGGGAAGATTACAGCATGTATCTCAGCACAGGAAAGAGGTAGGCCAGAATTCAAAACCTCATTTTGACTTAACCCAGAAGGCAAATCATCTGGAACATGCAATTTGGTACTAGCCTTTTCCCTTTAGGTTGTACCACAACACTGCTTTCAGTAGTTTCGATTAATCTCGAAATCAAGACTTTTGCATCTGCAGAGAACAGCATGTATCTCAGCACAGGAAAGAGGTAGGCCAGAATTCAAAACCTCATTTTGACTTAACCCAGAAGGCAAATCATCTGGAACATGCAATTTGGTACTAGCCTTTTCCCTTTAGGTTGTACCAAAGCATTGTTTTGGTTCTATTCCTATTGTCTCAGAAAGGTGCAGTTTGCCTGGGAAGATTACAGCATGTATCTCAGCACAGGAAAGAGGTAGGCCAGAATTCAAAACCTCATTTTGACTTAACCCAGAAGGCAAATCATCTGGAACATGCAATTTGGTACTAGCCTTTTCCCTTTAGGTTGTACCACAGCATTGTTTTGGTTCTATTCATATTGTCTCAGAAAGGTGCAGTTTGCCTGGGAAGATTACAGCATGTATCTCAGCACAGGAAAGAGGTAGGCCAGAATTCAAAACCTCATTTTGACTAACCCAGAAGGCAAATCATCTGGAACATGCAATTTGGTACTAGCCTTTTCCCTTTAGGTTGTACCACAGCATTGTTTTGGTTCTATTCATATTGTCTCAGAAAGGTGCAGTTTGCCTGGGAAGATTACAGCATGTATCTCAGCACAGGAAAGAGGTAGGCCAGAATTCAAAACCTCATTTTGACTTACCCAGAAGGCAAATCATCTGGAACATGCAATTTGGTACTAGCCTTTTCCCTTTAGGTTGTACCACAACACTGCTTTCAGTAGTTTCGATTAATCTCGAAATCAAGACTTTGCATCTGCAGAGAACAGCATGTATCTCAGCACAGGAAAGAGGTAGGCCAGAATTCAAAACCTCATTTTGACTTAACCCAGAAGGCAAATCATCTGGAACATGCAATTTGGTACTAGCCTTTTCCCTTTAGGTTGTACCACAGCATTGTTTTGGTTCTATTCATATTGTCTCAGAAAGGTGCAGTTTGCCTGGGAAGATTACAGCATGTATCTCAGCACAGGAAAGAGGTAGGCCAGAATTCAAAACCTCATTTTGACTTAACCCAGAAGGCAAATCATCTGGAACATGCAATTTGGTACTAGCCTTTTCCCTTTAGGTTGTACCACAACACTGCTTTCAGTAGTTTCGATTAATCTCGAAATCAAGACTTTTGCATCTGCAGAGAACAGCATGTATCTCAGCACAGGAAAGAGGTAGGCCAGAATTCAAAACCTCATTTTGACTGAACCCAGAAGGCAAATCATCTGGAACATGCAATTTGGTACTAGCCTTTTCCCTTTAGGTTGTACCACAGCATTGTTTTGGTTCTATTCCTATTGTCTCAGAAAGGTGCAGTTTGCCTGGGAAGATTACAGCATGTATCTCAGCACAGGAAAGAGGTAGGCCAGAATTCAAAACCTCATTTTGACTTAACCCAGAAGGCAAATCATCTGGAACATGCAATTTGGTACTAGCCTTTTCCCTTTAGGTTGTACCACAACACTGCTTTCAGTAGTTTCGATTAATCTCGAAATCAAGACTTTTGCATCTGCAGAGAACAGCATGTATCTCAGCACAGGAAAGAGGTAGGCCAGAATTCAAAACCTCATTTTGACTTAACCCAGAAGGCAAATCATCTGGAACATGCAATTTGGTACTAGCCTTTTCCCTTTAGGTTGTACCACAGCATTGTTTTGGTTCTATTCCTATTGTCTCAGAAAGGTGCAGTTTGCCTGGGAAGATTACAGCATGTATCTCAGCACAGGAAAGAGGTAGGCCAGAATTCAAAACCTCATTTTGACTTAACCCAGAAGGCAAATCATCTGGAACATGCAATTTGGTACTAGCCTTTTCCCTTTAGGTTGTACCACAACACTGCTTTCAGTAGTTTCGATTAATCTCGAAATCAAGACTTTTGCATCTGCAGAGAACAGCATGTATCTCAGCACAGGAAAGAGGTAGGCCAGAATTCAAAACCTCATTTTGACTTAACCCAGAAGGCAAATCATCTGGAACATGCAATTTGGTACTAGCCTTTTCCCTTTAGGTTGTACCACAACACTGCTTTCAGTAGTTTCGATTAATCTCGAAATCAAGACTTTGCATCTGCAGAGAACAGCATGTATCTCAGCACAGGAAAGAGGTAGGCCAGAATTCAAAACCTCATTTTGACTTAACCCAGAAGGCAAATCATCTGGAACATGCAATTTGGTACTAGCCTTTTCCCTTTAGGTTGTACCACAGCATTGTTTGGTTCTATTCCTATTGTCTCAGAAAGGTGCAGTTTGCCTGGGAAGATTACAGCATGTATCTCAGCACAGGAAAGAGGTAGGCCAGAATTCAAAACCTCATTTTGACTTAACCCAGAAGGCAAATCATCTGGAACATGCAATTTGGTACTAGCCTTTTCCCTTTAGGTTGTACCACAACACTGCTTTCAGTAGTTTCGATTAATCTCGAAATCAAGACTTTTGCATCTGCAGAGAACAGCATGTATCTCAGCACAGGAAAGAGGTAGGCCAGAATTCAAAACCTCATTTTGACTTAACCCAGAAGGCAAATCATCTGGAACATGCAATTTGGTACTAGCCTTTTCCCTTTAGGTTGTACCACAGCATTGTTTTGGTTCTATTCCTATTGTCTCAGAAAGGTGCAGTTTGCCTGGGAAGATTACAGCATGTATCTCAGCACAGGAAAGAGGTAGGCCAGAATTCAAAACCTCATTTTGACTTAACCCAGAAGGCAAATCATCTGGAACATGCAATTTGGTACTAGCCTTTTCCCTTTAGGTTGTACCACAGCATTGTTTTGGTTCTATTCCTATTGTCTCAGAAAGGTGCAGTTTGCCTGGGAAGATTACAGCATGTATCTCAGCACAGGAAAGAGGTAGGCCAGAATTCAAAACCTCATTTTGACTTAACCCAGAAGGCAAATCATCTGGAACATGCAATTTGGTACTAGCCTTTTCCCTTTAGGTTGTACCACAACACTGCTTTCAGTAGTTTCGATTAATCTCGAAATCAAGACTTTTGCATCTGCAGAGAACAGCATGTATCTCAGCACAGGAAAGAGGTAGGCCAGAATTCAAAACCTCATTTTGACTTAACCCAGAAGGCAAATCATCTGGAACATGCAATTTGGTACTAGCCTTTTCCCTTTAGGTTGTACCAAAGCATTGTTTTGGTTCTATTCATATTGTCTCAGAAAGGTGCAGTTTGCCTGGGAAGATTACAGCATGTATCTCAGCACAGGAAAGAGGTAGGCCAGAATTCAAAACCTCATTTTGACTTAACCCAGAAGGCAAATCATCTGGAACATGCAATTTGGTACTAGCCTTTTCCCTTTAGGTTGTACCACAACACTGCTTTCAGTAGTTTCGATTAATCTCGAAATCAAGACTTTTGCATCTGCAGAGAACAGCATGTATCTCAGCACAGGAAAGAGGTAGGCCAGAATTCAAAACCTCATTTTGACTTAACCCAGAAGGCAAATCATCTGGAACATGCAATTTGGTACTAGCCTTTTCCCTTTAGGTTGTACCACAGCATTGTTTTGGTTCTATTCCTATTGTCTCAGAAAGGTGCAGTTTGCCTGGGAAGATTACAGCATGTATCTCAGCACAGGAAAGAGGTAGGCCAGAATTCAAAACCTCATTTTGACTTAACCCAGAAGGCAAATCATCTGGAACATGCAATTTGGTACTAGCCTTTTCCCTTTAGGTTGTACCACAACACTGCTTTCAGTAGTTTCGATTAATCTCGAAATCCAGACTTTTGCATCTGCAGAGAACAGCATGTATCTCAGCACAGGAAAGAGGTAGGCCAGAATTCAAAACCTCATTTTGACTTAACCCAGAAGGCAAGTCATCTGGAACATGCAATTTGGTACTAGCCTTTTCCCTTTAGGTTGCTACCACAGCATTGTTTTGGTTCTATTCATATTGTCTCAGAAAGGTAGCATTTGCCTGGGAAGATTACAGCATGTATCTCAGCACAGGAAAGAGGTAGGCCAGAATTCAAAACCTCATTTTGACTGCCCCCAGAAGGCAAGTCATCTGGAACATGCAATTTGGTACTAGCCTTTTCCCTTTAGGTTGTACCACAGCATTGTTTTGGTTCTATTCATATTGTCTCAGGGATTGCTTAAAGACTGAGACACCTAGGGATGTTTAGGCTGAAGAGCAGGCTGAGAGGGGATCTGATCAATGCTGATCAATAGCTAAAGGATGGTGGGGGGAGAAGAGGATGGGGCAGACCATTTTCAGTGGTGCCCAGTGACAGGATAAGGGGCAACACACTACAACACAGGGAGCTCCACCTACATAATGAGAAACGTCTCTCCTGTGAGGATGACAGCACTGGAACAGGCTGCCCAGAGAGGCAGTGGAGAGGCTTTCAAAATCCATCTGGACACTGAGATCCTGTGCAACCTGTTCTGGGTGACCCTGATTTAGCAGAAAGGTTGGAATAGATGAGCTTCAGAGGTGCCCTTCCAACCCCCATAGCTCTGTGATTCTGAGATGGCTTGCCTTTAATAACACCCTCACAGAATTTGCCTTCCCTTCATTGGGCAAAGGGTTATGAAATTTTGCTACCAGATGCAGGACTTTACCCATGTCCTGTGCCCACAGGAGACAGTGCAGAAAAGAAGATTTGGGAGAGAGGGAGAAAGAGCAGGAGACTTAAAATCCACCTGAGGTTAATGACTTTATCATGTACAAGATGTTTTGTTTTGCTTTGTTTTCCCCTTGGGACCAGTTTCACTGGTCAGGGAGAGTTTGATTAAATAGATCAGCAGAACCACGGTTCATTGTTTTCTAATTGTAAGAGCAAAAATAACAATAAGAAATAATTATGAGGGTATGCATTGTGGCTCACTTTTATTGGATGTTGTTGAGAGAAAGTGTACTGCATTTTATCTGTATGGTAAAGGTGAGATGAGTTATTTTAAAGATCCTTTCTGGCCTGTGTGGAGTTGAGAGGTTTTTTGCTCTTCTAAGTGGAACTTTTCAAGGCATTCACCAGAACCACATGGCCTCCAAATATCTCTCATGAAAACAAAAAGGCAGGAAAAGGAATAGGCTACACAGGGAGGTGCTGAATCCCCATGCCGGGAGGTGTATAAAAGTCACAGAGATGTGGTGCTGAGGGACATGGCTTGTCACCACACTTGGAAGAGTTAGGGAACGGTTGGACTTGCTGATCTTTTCCAACTGAAATGAATCTCTGATTCTATGGTTCTGCCTTTCACAGACAAACTCCAGAAACAAATTAAAGGAGCTGTTCAAAACCATCTGCTACCTACAACCTTAAAAATATCGCTTCCACCTGAAAAATGCAATTTATTGTTTAATGCAATGTCCAAACTTGGGGAACGGGACAGGGGAAGCCTGGGCTGAGGTTGGAGCTACCCTGCAGCTGCCCTCACACTGTCTTTGCTCCAGGGGGCAGACAGGACATCTCAAACAGCACATTTGCCCCCAGCAGGGCTCTATTCCCTAAGAAAAGGTAGAAAAGGGGTCAAAAAAAGCCATGAATTCCCAAGCAGAGTGGTTCAGCCACCTCTGCCAGGCACAGGCCTTGGACGCTCAACCACCTTTAGGCCCACCAGAGACCTCGTACATCAGGCGACATCCAGGAGGTCACCCCCACAATGTTCAGGCCTTTGAAGCCACCAGCAGCCTCCAAAGCCTTGATGAAACAACACCCAAAGCAACCAGATTTGGCATCAAGCAACACAGCCGAGGCAGTGGCAATGGTCGAGGCTCTGCTTTACTCTTCTGCAGCTGAGGAAACCCAGCTTGCACAAACCCGGTCACAGCAGTTCACCATTTCCTCTCATAACCCCCAGCGAATGCTCCCTGGCCTCCCTTCCCCTTGACCTCACTCCAGCAGTGACACAACCTCCTTTAAAGCCAACCCTGTCCTGGGCTACAGCCCTGGATTCTGTCCTTCTGCTCGGCTCCGCTCTGCTGAGACCCCAGCTGCAGTGCCGGCTCCTGCGCTGGGGGTCTCGGCACAGGAGCTGCTGGAGCAGGGCTGGAGTAGGCCTTGAAGGTGATCAGAGGCTGTTCAGTGGCAGCATTAGCCTCGGCAATCTGTTTGCCTTCCTGCAGCGCTTCCTACGTGCCAATACAGGGCAGTGGCTGCCCTGCAGCTCCAAAGGGAGACCTCCAGCTCCTTCCTTAGCAGCAGCAGCGCCAAGAGCTGCAAAGTGCTCTCCATCAGGCCTGGATCTCCTCGGCTGTGACAGCCCTGAGCTGGGATGAGTCAGGAACTGCTGCCACTTGTACAGGGACCTGTGGAGGCTGCTGCAGAGGAGAAGACAGGAATGAATTGAGGACTACTGTGTGGACAGGCTGAGAGGGTTGGGTTGTTCAGGCCGGTGAAAGCTATGGGAAGAAGGCTCCTGAGGAGCCCACCCCAAAATGGCAGAACACCGACGGTGCAGGGCGTGCCGGAAGGGATGCCGAGGTGTGGGGGGATGCTCTGAGAGGCATAGGCAGGGGTCCAGGGACAGTGCAAAGGGCAGAGGAAGGAGCTGGGTTGAGCCACTGGCCTCTGCTACTGGCCTCAGCCAGGGTGCTGCTGATGTCAGCAGCCGGGTTCCGGAATTGTGGCACCTTGGCAACCGACTGTGTACTCGGTACCTGGTGGTGCTGAGTGTGCTAGGCGAGTTCGTTGGTGGTGTGCTTTGGTGGTTCGGTTCTTCTGGTGTGGTTCCGGGATAGTGGTTTTGGTTCTTTGGGTTTGGTGGAGTGGTTTTGGTTCTTTGGGTTTGGTGGAGTGGTTTTGGTGGTGTGGGTTTGGTGGCTTTGGTGATGTAGGTGTGGTGGTGAGTTGTTGGTGGTGTGTTTTTGGTGGAGTGGTTCAGGTGTTTGGGTTTGGTTGTGTGGTTGTGGAGGTGTGGTTTGGTGGAGAGGTTCTAGTGGTGTGGTTTGGTGGAGTGGTTGTGGTTTGGGTGTGGTGGTGAGGTCGTGGTGGTGAGGTTTGTTCTGCGTGGGTCTGGTGGTGTGGGAGTGGGAGAAGTGGTAGTGGTGGCTGTGGTGGTGGTGGCAGAGCCAGCAGCAAGCGGCCCGTGTGCTGCTGCCGAGCACCATGAAGAGGGTCTTGAGGTTCCTGCGGCGCAGGACGGCCCGGGTGAGCCCCATGCCCTGTGGGAGCGGCAGAGATGAGCAGCAGCCTGAGGGCCAGGAGCATGGCAGCAGCAGGCAGCAGAAGGAGCGCAGGGAGCGGGGCTGGGGCAGAGGCAGGCAGGCGCTGGGCGGGAGCCTCCTGGGCTCTCGTCCTGCCCCGGGGCTTGTGGCTCCTCCTCCTCTGCAGGAGCTCCTGCCGCTGGGCCGGGCGGCTAAGAAGGGTCTGTGAGCAGGGCCGTGGCCGGGCCTACACGGGGCTGTGCTTTCTCCCTTGACAGCTCCAGAGCACGGGCTGTGGAGCCCAGGGAGCAGGGGAAGAGGGCAGAGGCTGCTCCAAGCTGGGCTCTGTGTGCAGCAGGAGCTGCTGGAGAGCCGAAGGCTGCCCCTGCCGTGAGCGCAGCAGGCAGCGCTGTGCAGCCGGCAGGAGGCCGTGGGGACGCGGCTGTCAGAGGCCCTTTCGGTAGGTTGCTGTGGAGCTGGGAGAGCGGGAAGGGTGGTGTGGGGGTGCTGATGATGCTGGGCAAAGATGCTCTGCTAGGCACGGTGCAAGGAGAGCAGGAGTCTGCAGACACTGCTTCCTTTGGGGCTGGTTCCTGAGCACCTGGAGACATCTCCCCGGCACGTGGGACAGGTCTGTGTGCTCCAGGAAACCAAATGCCCAAGCTGGAAACCAGCTGCATGTTGGTAGGGGGCTGGCTGGGATCTCAAGGCTTTGTGGTGTGTGTGTCTGCTAAGGGTGTCTCCGGAAGCAAGGTGATTGGGAAGGCACCGGAGGCATCACGGGGCTGTCCAAGCTCACTCTGATTCCCAAACTACATGGTTTTCCTGCAGGGGAGCGGGCCACAGAGTTCCACCCGCACCGTGCCGAGCTATGGATGTCTGAGCAGGCTGCCAAGTTGCAGGGACACGTGGAGCAGTTGTCTGAGATTGAAGAGAAGTTGCGTGAGGGCATCAGTGAGAGGAATGCAATCAGCAAGGCCCTGCTTCAGCCCCCCGAGAATGTCAACGTAAATGTGAGCAGGCTGGAAGGTGAGGTGAGCCACCTGCAGAGAGCGCTCCGGGAAAAGACAGAGGCTTTGGGGAAGGCAAAAAGAGCACTGAAGAGGACGGCGAAGGAGCTGGAAGCCCAGCAAAAGAAGCAACAGGAAGAGGAAGCTGATAGCATGAAGAAGGCAGCAGTGCTGCAGCAACAAGTGGCTCAGCTGCAAGAGGAGAACCTCTCCCTCCGCCAGCAGCTGAGCAACTTGCAGCAGGGTGGCCAAGAAGGCCAGGTGAGCGATGCCTTTCCGTGTGAGGCCGAGAGAGTAGATGAAGAGGAGAGGGGAGCACTGCCCAGATTTGTGGTGGTGGTGGTGGTGCTGCAGAAGGTTTGGGCAAGCCTTGAGACACACTGATGCCTCTGTACGTGTGTGTCTGTGTATGTCCTGTCAGCTGCCTGGGCTCGTGCCGAGCATTTGACACTGTCCCACACAACGTCCTTGCCTGTAGAGTGAAGAGACCTGGCTTTCTAGGGGTGTCCCAGTGGGTGGGGAAGGACTTGGCTGGACAGTCAGACTCCAGAGCTGTGGTCAGCGGTTGGTGTCTGGGAGGCGCTGGTCATGCGCACTTGCAGGGCAGAAAGCCAGCGGCATCCTGGACTGCAGCAGAAGCAGTGTGGGCGGCAGCAGCAGGTGAAGGGAAAGGATTCTGCCGGCACAAATCAGACCTGGAGCTGCTCAAGCAGCTCCAGGGGAGGACCAGAAAGATGACTGGGGCTGCAGCTGTACCCCTGGGAGGACAGGCTGAGACAGTTCTTGATGTGCCTGGATAGAGACCCCTTCATTAAGCAATGACATTTCGTGTTTCCCTAGAGAAGAGGGGGACAGCTGCCAGGACACCCTGAGCCTGCCCTCAGCCGCCTGCAGCTAACAGAATCCTCCAGTGCTTCTGCCTGTGCCTGCAGTGACCTGAAAAAAGAGCTGAAGGAAGCTAGGGACAAGGTATGCAAAGCCTCTGAGGGGCAAAGCAGTAGCCTGGGGGCAGCATCTGGGTGGGCAGGAGTGAGGCAGCTATGCTCTTTGGAGCCTCACTTCTGCTCCACCACTCTCCAGCGGCCGTGGCCATGATGCCATATTGCACCCCAGGCACTCCCAGACGTCTCTGGGCTTGGCTGCTTCCCTCGCAAGGTTTTTCTTCTCTGGGTGCCTGCGCTGGGATGGTGCCGAGTTGCCCGGCAGTGGCCTTTTGGGGAAGGAAAGTCCTCTTTTGCTTGCCTGTGTCTCATCAGCCATTTGCTAGATGAGCTATCAGGCTTTTGAATGAGCTCCACAGAGGCATCAGACCCCTGTGCCTAAGGCAGGCTGGTTTTTCCCCCCATCAGATAGACAAATTGACCATGGAGCTGCAGTTGGAGTCCCAGGCACGTCAGCAGCTCGCAGCCAGGACTCAGGAGCTGCAAGGGCTGCTTGAGACTCTTGAAAGGAAGCAGTGTGAGCAGAAGGCACAGGCCCAGAGAAGACACATGGAGCTTATGAAGAGGATTGAGCAGGTGAGTTATGTTCCCTTGGCATGCGTGTGGCTGTGGCCCCATCTGTGAGGTGTCTTCTCTTGGGCATCTGCTTTCTTGGGCAGCCTGGTGGCTTTGGTGCCATGGAGGGAAGCTGGCAAAGGCTGCTTCTTCTCTTTTAGTTGGAAGCATCTGCAGGCAATGCCCTGAAACTGCTTGAAGCCTCCAGCCCCTTAAAGATTACAAAGCTGGAGCAGAAGAGTCAAGCTCTGGAGCAGGAGCTGGAGAGAGCCCAGAGAAGGCAGAAGGAGAGCGAGCGGCAGCTGGCCCTTGCGAAGGCAGCTAAAGAATCCTTTGCAGGGTTTTGTGAGAAGAGCTGGGAATTCATCAGGAGCCTGCAAGTGGATTTAGAACTGTAAGGGCAAATGTTTTCTCTTTGTGCCCACACAAGAGACTGGGAGCAGTTCTCTTGACAGCCCCTGAGGTACCAGAGCTCCTCAGGCCCACCTGGGGGATGCTGTAGCCAGTTTGTTGTCGCCATTTGCTGTAGGCCTCTCATCTTCCCGCACGTCGGGTGGGAAAGAGGAGCTCCCTTTCTGCTGCTGTTGTCTACCCTCTTAGGACAGGCAGGCTGGAAAAGGTAGAGGGGACAGAAGAGGAGCCTGTGAGGCAAAACATCCTCTCTCAGCTGCTGTGCTGAGGGTGCATGGCCAGGCTGAGTTTGCACTGGGAGGAGAGCAGGAGCCAGGGTCCTCCCCACCTTCTAGCAAAGGTCCCCCAAAGCCAGAGCACAGGTCACTCGGATGCCTAAGCAGCAAGACACGGGGGGGGAGGGGGCTCAGAAGTCTCTGTTCATAAGTTTTAGAGCAAAATCTCCCACTTGGGGAACAGCTTTGTGCCTGTGTGAGCAGCAGCTGTTGTTGATGCTCCTGCCCTTTTCACAGAACCCACAAGATGCTGGCGTGGCACAGGAGTCTTCGTCTGGAGGACAGCCCTACTCTCGCGGCCTACCTGGGGCAGGCTGGGGAGGGAGGGGAAATTCCTTGGAGCATGTTCCAGTGTGATTCCTCAGTCTTCAGGTGGGTTCAGAAGTACGGTTGGGTTTTGCCTGTGTTAGTGAAAGAGTGGGAGTCTTTCCCGTGTCATTTGTGGCCGGGTGGAGTGGGAGCAAAGAAGCTGCCTGCTTCTCCTGCTGAGGCCACGGCAGTTCCTGTGAGGTGTGACAGGTGTAGGGTGTAAGGGTCAGCAGATGGCATTTGGGAGTTGTGTGTGGGTTTGGAGGTGAGGGCCTGTTGCAGTTTGAGCTGGGTGCCCCCCTGGTGCATTCACTTCCTGTGTCCAGAAGTCCAGCCCAGAGGGATGGACACAGGAAATTGTGTATTTCCTACCATAATTCTTTGCACCACTATAAGATCCAGTGCGGAGTCTGGCACTTCCTCTTTCCTTCCCTCTCCGAGACTTGGTAACTGGGGGAGAGATCTCCCGGCCATGGGCCTGACTAGGCCCAAGGCCACAGGGGGATGGGCAGTCTCAGGCCTGGCCAGCTGAGACTAGCCCAGCAGAGGGAGGGGGAAGAAGGAGCCCTGGGGGTTTTGCATGCACCCTCAGGTGGGGATGGGATCTTTCTGTGTCACTGCGCTTTGAGTTCTCTGTAACATTCACTGCTTTCTATTTAAACTTTCATCACCTTTGCAATCCGTTTGCCTGAGTCGTTATTTCTGCCTGTGGTGGGGAGGGGATCTGCCCCAACCCATTACAGGGCCAGAGCGGTTTGATGGCTCCAGAAGCCCCTGGAGAGGCAGTGGCTCGTGGAAACCTGGTCCCTGTGCACAGTGCTGGCCTGCTGGCACATCTCTGCACCTAGGACTGTTGGTGGGATCTCTGTTGCTAAGGCTCTTGGGGTGTCCAAGCCTGCAAGATCTTTGGGTGGTTCCTGTTCACAGAGGGTTTGGGACCTCTGCATGTGCAGCGTTTGGGATGTCCCTGCCCCCCATAACCTTTGGGTTGCCCAAGGGAGGTGGCTCACGCCATTTTACCTAGGCAGCGGCGAGGGAGGACAGAGAGAGAGAACCCCAGGCTTGATGTTTTATAGGGGAGCAGGGCATTATGGGAAATGAAATCCCTGGCTTCCTGTGACCACCCCCTGGGCTGGGCCCCCTTCTGGCACATCCCAGGTGTGGCCTGTGCAGTGGCACCCGGGCCGGCACCCAGCCTAAACCACCAGCCGTAGCCAGCTCTTGGGACCATCATCTCCTTTCCTAGGGTCAGCAGAGGCCCTCTGCACCCAAAACATTTGGGCTGTCACATCCAGGGTCTCTGGAGAAGCCACACCGTGCAAACCCTTGAGGTGCCTCTGACCCCAAGGCCTTTGGAGCATTTCTGCAGCCAGAGCTTTTGGGGGATCTCACACCTAGGGTCTCTGGGGCACGGTTTTATCCATACTTTTGGGGTGTCTCCCAGCCCCCGACCCACCTGCTTCCCAAGGGCTGAGAAAGCATCCCCTCCCTCACCCCCTCTCCATCCCGCTCCAGCACCCCGCGAATCCCCTCGCTAGGGGTCCGCATCCCGGCGCCGGGGTGCTGGGGCGGGAGGTGAATTCCTACGGGACCACTCCGAGCCAAGCCGCCCGCGGAGAGCCGGAGGGCGTCGGGACTGACCCATGTAGGGCTGTGTGCTGCAGGGCGGGCTCCTGACGCTGCCGAGGAGGGAAGCAGGCAGTGCCTGTACGCTCGGTGTCATGTACTTCCTAATCCTGCCGGATTGCTCCATCGGGCTGGAGAGGGAGCAGAGGGGGGAGCTGGAGGCCAGCCGGCCGCCTCCCGGACCTCGCAGCCACCCCGAGCGAGCCACCGACGGCCACTACGTTGCTCCTCTCCTTCGTGCCGTCGTGTCACCCCCACCAAAAACACCCAAATCCCCTCATCTTGTCCTTCTGTCCCCTCTTCCTTCCCGGGTAGGACACGAGGAAACACGTCACCATGACACTGCTGGACGCCGAGCAGTCCTACCTGGAGTCCTTGCGCACCTTGATGCAGGTAAGGTGGCAGGGCCGGGGGAGGTGACGCCCTCCCCCTCCCTTCCCTCCCCCCCCGCCCCCAAAATGCCTCGTGGTGTGTAGCCCTCCCTTGCTTGGCACCGTCCCCCCGGCTCCCCCAAGTCGCAGCCCTCAAGCTGTGGGTCCCCTGCCAGCACCAAGGTGGCACAGGAGTGGGTTGGGAAGGGGGGGCAGCGCGGGCTGGCGGGGGGCCGTGGGCATCAGGGTGGCCGCGGTGGCAGCAGTGGGGTGTAGGGCTCACATCTGTCCCCCCAAATGAAGCCTGGAACGTTCCTGGTGGGTTGTCACCTGGCAGGTGGTGTGTCCACAAGCCCCTTCCAGTGCTTGACGCCAGCCCCCTCCCAAAGCTCTCTTCGGCAACCTCATCTCCTGGTTGCTGATGACCCTGCCATGGTGGGAGACCCTTTACACCCCCGGTCCCCCGGCCCCCCCCCCCCCCCCCCCCATTTTCTGCTCACCTTCACCATCTTCAGCCATGGGCTGAGGCTTCTTCTCCATTCCTGGGTTGTACTTTGTTTTCACTAAGCTGGTTCCAAACCTCCCCCTGGAGCAACCTGGCCCCAGGGCCCACCCTAGGTTTGAGATGTTAATGAAGGTGTTTCAGGGTGATGGTGGTCAATGCCCTGGAGACTTAGGTCAGTCTTGGCTTAGGTGTGGCTCTTCCCATGGTGGACCCAGAGATCACAGTCTCACAGTATCACCAAGGCTGGAAGAGACCTCAAAGACCATCGAGTCCAACCTGGCACCACAGACCTCATGACTAGACCATGGCAGCAAGTGCCACATCCAGATGTTGTTGCAGGAAGGAAGGACTTGACAGGGTGCTTGGTGCCGTGGGTTAGTTGCTTGGGCGGTGTTGGATTGGTTGATGGGTTGGACGCGATGATCTTGAAGGTCTCTTCCAACCTGGTTTATTCTATGTATTCTATGACCCTTTGAGGCTGCTCCTAGTGCAGATGTTGGCTTGGGGGTGCAAGAGGACCCCAGCTCTGGGACTTATCCAGGCAGGGTTTAGGGTCTGGTGGTGCCCCCGATGATCTTGGCATGGATGGAGGCTGTCCCCTGGGCTGTGCCCTCCTCTGAGGTAGGACAGGAGGCTGGTTGGAGGGGACAGCCGTGCTGGGGGTCAGTGGTTCCCCACTGGAGGGACTGGGTGGGCATGAATGGAGGCCATGGTGGGCATGAATGGAAGGCCCAAACCCTTGCCCGTGGGATATGTCCTGGCACGGTGCAGCCAGGGGGATCTGGCTTTCTGGGGAGAGAGTCACAGGGCTCCAGATGCCCCCAGCTCCCCATCTCAGCTGGCACCAGGTGCTTGGAGCCATCATGATGTGGCCTGGTGACGTGTAGCATGGTGGCTCCCGAGGGCAAGGACTACCTTGGAGCATGATCTTCCATCCAAGCCAGATGGTGCATGAGCAAGCCCTGCCTGCTTTCCCTGTGTGCTGAGGTGGAAGCTGTCTGCGTGCTCTTCTTCCCCATCTGGTCCTTGCTCCCCTAGTTTCCTGGTGGGTGGGAAGTGTGGCACAGCCCAGCCCTTCTCCTGATGGAGGAGTTGGGCCACAGTAGGGCAGGTGAAGTGGGTTAGGGGCCTGTAATGGGTTGGGGCAGATCCCCTCCCCACCACAGGCAAAAAATAACGACTCAGACAAACGGATTGCAAAAGTGATGAAAGTTTAAATAGAAAGCGGTGAATGTTACAGAAAACCCAAAGCGCAGTGACAAAGAAAGATCCCATCCCCCACCTGAGGGTGCATCCAAAACCCCCAGGGCTCCTTCTTCCCCCTCCCTCTGCTGGGCTAGTCTCAGCTGGCCAGGCCTGAGACTGCCCATCCCCCTGTGGCCTTGGGCCCAATCAGGCCCATGGCCGGGAGATCTCTCCCCCAGTTACCAAGTCTCGGAGAGGGAAGGAAAGAGAAAGAGGAAGTGCCAGACCCCACCGCAAAATTTATAGTGGTGCAAGGGATTATGGGAGAAATACCTAATTTCCTGAGTCCACCCACTGGGATGGACTTCTGGACACAGGAAACACCCCTGTAGCAGAGGGCACCCAGCCCAAACTACGACAGGGCCTCAGGAAGGGTTTGGCTCTTCTGACTTGGGTCTCCGTGAGATACCTCCCATCAGCTTGAGGAACCTCATCCTTGGGATGGAGGTTTGCCAGCTGGGATGGAGATGTTTGAAGCCACTCCAGGTGGGTCCTGTCCTCACTGATCATCTCCATGATCCTTCCAGCATCCTTGAAGGGCACTGGCATCTCATACAGGTCAGGCTGGGGAGGTGTCAAGGAGGTTCAGAAGACCTTCCTCATCCTGCATTCCTTGCAGATTCCTGAGGGCACCACCCCTGCCCTCCTCATGGGAAAGGGCTTTCCCACCCAGCCTTGCAGAGGACCTGCTTTTCCTGCTAGCTCTGAGCCATTGCCCAAGGGAGGCTGCTGGGTGAAGTAGTCCAGGGTTTGATCCACAGCATCTAGCCTGCTGGTTCCAAACATCCTAAATCCCACCGGGACTGCACCAGATTTGGACCCCAAGGTCATGCTGCCATGACTTCCCAGCTGGGTCAGGCTGTGCTGAGGGCTCCAGCCCTGCACACAGCACTCCAGCTGAGGTCTCCCCAGAGCCGAGCAAAGTGGCACAATCCCCTCTCTGGCTCTGCTGCCAGCGCTGCTTTGGCTGCAGCCCAGGCTGCCCTTGGCCTTCTGTGCTGCAAGCTCACACTGCCTGCTCCTGGCCAGCTTCTCCCCACGCAGAACCCCCAGGTCCTTTTCCTCAGGGCTGCTTTCCATCCCCTCCTCCCCCAGTCTGTATTGATAGTGAGGATTGTACCAGCCCAGGGGCAGAGCCCTGCACTTGTTCTTGTGGAACCTCCTGAGGTTCACCTGGGCTTCCCCTCTCCAGCCTGTCCAGGCCCCTCTGGCTGCCATCCTGTCCCTCTGGTGGATCCAGAGCACCACTCAGCTTGGTGCCACCTGTGGGGAGGGGGTCTGCCTCTAAACCCACTACATTCTTGCAGTAGATCAGGCTCCTCAAAGCACCATCCAACCTCTCCTTGAACACTTGCAGTGATAAATTCAAGGCATCCATGCAAGGTGATGATGATCTCTCAGGAGCTGGTGGCCCCTTGGGCGGTTACAAAGACCAGGCTGGTGGTGGCCAAAGCTCCAAGCCTGGTTTCTTTGCCAAGCCTCTCCTGCATGGAGCTGGTTTCCATCCCCAGCAGCCAGAGCAGCACAGTTGGGGCTTGCTTGGGGGTGCCAGGGCATCGCTGATGGGGAGGAATAACAGCAGGCACCAGGACAGGTTAGAGGCTGCCCTGCTGGAGAGCAGCTCCATGGAGAAAGACCGTGGAGTGCTGGTGGGCAGCAAGTTCTGCATGGGCCAGCAATGTGCCCTTGTGGCCAAGAGAGCCAATGGGATCCTGGGGTGCAGCAAGAGAAGTGTGGCCCTCAGGGCCAGGGAGGTTCTTCTGCCCTTCTGCTCTGCCCTGCTGAGACCACAGCTGCAATCCTGTGTCCAGTTCTGGGCTCCCCAGTGCAAGAGAGACAGAGACCTGCTGGAGAGAATGCAACAGAGAGCCACAAGGATGATTAGGGGACTTGAGCAGGGATGGATGGGTGTAAGAATGGAGAGATGGATGGATTGGTGGACAGAAGGATGGATGGGTGGATGGGTGGATGGAAGGATGGACAGAAGAATGGAATGATGGATGGACAGAAGGGTGGATGGATGGATGGATGGATGGACAGGTGGATGGATGACAGAAGGATGTGGACAATATAAAATTCCCCAAGGGTGGGGGAAGACAAGATGAGTTTGGGAGAGTCAGGGAAGAACCTACAGGTACCCTGGGTTGGGGGTGGGTAGGGAGGCTCCAGGTGAAACCTGTGGAAATCCTACTGTGCCCATGCCTGATGTTCCCATGGCCTTGATGCTTCCCTGTGAGTGGACCTCTGGCTTCACGTTTGTGGCCATGGCACCCAGGTCCCCATCCTACTTCAGGGCAAAGCCATGCCTGGGGAAACTGAGGCTGGGTTGCACTTCCAGTAGTGGGAGGAGCTGGGAACCAAGAGGGAATGGAGAGAGGAGAGGAGAGGTTCGGAGAGGAGAGGTTTGGAGAGGTTCGGAGAGGAGAGGAGAGGTTCGGAGAGGAGAGGTTCGGAGAGGAGAGGAGAGGAGAGGTTCGGAGAGGAGAGGAGAGGAGAGGAGAGGTTCGGAGAGGAGAGGTTCGGAGAGAAGAGGAGAGGTTCGGAGAGGAGGGGTTCGGTTCGGAGAGGAGAGGTTCGGAGAGGAGAGGTTCGGAGAGGAGAGGAGAGGTTCGGAGAGGAGAGGTTCGGAGAGGAGAGGAGAGGTTCGGAGAGGAGAGGTTCGGAGAGGAGAGGTTCGGAGAGGTTCGGAGAGGAGAGGTTCGGAGAGGAGAGGAGAGGTTCGGAGAGGAGAGGTTCGGAGAGGAGAGGTTCGGAGAGGAGAGGAGAGGTTCGGAGAGGAGAGGAGAGGAGAGGTACGGAGAGGAGAGGTTCGGAGAGGAGAGGGAGAGGAGAGGAGAGGGAGAGGAGAGGAGAGTAATAGCCTGGTTGGAAAAGACCTTTGAGATCATGAAGTCACCCTGTCCAGAGAAGGGCAAGAAAGCTGGTGAGGGCTTCAGAGCACAGGACCTTGAGGAGAGGCTGCGGGAGCTGGGGTTTCCTAGCCTAGAGAAGAGCAGGCTCAGAGGAGAGCCTTATTGCTGTCTAGAACTACCTGAAAGGAGATTTTAACCAGGTGGGTGTTGGTGTCTTGTCCCAGGTAACCAACCCCAGAAGCATTCCCTGTCCTTCAGCATGGCCTTCCCCCTACAAGGTGGAGCTCAGCACCACCCAAGCTGATGGCACCCAGTCCTTCCCCTTCGAATTCCCCAAGCCCGATGCCCGGCTCAGCTCTGAGCAAGCCTTTGAGGATGCCAAGAAGAAGCTGGGTAAGAGCAGGGACCGGGGAGGTGGATGTGGCAGTGGGCTCAGCATCAGAACCCAGGATGGGTAGGCCTCCATCCATCTCTCTTCCTCATTCTCCTATGGGATTTTTTTCCTCCAGCTTCCAGCAAAAACTGCCTGGAGCCAGAGTTCCTCAAGGCCATCCCCACCTTGAAGATGAGGAGCGGTGTGCAGGTACTTGGTGCTGATGCTTGGGTTCAAGCATCTTACAGGACCTGCAAGTCCCTCCCTGGAGGTGGTCAAGGCCAGGCTGGCTGAGGCCTTGAGCCACCTTGGTACCTCAATAGAGGAGAAATGTGGTGGTACTGCAACCCAGTGCAGAGGAGAGCAAGGAAGCTGGGGAAGGACTTGGGGAACAAATGTGATGGGGAGCGAGTGAGGGAGCTGTGGATGGTGAGTTTGGAGAGGAGGAGGTGGTGCGGGGACCTCACTGCTCTTCCCAGCTCCCTGAAAGGGCATTGTGGAGAGGTTGGGGGTGGTCTCTTCCCACAGGTAATGAAGTGATAGAACCAATAGGGAAGGAATAGGTTGGAGTAGATTGGAGTAGAGTAGAGTTGAGTAGAAATAGAATAGAGTAGGAATAGAATAGAATGGAATGGAATAGAATGGAATGGAATGGAATGGAATGGAATGGAATGGAATTGAATTCAATAGAAATAGCCTGGTTGGAAAAGACCTTTGAGATCATGAAGTCACCCTGTCCAGAGAAGGGCAAGAAAGCTGGTGAGGGCTTCAGAGCACAGGCCCTTGAGGAGAGGCTGCGGGAGCTGGGGTTTCTTAGCCTAGAGAAGAGCAGGCTCAGAGGAGAGCCTTATTGCTGTCTAGAACTACCCAAAGGGAGATTTTAACCAGGTGGGTGTTGGTGTCTTGTCCCAGGTAACCAGCCCCAGAAGCATTCCCTGTCCTTCAGCATGGCCTTCCCCCTACAAGGTGGAGCTCAGCACCACCCAAGCCGATGGCACCCAGTCCTTCCCCTTCGAATTCCCCAAGCCCGATGCCCGGCTCAGCTCTGAGCAAGCCTTTGAGGATGCCAAAAAGAAGTTGGGTAAGAGAAGGGACTTGGGAGCTGGACTTGGGAGTGGGTTCAGCATCAGAACCCAGGATGGGTAGGCCTCCATCCATCTGTCTTCCTCATTCTCCTTTGTGATTTTTCTCCCCCAGCTTCCAGCAAAAACTGCCTGGAGCCAGAGTTCCTCAAGGCCATCCCCACCTTGAAGATTAGGAGCGGGATGCAGGTACGTGGTGCTGATGCTTGGGTTCTAGCATCCTACAGGACCTGCAAATCCCTCCCAGGACGTGGTCCAGGCCAGGTTGGCTGAGGCCTTGAGCCACCTTGGCACCTCAATAGTAGAGAAATGTGGTGGTGCTGCAACCCAGTGCAGAGGAGAGCAAGGAAGCTGGGGAAGGATTTGGGGAACAAATGTGATGGGGAGCGAGTGAGGGAGCTGTGGATGGTTAGTTTGGAGAGGAGGAGGTGGAGGGGGGACCTCATTGCTCTTCCCAGCTCCCTGAAAGGGCATTGTGGAGAGGTTGGGGGTGGTCTCTTCCCACAGGTAATGAAGTGATAGAACCAAGAGGGAAGGAATAGATTGGAGGAGAATAGAATAGAATAGAATAGAATAGAATAGAATAGAATAGAATAGAATAGAATAGAATAGAATAGAATAGAATAGAATAGAATAGAATAGAATAGAATAGTTCCTTGTGGAGGGGTTGGGGGTGGTCTCTTCTCACAGGTAATGAAGTGATAGAACCAGGAGGGAATGAATAGAATAGACTAGGATATACTAGAATAGATTAGAATGGATTAGACTAGAGTAGACTGGAAGTAGCCAGCTTGGAAAAGACCTTTGAGATCATGAAGTTACCGTGTGCAGAGAAGGGCAAGATAGCTGGTGAGGGGTTTGGAGCTCAGGCCCTTGAGGAGAGGCTTAGGGAGCTGGGGTTTCTTGGCCTGGAGAAGAGGAATCTCAGATCAAACTCTTATTGCTGTCTAGAACTACCCGAAGGGAGATGTTAACCAGGTTGGGGTTGGTGTCTTGTCCCAGGTACCCAGCCCCAGATGAGGAGGATGCAGTCTGAAGCTGCACTGGTGGAGGTTCAGGCTGTGTGTTAGGAAGAAGTTCTTCACAGAAAGAGAGATTTGCCATTGGTATGGGCTGCCCAGGGAGGTGGTGGAGTCACCATCAGTGGAGGTGTTTAAGAAGAGACTGGAGGAGGCAGCTGGGGGCATGGATTAGTTGATTCGATGGTGCCTCAAGCTGCAGTGCGTAGCTTTAGTCCGGGCTGTAGAAATCATTTCTTCATGGCAAGAGTGGTCAGGCACTGGAATGTGCTGGGCAGGGAGGTGTTTGAATCCCCAAGCCTGGCTGCGTTTCACGGTGGTTTGGATGTGGTGCTTGGGGCTATGGTTCTGGGGTGAGCCTTGTAGAGTAGGGTTTGGGTTGGCCTTGGTGACCCTGAGGGTCTTTTCCAACCGGAACGTGTCTGTGTGTCTGTGGTGATTCTGTGGAGCCTGGTGGGCAGGGAGGCTGATGCTGGAGCTGCTTCTTTCCTCCCTCTCTTCCCCTCGTGGCAGCAGGGACCGTGGGGAGCCGGTGGGCAGCCCCTGCTCTGAGGTGGTCCCGACGCAGGCGGAGGACGCGGGGCCACAGCCCTGCCTGCACATCCCCATCCCCGGGCGCGTCGCCGGAGCTCTCGGAGCCGGTCGATGCTGGCAACAGGGAGTTGGTGCCCTTTGCCAGCGATGACAGCGATGAGGAGTCCTCACCCAGCCCCTCAGGGACGCTGCAGAGCCAAGCCAGCCGCTCCACCAGCTCCTCCAGCTTTGGCAGTGAGTCCCTGCTGGGTGAAAACCCCCAAAAATCGTGGAGTGGTGGGATGGGTTGGGATGGAAGGGATGTGCCCAGGTGGCCAAGAGGGCCGACGGCATCCTGCCCTGCATCAGGAAGAGTGTGGCCAGCAGGAGCAGGGAAGTCGCTGTGCCCTGTACTCAGCACTGGTTAGGCCACACCTTGAGTGCTGTGTCCAGTTCTGGGCTCCTCAGTTTGAGAAAGATGTTGAGATGCTGGAAGGTGTCCAGAGAAGGGCAACGAGGCTGGGCAGGGGTCCTGGAGCACAGCCCTGTGAGGAGAGGCTGAGGGAGCTGGGGTTGCTTAGCCTGGAGAAGAGGAGGCTCAGGAGAGACCCTTATGGCTGTCTACAACTACCTAAAGGGAGGTTGTAGCCAGGTGGGGGTTGGTCTCTTCTCCCAGGTAACGAGCACCAGAACAAGAGGACACAGTCTCAAGCTGTGCCAGGGCAGAATCTTAGGAAGAAAGTCTTCCCAGCAAGAGAGATTGGGCATGGGAATGTGCTGCCCAGGGAGGTGGTGGAGTCACCATCCCTGGAAGTGTTTCAAAAGAGCCTGGATGATGGACTTGGTGCCATGGTTTAGTTGATGAGATGGTGCTGGGTGATAGTTTGGTCCTGATGATCTCTGAGGTCTTTTCCAGCCTGCTTAATTCTGTATTCTGGATGGGCCTCAAGCTGCATCAGGGGAGGTTCAGGTTGGAGATGAGGCAAAATTGCTGTGAACAGGCTGCCCAGGGAGGAGGTGGAGTCACCCTGCCTGGAGGATGTGGCCATGGTACCTGGGGACATGTTTTGGTGCCCATGGTGTTGTTGGGTTGATGATTGGATTTGAAAATCCAGGATCCGAGGTCTTTTCCAGGCCTCATGACTCCATGCTAGTCCTGTGTTCTGCTCTCTGGTGATTGTCCTCATTTTCTCGAGGGACAAAGCTGGAACTGTGATGCTGGCAGGTGGAGCTCTGTGGAGCACATTCACAGTCCTTCAGGTACCCTAGGCTCCTGATTCTGGGGAGGAATAAGAGCAGGCACCAGAACAGCTTAGCGCTCATGGGATGGTTTGGGATGGGAGGGTTGGGCCTCAAGCTGCATCTGGGGAGGTTTAGGCTGGACACTGGGAAAAAAAATCATTGAAAGGGCTGTCAGGCATTGGAAGAGGCTGCCCAGGGAGGTGGTGGAGTCCCCACGCCTGGAGGTGTTTAAAAGCTGTGTAGATGTGGTGCCTGGTGTCGTAGTTTGGGCTGGGTGCCCTCTGCTACAGGGGTGTTTCCTGTGTCCAGAAGTCCATCCCAGTGGGTGGACTCAGGAAATTAGGTATTTCTCCCATAATCCCTTGCACCACTATAAATTTTGCGGTGGGGTCTGGCACTTCCTCTTTCCTTCCCTCTCCGAGACTTGGTAACTGGGGGAGAGATCTCCCGGCCATGGGCCTGATTGGGCCCAAGGCCACAGGGGGATGGGCAGTCTCAGGCCTGGCCAGCTGAGACTAGCCCAGCAGAGGGAGGGGGAAGAAGGAGCCCTGGGGGTTTTGGATGCACCCTCAGGTGGGGTTTGGGGTCTTCCTGGGTTTACTTTGGTTTCTTTCTTGTCACCATGTTTCCTTTTGTGCACACTCACTGTTCTCTATTTAAACTCTCCACTACTTTTGCAATCAGTTTGTCTGAGTCGTTATTTCTGCCTGTGGTGGGGAGGGGGTCTGCCCCAACCCATTACACCTGGGGATATGGCTTAGTGGTGGACTTGGTAGAGTGAGGTTAATGGTTGGACTTGATGATCATGAAGCTCTTTTCCAGCCTAAATGATTCTAGGATCATTCAAGGTCATCTAGTCCATCCCTGCTCAGTCAGCAGGGCTCTCTTCAGCTAGAACAGGTTGCTCAGAACCACATCCAACCTGATGTGGAATGGTTCCAGGGATGGGGCATCTACCACCTCTGTGGGCAAGCTGAGCCAGGCTCTCACTATCCTCAGCATCAAAAATTCCATCCTTACATCTACCTCATGAAGTTCAATAGGGACAAGTGCAAGGTCCTGCATCTGGGGAAGAACAAGAGCAGGCACCAGGACAGGCTAGGGGCTGCCCTTCTGGATAGCAGCTCCGTGGCAAGTTCTGCATGGGCCAGCAAGGTGCCCTTGTGGCCAAGAGAGCCAATGGGATCCTGGGCTGCAGCAAGAGAAGTGTGGCCAGCAGGGCTAGGGAGGTTCTTCTGCCCCTCTGCTCTGCCCTGGGGAGACCACAGCTGCAATCCTGTGTCCAGTTCTGGGCTCCCCAGTTCGAGAGAGACAGAGACCTGCTGGAGAGAGTCCCAAGGGAGAGCCACGAGGATGACCTGATGGTCTCTGGTGGTCCCTTCCAACCTCTAATGTTTGCTGATAGTGTGATACTCTAAATCTCCCTCTTTTAAAACCATCCTCCTCTGTCCCATCACAGCAGACCCTGCTGAAACCATGAGCAGCTCCATGGTTTTGGCCAACCCCCGTTGTGTTCCTCGAGGAATTCCACAGGTGGTGGCTTTTGGGCAAAGAGATGTTGGGGGCAGCAGCCCAAAACCTTGGTGCTGGTATGGGGGGCTGGTGGCTTTGAGTCAAAGTCGGTGGCTTTTGGGTCTCAGCATCCCTGCGTCCTCCCCATGGCTCAACATCACAAGGGGACCTGTGGTAGAATCATAGAATGGTCTGGGTTGGAAGGGAACTCCAGAGGTCATCCAGTCCAACCCCCTCTGCAGTCAGCAGGTGCTCCTAGTCTGAGTACCGAGTGCCAGGTCCTGCCCTTGGGTCACAACAACCCCAAGCAAGACTCCAGGCTTGGGGCAGTGTGGCTGGAAAGCTGCCTGGCAGAAAGGGACCTGGGGGTGCTACTGGACAAGCAGCTGAATTGGAGCCAGCAGTGTGCCCAAGAAAGGCAAAGGCCTCCTGGCTGGGATCAGCAATGCTGCGTCCAGCAGGAGCAGGGAGAGGATTGTCCCCTGGGACTCAGCTCTGGTCAGGCCACAGCCAGTGCAGAGGAGGGTAAGGCAGCTGGGAAGGGCCTGGAGAATAAATCTGATGAAGAGCAACTGCAGGAGCTGGGGATGGTTAGTTTGGAGAAGAGGAGGCGGAGGGGAGACCTCATGGCTCTCTGAGGGTCTTTTCCAACCCGGATGTTTCTGTGATTCTGTCTCCCATTCCTTCCTCCTTCCTCCTCCTGCCCAGATGAAGAGATCCCCAGCTGCAAGGAGGCCACTGTGGAGAGCACGAGCTCAGAGGAAGAGCCAGAAGCCAGCTTCATGCCCATCACTGGCACCTGCGGGCAGAGCCGGCGCGGCGAGAGGCCTGCGGACGGGCGAGCCCTGCACCGCTGGAGCCGCGGCTCCTGCACCCGGGGCAGCCTGGAGGACCTCCTCGGCCTGGACCCTGAAGCCCATCAGAGCTCCATGTGGTTGGGCACCGAGGATGGCTGGCGTGTGTCCTGCGAGGACAGGCTGAGAGAGTTGGGGCTGTTGGGGCTGAGTCTGGAGAAGAGAAGGCTCCGAGGAGACCTTCTTGTGGCCTTCCGGTATCTGAAGGGGGCTCCAAGAAACCTGGGGAGGGCCTCATCCAACCTGGCCTCGAACAGCTCCAGGGTTGGGGCAGGGAAGGAACAGCAGGTTGAGGGAGGTGATGCTCCCCCTCTAGTCCACTCTGCTGAGACCCCACCTGGAGCACTGTGTCAGGCTGGATGGGGCTCTGAGCAACCTGCTCTAGTGTGAGGTGTCCCTGGCCATGGCAGGAGGGTTGGAACTGGATGATCCTTGAGGTCCCTTCCCACCCTGACAATTCTATGATTCTATGACATCCCTTGAAGGGCTCTGGAGACCCCCAAAACTGGAGTCAGGTGGAGGTGTGCATCCTCCTTCTGGTCCCTGCCTACCAGCTTGCATCCCCTGGTGTCTTCAGCTCATGTCGCCTTTGGCAGAGGACCTGGAGGTGGACATCTCCAGCCCCCACAACATGGGATGGTCCTAATGGCTTGGTGAAGATGGGGATTTCTTTGGCAGACTTTTGACTCCCAATCCCACTCCCACCACCCTCACAGGCTGCTTCTGGGACCCCCAAAACTCCAAATCCCTGTCCCTGGGCTCCCCAGGGAGCCCCATCACCAGGATGGTGGCAGTGGCCGGGAAGCTGTGGTGCGGCTGCCAAAGCCGAGTCGTCGTCCTCAGCACCACCACCTTGGCACAGGAGGTACAGTGGGCAGCAGTGAGAGGTCTGGAGGGGTGGTGGTGACCATTAGTCTGGAGAAGAGAAGACTGAGAAGGGGTTTGATAAATGTTTACCAATATCTGAGGGCTGGGGCTCAAGAGGGAGGGGACAGGCTCTGCTCAGCTGCAGCCTGTGAGAGAGAGGGGCAAGGGATGTAAACTGCAGCACAGGAGGTTCCACCTCAACATGAGGAAGAACTTCCTTAACTGTGAGGGCCACACAGCCCTGGAACTGGCTGCCCAGAGAGGCTGTGAAGTCTCCTTCTCTGGAGTCTCTCAAGCCCCATCTGGATGTGTTCCTGTGTCAGCTGTGCTGGATTCTATGCTCCTGCTCCAGCAGCGGGGCTGGACTCGACGATCTTGGGAGGTCCTTTCCAAGCCCTGGCCTCCTGTGAGCCTGTGATCCTGTGTTTGTTGGCATTGTGGTGGGTTGAAAGTTCCCCCCCAACACTAAATTTGCCAGACCAGCTCAGCTGGAAGCAAATGAAAAAGCTGATCTTTATTTTCCCTTTTCCCACCCAGCAGTGATTTGTTTCCATTTGACTGCTTTCTGTTCAAGATCTGTGGGGAAATTTCAAAGGCACAGCCTGAAACCCCCACAGCAGCCTCACTGGCATGGCTGTGCCTCTTGTCAGCCCCAGCACACGCTCCAGGTGGGCCAGGACAGCGGGCGCGGCGTCACCTGCGTGCTGAGCGCGGGCAGCGGCGTCTGGGTGGCACTGCAGAGCAGCGCCCAGGTCCGGCTCTACCACGCCACCAGCTACGAGCAGTTGGCCGAAGCTGACATCACCCCTCCCGTGCACAAAAGGCTGGCTGGTGAGTCCCCAGCTGCAGGCACAGCTCCTGTGGGTGCCCATTGCGGTCTCCAGTGGGTACCCATCAGGGGCTCCTGTGGATGCCCGTGGTGGCTGCCAGCGGGTTTTGCGTGTGGTGCTTGGGGGCTGTGGTTTGAGGGGGTGCTGATCATCAACTTTTCAAGCAGGAGAAATTTAACTACCTTATTAAAAGATGATCTATAGGGTGCTTTAGTCCAAGAAAGCTCTGAAATGGGAACACAGACCTTTTTTTTCTGTCCCCAGTGGTTAATTTGTTGTAATGAAAGTTATACAAGTCATTTCTCCACAGAGCAGCTTCTCTAGATTTGCCCCCCCCCACTTTTTCTTGGCTCTGAAAGTGTGGATGGTGGCAGTTTATCCCATGAAGTTTGGCTGGAATGGATGAGGGCTATGTTTGCAGCAGCCTTGGCACAGTGGTTGCAAAACTCAGTTCCTTAATCAGATTTTGAGCACTTCAAAGAGGCTTCACATCTCAGGTTCAGCTGCCTGACTTTGAAACCTGGATACACCCCAAGTGCTTGGAAGCCTGCAGACTTCCAAGCCATTCCTAACTCCAACAAACTGTGAAAGGCCAAGATGTCTTAGAAAACATTTCAGGTTTGTTCCAAATAAAGCTTTGAAATCCTTTCAGCAATGAGCACTGAAAAGGCCTCCCATTCTATGACTCTGTTACCTGAGGAGGTCCCTCCCAGCCCCTCCCTTTCTGTGTCTCTGTGACCTCAGCAGGTCCCTTCCAGCCCCTCCCTTTCCATGGCTCTGTGACCTCAGGAGGTGGAACAGTGGTCGCTCAGACAAGAGAGGCTGCAAATTGTTAAGACCCTACGGCAGAAACAATTGCAATTAGGGCACACCTTGCTAGCCAGCCTCTCCTCCCTGCCCCCTTCCCTGTTCTGCTATGACTCTGGGCTGCCAAAGCTCTGTTCTGATTTAAAGCAACAGTGCTAATTTCATCATTTCTGATTGTCATGGCTTTCAGAGAGTTGCTATTTAGAGTTTTGCTCAGGTTTCCTAGTAAGCATAATGAATGGGAAGCATTTGGTGTTTGCAGGTGCTTGGTAGATAGTCACTGCAGTGAGGTATAGCTGCTTAGTGGTGAGGGCACACTGTAAGATTTGCTTTTGCTTCAAACCTTCTTAGCTGTGGCATTTCAAAGCCATTTCAACCTCACTGCTGATTCAGCACTGAAACTGCCTTAGTTACAGTCTCACACTATCACTAAGGTTGGAAAAGACCCCAAGGATCATCAAGTCCAACCTGTCTCCACAGACCTCACGACTAGACCATGGCACCAAGTGCCACATCCAATCTCCTCTTGAGCACCTCCAGGGATGGGGACTCCACCACCTCCCTGGGCAGCACATCCCAATGACGAACGACTCGCTCGGTGAAGAACTTTCTCCTCACCTCGAGTCTAAACCTCCCCTGGCACAGCTTGAGACTGTGTCCCCTTGTTCTGGTGCTGGTTGCCTGGGAGAAGAGACCAACCCCTTCCGGTCTACAGCCACCTTTCAGGTAGTTGTAGAGGGCAATGAGGTCACCCCTGAGCCTCCTCTTCTCCAGGCCAAAAATTCATTTCATTCATGGCATTTCAAGGCAGCTCCATGAAATATAGTTGAGGTTTGTAGGAAGTAGGCATTCATTTTTAAAAGCATTCCTTAGCTAATGTCTTTCTATTTCCTTCTCAGCCATTGCCTAGACAACAATACAAATACAAAAAAATAGTCAAAGAGAAAACAAGTACAAAAAAAATGTAAAAAGTACAAATATATATAACAAAACCAAACCAAAATATTGCCACCCAGACACAAAAAGTACAATAAACAGCAAACAACAAACTACTGACAAGAAATAATGATAGAGAACTAATTTAAAACACAGAAAAATTTTCAATAAAAGCAATGTAACAAGAGCATGACAAAAAACCCAACAACAATAAAAAATAATAGCAAAGACAAGTCATAAGGATTACTAACACAAAATAGCTATTCACAAAAAGCATAAGGATCATTACCAACCAACAAATAAGGATTATCAAGACTACTAGATTAAAACAAACAAAAAATGTATAAAAAACAAAATTCAAGAAAATTATAAAGAAAAATAATTAAAAAGAATTAACACAAAAGGTTTAAATAAAAAACAAAAAATAAAAATAGAAACTAGATTAAACAAAAATGAAATAAAAGAATTAAAATAAAAGCTAGAAGGTCAAAAGATAAAAGATTAAAAGCTAGATTAAAAAATAAATTTTAAAAAATTAAAATTAAAAAAATGAAAATAAAAAATAAAATGAATATTAAAAATTACAATAATAGAAGAAAAATGATAAAATGTAACCAAAAAAGTTTAAAACCAAATGAATTTTAAAAATGAGGAATGAATGAGGAAGAGAGATGGATGGAGGTCTACCCATCCTGGGTTCTGATGCTGAACCCACTCCCAAGTCCAGCTCCCAAGTCCCTTCTCTTACCCAGCTTCTTCTTGGCATCCTCAAAGGCTTGCTCAGAGCTGAGCCGGGCATCGGCTTGGGGAATTCGAAGGGGAAGGACTGGGTGCCATCGGCTTGGGGGGTGCTGAGCTCCACCTTGTAGGGGGAAGGCCATGCTGAAGGACAGGGAATGCTTCTGGGGCTGGTTACCTGGGACAAGACACCAACACCCACCTGGTTAAAATCTCCCTTTGGGTAGTTCTAGACAGCAATAAGGCTCTCCTCTGAGCCTGCTCTTCTCTAGGCTAAGAAACCCCAGCTCCCGCAGCCTCTCCTCAAGGGCCTGTGCTCTGAAGCCCTCACCAGCTTTCTTGCCCTTCTCTGGACAGGGTGACTTCATGATCTCAAAGGTCTTTTCCAACCCTGTTAGCTCTACTCTAGTCTAGCCTAAACCATTCTTATCTATTCTAGTATATTCTAGTCTACTCTATTCATATCCACTTCATACTATCACTTATATACCTCTGAGAGGAGAGTGCCCCCAACCTCTCTACAATGTCCTTTCAGGGAGCTGGGAAGAGCAGTGAGGTCCCCCCTCTGCCTCCTCCTCTCCAAAGTAGCCATCCACAGCTCCCTCACTCGCTCCCCATCACATTTGTTCTCCAAGTCCTTCCCCAGCTTCTTTGCCCTCCTCTGCACAGGCTCAGGCACCTCCACATCTCTCCTCTATTGAGGTGCCAAGGTGGCTCAAGGCCTCAGCCAGCCTGGCCTTGACCACCTCCAGGGAGGGACTTGCAGGTCCTGTAGGATTCTTGAACCCAAGCATCAGCACCAAGTACCTGCATCCTGCTGTGCATCTTCATGGTGGGGATGGCCTTGAGGAACTCTGGGTGCAGGCAGTTTTTCCTGGAAGCTGGGGGAAAAAACCACATTGGTGAATGAGCAAGTTAAATGGATGGAGGTCTACCCATCCTGTGTTGTGATGCTGAACCAACTCCCAAGTCGTCCCCCGCCTTGTCCTTGCTCTTACCCAGCTTCTTCTTGGCATCCTCAAAGGCTTGCTCAGAGCTGAGCCGGGCATCGGGCTTGGCGAACTCGAAGATGAAGGACTGGGTGCCATCAGCATTGGTGGTACCGAGCTCCACCTTGTTGGGGGAAGGCCATGCTGAAAGACAGGAATTGGTTCTTATGCTGCTACCCTGCTGCTGGTTACCTGCGACAAGAGACCAACACCCACCTGGCTACAACCTCCCTTCGGGTAGTTCTAGACAGCAATAAGGCTCTCCTCTGGGCCTCCTGTTCTCCAGGCTAATCAATGCCACCTCCCTCAGCCTCCCCTCACAGGGCCTGTGCTCCAAACACCTCACCAGCTTTCTTCCCCTTCTCTGGACAGGGTGACTTCACGATCACACACGTCTTTTCCAACCGGGTTAGTTCTATTCTAGTCGAATCTAGTCTAGTCTAAGCCATTCTAATGTATTCTAATGTATTCTATTCTATTCGATTCGATTCTATTCATTTCCTCATCGTACTATCACTTCATTACCTGTGGGAAGAGACCACCCCCAACCTCTCCACAATGCCCTTTCAGGGAGCTGGGAAGAGCAGTGAGGTCCCCCCTCCACCTCCACCTCTCCAAACTAACCATCCACAGCTCCCTCACTCGCTCCCCATCACATTTGTTCCCCAAATCCTTCCCCAGCTTCCTTGCTCTCCTCTGCACTGGGTTGCAGCACCACCACATTTCTCTACTATTGAGGTGCCAAGGTGGCTCAAGGCCTCAGCCAACCTGGCCTGGACCACGTCCTGGGAGGGATTTGCAGGTCCTAACCCTAACCCTAACCCGTAATCCCCACCCTAACCCCTAACCCTAACCCTAACCCCTGACCCTGACCCTAACCCTAACCCTAACCCTAACCCTAACCCTCCTAACCCTA
Source organism: Dryobates pubescens (assembly GCF_014839835.1). Classification (NCBI taxonomy): domain Eukaryota; kingdom Metazoa; phylum Chordata; class Aves; order Piciformes; family Picidae; genus Dryobates; species Dryobates pubescens. The sequence continues at coordinate 1,463,048 of NW_026530688.1, forward strand.
CCCCTACCCCTAACCCCCACCCCGACCCTAACCCTAACCCCACACCCTAACCCCCACACCCTAACCCTAACCCTAACCCTAACCCTCCTAACCCTAACCCTAACCCTAACCCCCACCCTAACCCTAACCCCTAACCCCCTAACCCTAACCCTGTCCGCTAACCCTAACCCTGTCCCCTGACCCTGTCCCCTGACCCTGACCCTAACCCTGACCCCCTAACCCCTAACCCTTAACCCTAACGGCCCTAACCCCTAAACCCTAACCCTAACGGCCCTAACCCTAACCCCTAAACCCTAACCCTAAACCCTAACCCTAACCCCCTAACCCTAAACCCTAACCCTAACGGCCCTAACCCTGGCCCTAACCCCTAACCCCAACCCCGACCCTAACCCTAACCCCGACCCTGACCCTAACCCCTAACCCTAATGGCCCTGACCCCCTTTCCCCCCACCGCCTGAGGCATAAAAATATTAAAAAAAAAAAACAGCTCAAAAATCTCTCCTCTCTCCCTAGATACTCAAGAATGCTAGCAATGTCTATTTACAAAGGCTTTGCTATCACTCCCCTCCCTCTCTTCCCTCACCTACTTAGGTTTCTACAAGATCAAAACAAATTCCAAGTACAACACTCAGTCTGAAAACATAGGCAATGTGCACCCATTAAACAGGGGACCTGTTCTCACCAGCGTGTCACTACTTCCTTACCCTTCTTTTCTCTCCTCATTTTTATTAGGACTACAAACCCTCCTCCCGTCACACACAACCAGCAACAACAAAGAATTGCAGCAACAGTGGAGTACACGGGGAGTGCAGCGCTTCACACAGAGTACCACACTGCCGAGTACACGCGGAGTGCAGTGCTTCACACAGAGGAGGAGCACCGCACTGCCGAGTACACGCGGAGTGCAGTGCTTCACACAGAGGAGGAGCACCGCACTGCCGAGTACACGCGGAGTGCAGCGCTTCACACAGAGGAGCGGTACCGCGCTGCCGAGTACTCACAAAGTGCGGCGCTTCACACAGAGTGCGGCACTTTGCAGACCACGTAGCGTTCTTCCTTCATGCGTTTTGAAGAGGGTGCCACTACTTCCTTGCCCTTACTTTGTTTCTTAATTTTTATTAGTACTGAGAAACCTCTTCCACTCACACACCGAACCAGAACAGAAAAGTGCAGCAAGGACTGATCCTAAACACTGCATGACTGGCTACACTCAAATTTTTCACAACTTGCGCTTCGTCCGTCTCTGGCCGCGCCTCTCGCGGAGACACGGAACCGCAGATCGGGACTCCCACTCGCTTCATAGGTAATTTCTATGTCTCAGTCATGCCCACTCAGCCACACACTGAAAACATCAAGAAGGCGTCAAACATTGGAGGAACCACCCCTGCCTCCACACAACCCATCCTACAATTTATTAAGTCCCTAAGGGATGCAGAGTACAGCAGCGACACTTTACAGAGTTTGCAGAGTACAGCAGCGACACTTTACAGAGCTTTTTCCTTCATGCATTTTGAGGAGGGTGTCACTACTTCCTTGCCCTTATTTTGTTTCTCAGTTTCTATTAGTACTAACCAACCCCTTCCCCTCACACACCCAACCACAACAAAGAATTGCAGCAAGGACTGATCCTAAACACTCTTTGACAGGCCACACTCAAAGTCTTCACAACTTTTGCTTCATCCGTCTCTGGCCACTCCCACTCGCTTCATAGGTATTTTCTACGTCTCAGCCATGCCCACACTCAGCCACACAATGAAAACATCAAGAAGGTGTCAAACATTGGAGGAATTTCCCTCAACACAACCCATCCTACAATTCATTAAGTCCCTCAGGGATACAGAGTTGAGCAGCACAGCAACCCCCCCCCCTATCACAGAGTTGAGGAGCACAGCAAACCCCCCCCCCTTTCACAGAGTTGAGCAGCACAGCAAACCCCCCCCTTTCACAGAGTTGAGCAGCACAGCAAACCCCCCCCTTTCACAGAGTTGAGCAGCACAGCAAACCCCCCCCCTTTCACAGAGTTGAGCAGCACAGCAAACCCCCCCCTTTCACAGGGTTGAGCAGCACAGCAAACCCCCCCCTTTCACAGAGTTGAGCAGCACAGCAAACCCCCCCCCTTTCACAGAGTTGAGCAGCACAGCAAACCCCCCCCTTTCACAGAATTGAGCAGCACATTCTAATTAAAGCAAAACAAATTTTGGAAACAAATCTATAGAGACTGTATTGATTATAAACAGGTGACCTCTTGCATGTATCAGGAGACATTTATCATTCTTTGTTTATTTTTTAATTTGATGTGGAATTATTTGGTCTTTGTTTCTTTGATTTTAATTTGAATAGAAAACCCTCTCAGAGCCTAGCAAAGCTGCTTCCCCATGCACAAGGGCAAGAGAGGCCCCTAACAGGGCTGTTAGCACACCTTTTAAGGGGTTCTGATGACATCCGAGGTGGGTCTGGGGGTATCAGAGGAGAATAGGGGGCATATGGAGGGATGCGGGGAGCCTCTGCAGGGCCCCAAACAGATCTTTTAGTTGGACGCTCAGGGTTAGTTGGAGCCAACAACTACTATGGCACCCGCCACCAGCCACCACCACCAACTACTACAGTGTCTGCCACCGGCCACCCTGAACTAACCCTAACCGTCCAACTAAAACACCGAGACCCTCCGTTGGCACCCGCACGCCCCTAAATTCCCTTTGGGTGGCCCCACGTCCGTCACAGATGCGAACAGAGCCCCTTCGGAGGGGTGGCAACACTTACCGCTTAGGAGGGATGTCCCTTGCCCCTGTGCGTGGGAAGGAGCTCAGCCAGCCGCTGTTCTGGTTTTCCATGCAAATTTAAAAACAAACATACACACACTCCCAAACCGATGAATATTTTAAAACCCCACAACACACAAAGGAAAATCCATTCGTTGTGTATTACAGATGCACACTAAGTTTACATATTTCAGAACCCCATGTAGCTCATTTCAAAGCCTCTTTTCAGACAGATTAAAACCACACTTCTACTCCTAGTTAAACAGGAGAGCTATGGAGTTGGAGCAGAGAGGTCAGGGTTAGCTGGCCTCCTAGGGGTCTTAATCCCCTCCAAGAACATACAGGCATTTCAAATGTTCTAAGTTGATACAGAAGAACCCCAGAGAGAAAAACAGGCTTGGACTTACCTTGAGGGGAGCCCAAAGGAAATGAGGAAAAAGATGAGCAAAGAGCCAACCTCAGCAGAGACGAGCCCCACCGAGCCCAGTCTGAAGTAACCGGGCTTGATGGAGCCACCGTCCTTTTCGGGAAAGGAAATTCTCTCGCTTTGCTGACCCGTTCTAAACGTACGGTTGCTAGCCACGCTCCCGTTCACAACTTGCGCTTCGTCCGTCTCTGGCCGCACCCCTCGCGGAGACACGGAACCGCAGATCGGGACTCCCACTCGCTTCGTAGATATTTTCTACGTCTCAGTCGTGCCCATGCTCCCCACACACTCAGAAGATCAGCAAGGTTTCTAACATTTTCAGTTCTTGCAGGAGCTTCCCCTGCTTCCACACAGACAATACTACATTCTGTAAGTTCCTAAGTGATCCCCCTCATCCCTTACATATTGCCACTTTTTCCCCTTTTACATTTCACGTAATATAACATAGTACCATCTTTTTGCAAGGTACAGAACACATACCAAATGTAATTGCAATAACCGGTCCTAAACATTCCATGACTGGCCACACACCCATTCGCAACTTGCGCTTCGTCCGTCTCTGGCCGCTCCCCTCACAGAGACACGGAACCGCAGATTGGGACTCCCGCTCGCTTCGTAGATATTTTCTACGTCTCAGTCGTGCCCACACTCACCCACACACTCAAAACATCAACAGGGTGTCAAACATTTAAAATTCTGTGAGGAACTTCCCCTGATCCCACACAAACCATCCTACAATTCATTAAGTCCATCAAGTCAAAGAGAGCACCATTGCATTGCACTTCATTTCATTACATTTCACAGAGAGCACCATCATTGCATTGCACTTCATTTCATTACATTTCACAGAGAGCACCATCATTGCATTGCACTTCGTGTCATTTCACAGAGAGCACCATCATTGCATTGCATTGCACTTCATGTCATTTCACAGAGAGCACCATCATTGCATTGCATTGCACTTCATGACATTTCACAGAGAGCACCATCATTGCATTGCACTTCACTTCATTTCATTTCACAGAGAGCACCACCATTGCATTGCATTGCACTTCGTGTCATTTCACAGAGAGCACCACCATTGCATTGCATTGCACTTCGTGTCATTTCACAGAGAGCACCATTATTGCATTGCAATTCATTTCATTTCACAGAGAGCACCATCATTGCATTGCATTGCAATTCATTTCATTACATTTCAGAGAGCACCATCATTGCATTGCATTGCACTTCATTTCACAGAGAGCACCACCATTGCATTGCATTGCACTTCGTGTCATTTCACAGAGAGCACCACCATTGCATTGCATTGCACTTCGTGTCATTTCACAGAGAGCACCATCATTGCATTGCACTTCGTGTCATTTCACAGAGAGCACCATCATTGCATTGCACTTCATGTCATTTCACAGAGAGCACCATCATTGCATTGCATTGCACTTCATGTCATTTCACAGAGAGCACCACCATTGCATTGCATTGCACTTCGTGTCATTTCACAGAGAGCACCATCATTGCATTGCATTGCACTTCGTGTCATTTCACAGAGAGCACCATCATTGCATTGCAATTCATGTCATTTCACAGAGAGCACCATCATTGCATTGCATTGCAATTCATTTCATTACATTTCAGAGAGCACCATCATTGCATTGCATTGCACTTCATGTCATTTCACAGAGAGCACCATCATTGCATTGCATTGCACTTCATGTCATTTCACAGGGAACACCATCATTGCATTGCACTTCATGTCATTTCACAGGGAGCACCATCATTGCATTGCATTGCACTTCATGTCATTTCACAGGGAGCACCATCATTGCATTGCACTTCATGTCATTTCACAGGGAGCACCATCATTGCATTGCACTTCATGTCATTTCACAGGGAGCACCATCATTGCATGAAGCCAGCCAACACCACCTAACCCTAACCATCCCGCTAAGATACCCACAGGAGACCCTCCATTGGCACCCACATGCCCCTAAATTCCCTATGGATAGCCCAAACGCCAAACCAATCGGTATTAAAAAACCCTACCCCACACACAAAGGAAAAATCCATTCTTTGTATATTATATCAACACATTAAGTTTACATATTTGAGAACCCCATGGAAGGGAGCCGAGCCGCGCCGCCGAAGGGAGCCGAGCCGCGCCGCCCTTTCAGGGGAAGAAAATCCTCTCGCTTCCCTGAGAGTGCCGAGGCAACTCACCCCGACACTATAAATCCAACTAAAAAAACTCTCCTCTTTACAAAAAGATTCGGGAATGGCGTTAATTGCGACAATAAAAAGGCTCTGAACTCACTGCCCACCGGATCTCCTCTGTAAGATACAAATGATTCCAGAATGGAAAAGCAAATTGCACGTAGAGCAAAACAAATTTTGACAACATACCTATAAAAGGTGAATCGATTAAAACCAGTGGACCTTCCTTTGTGTGCGTCAGGGAGAGTTCGGCATTCTTCGTTTCTTTGTTTGTTGTGGGGTTATTCTTTGTTTCTTTGCTTTTGATTTGAATGGAAAGCCTTCTGAACAGAGCCTACCAAAGCTGCTTCCCCATGCACAAGGGCGAGAGAAGCCCCTAACTGGAGGGGGGGGGGGGGAGTGTCAGGGTTAGCTAGCCTCTTAGGGATTTTAATCCCCTCCAAGAAGAACCCCGAACCCCAGAGAGCAGCAGAGGCTGGCACTTACCTGGAAGGGAGCCCAAGGAAACCAGGAAAAAGCTGAGCAAAGAGCCAACCTCAGCAGAGCCCAGCACCCCCGAGAGGAGCTGAGCCCCACCAAGCCCACGCCGTGCCAGTTCGGGTCGCCTCACCTCCTCTCGCTTCATTTCAGAGTCCCACACTCGTTTAGTTCCTCTGACTTCATTTCAGAAAGTCCCACACGTGAGCCGCCGCAGGGTCAGGCAAGGAAAAAAATCTTTTCCTTCGCTGAAAGCATTATGCCAACTCACCCTAAAACTAAAACTCTCCTGTTTACGTGGATAGTCAAGAACATCATCAATTGCTATATGAAAAGCTTTGCAATCACTCCCACTGGATCTCTTCCATTACACACAAAGGCTTCTGGAATGTAAAAACAAATTCCAAGTACAGCGACGCACAGTTTGAAAACAACTATGAAGTGTGTATCGCTCGCTCAACAGCGGGGACCCTTCCTTTGTGCGTGTCACGAGGGTTGGCGTTCTTGATTTCTTTGGGCTTCTTTGCCTCATCCAGGATATTTTTGTTTTAGTTTTTCATACAAACACAAACCCTTTCCCACACGCACACAAATCTCACAACAAATATGATTATAACCACCACCACCGGTCCCAAACACACAACTATTGGCCACACTCCCATAACAACCACCACCACCGGTCCTAAACGCTCAACTATTGGCCACGCTCCCGTTCACGACTTTCGTTTCGTCCGTCTCTGGCCGTGCTCCTCGGAGAGACGGAAGTGCGGACCGGGACTCCCGCTCGCTTCGTAGGCGTTTTCTACGTCTCGGTCGTGCCCGCGCTCACCCGCACGCTCAAAACATCAACAAGGATCCTAACATTTCAAGTTCTTTTAGTAATTTCCCTTGCTTCCACACAAACAATCCTACAATACCTTAAGGGATCCCACACACATAAAATACAAACACTGCCTGTGATTGTTAAACAGGGCCTGCAATAAGAGAACAATAAAACAATGCCTGTACCACCTTTGGAACTCCCTGGTTCCAACCCAAGACCTCTTCTACTTCGGGTGGCAATTTTCCTTTGTCCCTCACAGGGCATCCCCTTACGGCTTACGGGCTACCTCTTTCCCTTTAAAACGTACCTTTTCCTGCCTGGTGGCTCTTCTCTATTCCTGGGGTGATCTGAGTGAGTTCAAGGAGTTCCGCCTGAAAAGCTTCAGAGGGGGCCCCTAGAGAGATCCTGTTCCTCAGCAGGTCCTTGTCTCGGTCCGGAGAGGGAAGGAGACTAGTTCTTTCGAATATTCCCGTGCTGTGAAATTAATCGGCACAAACGAGGCCAAAATATCAACAGCTAGACTATTTATTACATAAATAAAATGGAAATAAGAAGGGGAGAGCGAGAAGATAGAGAGGGAAAGAGAGAAGAGAGAGAGAGAGAAGAGGAAAGGAGTTCTATTACCACACCCCTCACCCACCCCAAGACAGTTTGAGTCTGTGGAGGAAAGGTGCTGCATGAGGTGCTGGGTTTGTGCTGAGGCTTTGGCTGGAGATGCGATGTGATCCCTCTGGGCAGCCTGGGTCTGTAGAGGAAGGGTGCTGAGGCTTTGGCTGGAGAACAGATGAGGTCCCTCTGGGCAGCGTGGGTCAGCTCCATGAGTAGAGGACATGGAGAGAGGGTTCAGTCTGTTTCCTTCCTTCTCAGCGGCATGGTCCTCCTTCAGCGTTTTTCTCTCTGCGTTTTTCTTCCCTCCATTGTGGTTTTCTTCCCCCGCGTTTTTCTTCCTACTGAGCCAGTAGTGGTCAAGCCTTTTATACAGTTTTTAGTCCTTAGGTATGTGTCCGAGCATTGTCCCTCAGGAATTCAGGAGCCAGGAAATCATAAGTATCCAGATATCGTTCCCCAGGAAGTCTTTCTGTGTAATCCTGTGTGTTTAGGCAGGGGTCTAGATGGAGGGGGGGGGAGGGCCTCCGCCTTCCCTTCTCCATCTAATCTGTCCACACACCCATTACACATCAGGAAACAGGTGGTGAGTCCATTGTCTCGCCACCCTCCCTTCCTGGGGGTATCTGATAGCTGGAAATGGTCTTGTCTTGAAGGCGTGATGGCTGGGTCCTTGGGTCATTGTTATAGGCCAGCTGCAGTCCAGTGTTATCACAATGCAATCGCAAGGTGATTTGCATCCAGGATTGGTACTGTCTGGGCAAGCAGCAAGTGATTTTATCTTTGTTGAGTCACACCAGGAGTAGACTCTTACAGTCCTGCAACCAAACAGAGGGGTGGTTCTGCCACAGTCACCAGAAACTGATCTGTGGAAAAAGATGAACTCCACAACTCAATTTATGGAGTTTTGCAGGCTAGATTGCAGTGCTGGACACAGGTAGGACCTCTCCTCGAGGCCTACGTGCCAGCTTTGGCAACTCAACACATTTTCACAGAGGAGGAAGTGGGGACTGTTGCAGTCCTAGAAATCTGTTTCATGATTTCCTATTTTCTGTGGGTTACTGCATATGGTTTTCATCTTTTTTTATCAGAGCTGCAATCCCCTGGCCCCCCCCCCCCAAGGCCAAAGCTGCTTTCTGTCCCCCCCCCCCCCCCAGCAAAGGCCAAAGTTACATTCTGCACACCACACCCCACCCCCCAGCAACTAACCCTAACCATCCAACTAAAATATGCCCAGGAAACACTCCATTGGCCCCCACGTGCCTCTGCATGCCCCTAAATTCCCCTTTGATACGCCCACACCCACCATAGATGCCAACAGACCCCCTTAGGCAGGGTGGCAACACTGACCAGTTAGGCATCCTCCCCTGCTCCTGTGCGTTGCGAGCAGCTCCGCTGGCCTTGGCTCAGAGGGTTTTCCATTCAGATAACAACCAACCAAACAAACAAAATCAATACCTTTAAAAACCCTACCCCCCCCCCACAAAGGAAAATCTGTTTGTATGTTACAGATCCACACTGAAATTTCACAACCACATGCACCTCATTTGAAAGCCTCTTCTCATACTAATTAATGCCAATCCTCTAGATAAACACAGGGGCTAAGGAGTTGGAGGAGGAGAGTCAGGGTTAGCTGGCCTCTTTTCATTCCCCACCAAAACCATTCAGGTACTTCAGACATTCAGAGCTGCTACAGGAGAACCCCAAAGAGCAACAGGGGCTGGCACTAACCTGGTGGGGAGCCGAGAAGCTGAAGGGAGCCACAACCCCCCCCCACACACACACAAAGGGCAGCTCCACAACCCCCCCACACACACACACAAAGGGCAGCGCCACAACCCCCCCCCACACACACACAAAGGGCAGCGCCACAACCCCCCCCACACACACAAAGGGCGGCGCCACAACCCCCCCACACACACACACAAAGGGCGGCGCCACACCCCCACACACACACACAAAGGGCGGCACCACAACCCCCCCCCCCAAAGGGCGGCGCCACAACCCCCCACACACACACAAAGGGCGGTGCCACAACCCCCCCACACACACACAAAGGGCGGCACCACAACCCCACACACACACACAAAGGGCGGCGCCACAACCCCACACACACACACAAAGGGCGGCACCACAACCCCCCCCACACACAGAAAGGGCGGCGCCACACCCCCCCCCCGAACACACAAAGGGCGGCGCCACAACCCCCCCCAACACACAAAGGGCGGCGCCACAACCCCACCCCCACCCCCCCAACACACAAAGGGCAGCGCCACACCCCCCCCCACACACACAAAGGGCAGCGCCACACCCCCCCCCACACACACAAAGGGCGGCGCCACAACCCCCCCCAACACACAAAGGGCGGCGCCACAACCCCACCCCCACCCCCCCAACACACAAAGGGCAGTGCCACACCCCCCCACACACACACAAAGGGCAGCGCCACACCCCCCCCACACACACACAAAGGTCGGCGCCACAACCCCCCACACACACACACAACCATCCCACTAAAACACCCCCAGGAGACACTCCATTGGCCTCCACGTGCTTCTATATGCCCCTAAATTCCCCTTTGATACCTCCACACCCACCATAGATGCCAGACCCCCTTAAGAGGGGTGGCAACACTGACCAGTTAGGGGTCCTCTCCCGCCCCTGTGCATGAGGAGCAGCTCAGCTGGCCTTGGGTCAGAGGGTTTTCCATTCAGAAAAAAAACAAACAGCAACAAAATCACTACAACTTGAAAAACCCATCACAAAGGAAAATCCACTTTGTATGTTATAGATGCACACTAAACTGAGAGCCCCATGTACCTCATTTGAAAGCATCTTCTCATACACATTAATACCCAGCTTCTACACCTAGTGAAGCACAGGAGCTATGAAGTTGGATTCATATGTTTGGAGGGGGAGGGTCAGGGCTAGCTGGCTTCTTACATGTTTTATTCCCCTCCAAAAAAATTCAGAGCTGCTACAGAACCACCCCAGCGGGCAACAGAGGCTGGCACTAACCTGGTAGAGAGCTGAGCTGCCGAAGGGAGCCCATGGAGGCTGGAAAACATGGAGCAAAGAGGCAACCTCAGCTGAGCCGGGCGGCACCGAGCCCAGCCGGACGGAGCTGCTGTCTTTTTAGTGGAAGGAAATCCTCTCTCTTCACTGACCGGTCCTAAACACACAATTACTGCCCATGCTCCCACGCACAACATTCACTTCATCCATGTCTGGCCATGCTCCTCATGCAGACATGGAACTACAGATGGGGACTCCAGCTCGCTTCGTAGGTATTTTCTGTGTCGTGCTCACGCTCACCCGCACGCTCAAGACATCAACGGGGTGTCAAACGCTCAGTTCTTGCAGAAACCTCCCCTGCTTCAACACAGACAATCTTACAATTCATTAAGTTCTTAAGGGATCCACTTTATATAATACAACATCTGAGCCCAGCCGCTGCAGGGAGTCGAGCCACCCCCAAGACTAAAAATCCAATTACAAAACTCTCCTCTATATGGAAAGTCAGGAACAGTATTAATTGCTATGCAAAAAGGCTTTGAGATCAGCCTGCTGGATCTCCTCCATTAGATGCAAAGGCTTCTAGAATGTAAAAGCAAATTCTAAGTGGAGCAAAACAGATTTTGCAAACATACCTATACAAAAGGTGCATTAATTCAAACTAGGGGACCTCCCTTTGTGTGTATCAGGAGGCATTTGTCATCCTTTGCTTCTTTTATTTGTTGTGGAATTACTTGTTCTTGGTTTTTGTTGTTAACTTGAACACAAAGCCCTCTCAGAGCCTAGCAAAGCTGCTTCCCCACGCACAAGGGCAAGAGATGCCCCTAACTGGGCTGTTAACACACCTTTTAGAGGGTTCTGGTGCCATCTGAGGGGGGTCTGGGAGTATCAAAGGAGAATTTGGGGGCATATGGAGGGATGTGGGGAGCCTCTAGAAGGCCCCAAAATAATCTTTTAGTTGGACATTTAGGGTTACCTGGAGCCAGCCACTATCACCACCACCACCACCTGCTATGGCACCTGCCACCAGCCGCCACCACCTACTACTGTGCCTGCCACCAGCCAACAACAACAGCAACTAGTATGGTGCCTGCTGCCAGCCGAGAACAACTACTATGGTGCCTGACGCCAGCCAACTGCAACTAACCCTAACCGTCCAACTATAATACCCACAGGAGACCCTCCTTTGCCACCCACATGCCCCTAAATTCCCTTTGGGTAGCCCCACACCCATCGCAGATGCACACAGAGCCCTTTAGGAGGGGTGGCAACGGTGACCCGTCAAGGGGACGTCTCTTGCCGCTGTGCGTGGGAAGCAGCCCAGCTGGCCTCTGTTCAGAAGGTTTTCCATTCAAATAAACAACCGCCCAAACCAATGAATGTTAAGAAACCCTACAACAGACACAAAGGAAAATCCATTCTTTGAGTGTTAGAGAGACACACTGTAAGTTTACATATTTCAGAACCACAGGTAGCTCATTTCAAAGCCTCTTTTCAGACAAATTGATACCACGCTTCTACATCTAGTTAAACAGGAGAGCTATGGAGTTGGAGCAGGGTCAGGGCTAGCTGGCCTCTTAGGGGTTTTAATCCCCTCCGAGAACACGCAGGCGTTTCAAACGTTCCAAGCTGACGCAGAAGAACAACAGAGAGCGGCGCAGGCTGGCACTTACCTGGAGGGGAGCCCGACTCCGGTCAGCAGCTTTTCCAATCAAACCAAAACCAGACAAAATTAAAACCAATGAATATTACAAACCCTACAACACACAAAGGAAAACCACTGTGTGTTACAGAGATGTAGTGCACAGTTCTGTAGTTCAGAACCCCATGGAGCTCAATTCCAAGCCTCCTTTCATACAAATTAATACCATTCTTCTACATCTACTTAAACAGGAGAGCTATGGACTTGGATTGATAGGGTGCAGGGGATGGTCAACATCAGCTGGCCTCTTAGGGGTTTTAACCTTGGGGGCCCGGCCACCATCAGCTCAGGGGAGGAAAATTCTCTTCCCTCACTGAAAGCACTAAGCCAACTCACCCTGACACTGAAACCCCAACTGAAAATCTCTCCTGTTTACATAGTCAGGAATATTATGCTACATTGCTATGTAGAAAGCTTTGCAGTCACCCCCACTGGGTCTCTGCCATTACACACAAAAGGCTTCTACAATGTGAAAACAGTCTGAGTAGAGCAACACAGTTGTAAATCCACTATGAAATGTGTATCAGTTCCTCAAATCCAGGGGACCTTCCTTTGTGTGCATCACAGGGGTTGCCGTTCTTTATTTCTTTGGGCTTATTTGCTGTATCAGGGATCTTTGTTTCTTGTTTTTAATACAAACCAAAACCCTTCTCCCCTCCCCCCCCCCCCCCCCAAACTCACAGCAAATACAATTACAGTAAGAATGGCCGGTCCTAAACACACAATTACTGACCATGCTCCTGGTCACAGCTTTAGCTCCGTCCGCCTCTGGCCCTGCCGTTCGTGGAGACGTGGCACCGCAGATCGGGACTCCCGCTCGCTTCGTAGATATTTTCTACGTCTCGGTCGTGACCGTGCTCACCTGCACGCTCAAAACATCGACAGGGTGTCAAACGAGTTCCTTCAGGAGCTGCCCCTGGTTCCACACAGACAATGCTACAATACCTTAGGTTCTTCACAGATGCCCTCAAACCCACAGACATGAAATACAAACAATGCTATCAACAATTTAAACAGTGCCTGTAATGAAACAATAAGAGAAGCAATGCTTAGTGGAACCCCCTGGTTGCACCCCAAGGGCTCTTTTACCTGTGGCAGCAATTTGCCTCTCTCCCTTGTAGGATGTCCCCTTACAGCTTACACATTACACCCCTTTCCCTTTACAGCAAACCTTTTCCTGCCTGGAAGCTCGTCTGTTCCTGTGGTGACCTGAGCGAGTTAAAGGCGCTCTGCCCGAGAAGCCTCTAAGGGGGCACCCAGAGGTCCTGTTCCCCAGCAGGTCCTGCAGCCGAACGGAGAGGGGTCCGGCCACGGTCCTCAGAAACTGATCTGGGGAAAGAGACAAATGCCACAACTCAGATAACTGATGGAGTTCTATAGGCCTCACTACAGCCCTGGACACAGGTGTAGGATCTCTCCTGAAGCCCTCGGTGCCAAGCAATTTCACAGACTCAACTTACTGTCATAAAAGAGGAAGTTGGACTATTTCCCAGGAGTCTGTTGCATATTTTCCTGGTTTCTGCAGATAGTTTTCCTCCTTCTCTTACCAGCCAATTATGTGATCTCTTAGGGGGTTTAATCCCCTCCTAGAACATTCAGGCATGTCAAACCTTCACAGCACCTACACAGGAACCGCAGAGAGCGACAGAGGCTGGCACTGACCTGGTGCGGAGCCAAGCCGGACAAAGGGAGCCCACAGAAGCTAGAAAAAGCTGAGCAGAGAGCAGACCTCAGCAGAGCCGCCTGGCACCCAGGGGAGCTGAGCCCCGGCCCGCCCAGTGAAAAGTAGCCCAGCTTGATGGAGCTGGACAGAGCCACCCTCTCTTCAGGGGAAGGAAATCCTCAGGCTTCACTGAGAGCACTAAGCCAACTCACCCTAAGACTACAAATCTCTCCTGTTCATATAGGTAGTCAAGAATGGCATTATTGAACTCACCCCTGCTGCGTCTCTTCCGTTACACACAAAGGCTGCTGGAAGGTAGAAGCCAATTCCAGGTAGAGCAAAGCAGTTTGAAAACAAAACTATAAAGTGGGTCTCAAGGAATTAAAGCCAGGGAGTCCTCCTCCGTGGGTGTTGGGGGGGGGGGAGGTGTGTGTCTTTGTTTCTTTTGCCTTTATTCTTTATCCTGAGGTTCCTTTGGGTTTTGTCTCTCTTCTTTAATTTGAATGGAAAAAACCTCTGAGGAAAGCCCAGCAAAGCCTCACCCCACACACAGGGGGGAGAATCCCCTACCTGCTCAGTGCTGCCCCTGCTCTGCAGGGGTCTGCTGGCATCTAAGGTGGGTCTGGGGGTATCAAATGGGAATTTGGGCACACAGAGCGGAATGTGGGGAGCCGCCGGAGGGTCTCCCAAAGGACCTTTCAGTTGGATCCAACAGAGGCTGCTGCTGCCAAGCCAAGACAGCCCCCCAACAACAGAGGATGCTGCCGCCAAGCCAGGACCACCCTCCACCCCCACCCCCCCAACAACAGAGGCTGCTGCCAAGCCAAGCCAGCCCCCCACCCCAGAAAGACCACTCAGGCCGACGCCAAGCCAAGCCAGCCCCCCCAACCCAAAAACCACTCAGGCCGACGCCAAGCCAAGCCAGCCCCCCACCCCCCCCCAAAAAACCACTCAAGCCGACACCAAGCCAAGCCAGCCCCCCACCCCCCCCCCCAAAAAACCACTGAGGCCGACGCCAAGCCAAGCCAGCCTCCCACCCCCCCAAAAGACCACTCAGGCCGACGCCAAGCCAAGCCAGCCCCCCCCCCAAAACCACTGAGGCCGACGCCAAGCCAAGCCAGCCCCCACCCCCACCCCAAAAACCACTCAGGCCGACGCCAATCCAAGCCAGCCCCCCCTCCCCCCCAAAAACCACTCAGGCTGATGCCAAGCCAAGCCAGCCCCCCCTCCCCCCCAAAAACCACACAGGCTGACGCCAAGCCAAGCCAGCCCCCCCCGCCCCCCCCACCACACAGGCCGACGCCAAGCCAAGCCAGCCTCCACCCCCCCCCCCCCCCAGCTACAACTATCCCTAACCATCCAACTGAAGTGCCCCCAGGAGACCCTCCATTGGCTCCCACATACCCCTAAATTCCCCTTTGATAGCCCCTGCACCCACCATAGATGCCAACAGACCCCTCTAAGAGGGGGGGGCAACACTGACCAGTTGGGGGGGGGGGGGGGGGGGCACCTCCTATCTGTGCACGGGGCACAGCCCAACCAGCCTCTCTTCAGAGGCCTTTCCATTCAAATTAAACTACTAAACATAAAACCAGTGGGGGCTCCTTTGTGTGTGTTTTGGGGGTTTAATTTGCAGCTGGGGGTCATTTGAAACCTTTTGGCATACACATTACTACTGCTCTGCAACCTCTAGATGAACAGCACAGCTTTCCCTCTGCTAGGGTACCTCACACTAATACTTACATTTTGTCATGGGTTTCCATCCCCTCCAGGAACCTTCAAGGCAGGCAGCATTTGGGAGAGGCTGCCCCCACCCCTTACTCACCTGCTCCTCTGCTGCATCATCGCTGTAGTGGTTTGAGCCTTAACTGGGAGTTAAGAGCTCAGATGGGAGCAAGGCTGAGAATCTCTCCCCCACTCCTCCCTCCCAACAGAGAGAAAAAAAAAAGGAAAGGGAAGGAG
This sequence comes from Dryobates pubescens, assembly GCF_014839835.1. Taxonomy (NCBI): domain Eukaryota; kingdom Metazoa; phylum Chordata; class Aves; order Piciformes; family Picidae; genus Dryobates; species Dryobates pubescens. The sequence continues at coordinate 1,478,693 of NW_026530688.1, forward strand.
CAAATCCACCAAGGAATAATTTGGAGTCAGCCTGGCAGTAGAGAGGTAGAGAGTTTTCTTTCAACAATATATAACAGGTAAGGTTCACAAGAGCAAGGAACATTCAGCCAGAGTGTTCCAGCAACTGTCTCTTTCTTAAAGGCACAACCTAAAATGGTCACAAATCCTTGTTCCTTGCCCTTGCTAATGTCCTCCCTTTTATACCCCAGCTGGGCAGGGAGCGGAACAGGCTCAGTTTCCCAGGGGGAAGACACCCTGCAGGGGGGGCAAAGCACTGGAAAGCCCTCCACCCTGTTTTCAGCATGGGCATTAACCCACCACACTCCACCACTCTGTTCCACTTCCACTCTCCTGTTACAGCCCCTTCCTCCAGCCTTGACACGTGGTATTCGAATCCTCCATGCAAGTCCCTCGTTATCCCGGCTTGCCCTCTTGGTAGGGTTTGCACCTTCAGCACACAGCTGAGTTTTTGCTGCACAGCTCTGCATCTCCAAGCATGTTCCATGCTCCCCAGGATTTACTACCCCCAGATCACCTTGCAGTCGGTGCATTTCTCCCTGGCAATCAACCCCCAGCTCTTCTGCCTGTTGCTCTCTAATTTAATCTCTCCATGGTTTCAGCTTTCTGAGCCTGCGTCGGTACAACTCCTGCTCAGGGCACAGAGAGAGACAAAGCTTCCTTCTGTCCTGTGGTTCCAGGAAGGGTCCTGGCATCCTCAGGCGGGCACCAACCGGGTGGCAGCTGTGAGGTGACATCAGCCTTGCTTGGTCAACAAAGCGGAAAGCAAAGAGTCAACCTGTAAGGAGTAGAGCAAAAAGCAAAGCACAGACCTCAGTTACTCACGTTGTAAAGCTGTAAGCAGGTTTCCATGCACCCTAGAAAAACACTACACAACCATCTCGTTTTCCTCTGGCATTCATTTAACTCGCAGAGCTGTGAGCTGATGGCATTCAAAAACACAGTCAGCATCTGGTGGTACTGGGAGCACCAAGGAGAGAGTTTGGGATACTGGAAGGACACAGGGGCCACACTGGGGAAGAAATCTGGAGGTTACTGAGAGATTGGGAAGGCACTGGAAGCACTAGGAAGAGAATTTGGAGTTACTGGGAGGAACACAAAGACGACAGGTGCCATGCTAGGAGAGCACTTACTGTTACTGGGAGGAGAGCCCTCCTGACTCTTCCCAACTGTTGCTAGACCGGTAATGCGCCACTCCCCCGCCCCGTTGCGGCTCCTAAACGGTCCGAACTCAGCTCCGGGAACTCGGCTCCGGGAACTCGGCTCCGACAGAGCCAGAGCACAGTCCTGCAGCCGCGAGAGAAAAGCCCCAGAGAGCAGCAGAGGCTGGCACTTACCTGGCGCAGAGCGACCAAGAACCGATAGCCACGGCGGGCCAGCGAGCGCCGTTTGAAAGCCGCCAGCAGCATGCGCACGAACAACCCTCGCTGCGGCGCATGCGCTGAATCCATGGCAACGATCGCGACGCTATCACCCTGGAGGGACCAGGGCCTCGCTGCGGCGCAGCAGCTGCACCCATGTCAGCGCTCCGGGCAGTCTCTCTCCCCCTCTTCCCTTCTTCCCCTAACGACTTTCCAGCATTTCAAGCAGCAGTTCGCTGCAGCAGTGAGCGCCCGCGGGGCGGCACACGCCGCAGCACGGCTGCGGTGCCGGCCAGTACACAGGAAGGGGCAGCCCTGAGCACTGCCCTGGGCGTGGGCAGCAGCTCGGCCCGGCCCCGCTCAGGATGGTTTTGCATTTGAATTAAAACACACACCACATGCAGGTAAAAGCCTCAGTTTATGATGGGTACAGCCGCAGGCTGTGCTTGTAGCTCAAGCCCCTGTGTGACTTTATTACGATTCCCACAGCCTTTACAACAGGGAGGGCAGACGGGGGGTGGTTTCCAAAGCTTTGTGACACAGCAGTCGCTCCAACTCCTCCCTCTCCAGCTGGAGAGGTTCTACTCCGCATCGCCTCACACAGCACCTACATTGTGAAATGTTTTGTGGTCCCCTCCGAGACCTTTCAGCCCTTTAGGGGGGTGCCCCCAGCCCTCGCTCACCTGCTCCTCTGCTGCACCATCCCCCTGCCCCACATGGCACAATCCCCCCGCTCCCTTTGCTTTACTTTCTGCCTTTTGGGGGAGAATCAAACTGCCCAGCCAGCAGCTCGTCCCTTTCCTAGTCAGATGTGTACACATCCCCCTCCCCCCAAAGGGGAACTCTGCTGCAGAAATGAAGGGGGGGAGGGAAGGGTCTCCCACAAACAGCTGCAGCTACTCCAGCCCCTGTGCTGCTGGCTGGTGGCTGCCCCAATGTGCCTGAGGTCGATGTCTCTCGCACCCAGTTTTGGTTGGACCCCCCGGCAGCGATGCCCCCCCGCCCCCCGAGGCCTCCATCGCACGTTGCAGGCAGGTGCTGCCTTTGCACCTCAGACGCAGCCACCCTTGGATCCTCCCGAAGGGATGCGGCCTACTGCGGTGCTCCGGCGCCCTACAGGCTACCCCGAAAGCTACCTCCTAGACTGACGTGGAGCAGAAAGAGAGCTGAGTTTTCTCCTGCTAGGAACAGGAGACTCCCGTGTGGGAATGCATGCAGGGACCCCCCTGGTGCAGCAGGAATCCTTTATTGGTGCAGAACAAGCAGTTTACAGAGGGAAAATCGAGCAGGCTGAGCACTTCCCTGACACTCCTGTACCACTGCTGCTCACTGAGTTTTCTCCATCATTATCTTCATCCCGTATCAGGTTGAGCTTCTCCAGCATGGAGGCAAGCGTCCTCCTGCCTCACGCTTCAGGTTGTGTACCGCAGTCCGCTCTTCTTTATCATCAGGCCATCCTTCCGGTATCAGCAGCCTGCTGTTCTCTCTTGTCCTGAAACCTTCCATAGACACTTTCTGCTTTCCCACACTCCTGGTGCCCTTCACCCCTCCCACAGAGGCACTGCACAGGAGTCCCAGAGTACAGCTGAATGGAAGATGCGACACAACACACCCAGCACTCCTTCCTGTGCAGGAACAAGCACCAACCTCTCAGCAAGACTCAAGACACTTACACAAGTGGCTCTACAACGTGCCTCAGCTCCATCTCACCTCATCAACTGACCTGTGGAATCCTTGTGTGAGCGAGAAGGAGAACAAAGCTCTGCCAGGGAAAGCGAGAGCATCTCCTTCCCCCCGGAGGGGACAGCGGCTCGCAGGCACCAGGGCTGCTCAGCAGCCTGCCAGACGTCCAGGCCTGGGCTCCGTGGCCACGGCTTCCTGCAGCAACAACAGAGCAGGAGAACAGCAACAACGGTCACTCACCTGTGCGTGCTGCACACGAGAAGCAACAGCTCTCTGCTGCTGCAGTGGGGAAGCACAAAGCACATTAAATACATCCCAGGAGTGAAACAACCTGAGAAATGCCACAGAAACACAGCACAGACCAAAGCCTTTTACAGCAAACACAGCCCTGACCTTCAACCCAGCACAGGCTCAAATCCCCTGGCACCGCTGAGTGACACAGGCCCTTCACACAAGCAGGAAGAGGAGAGGATAGGAGGGAATGGGATGGGATAGGATAGAGACCTCAAAGATCATCATCACAGTATCACAGTATCACAGTAACTAAGGTTGGAAGTGACCCCAAGGATCATCAAGTCCAACCTGTTCCAACAGACCTCACAACTAGATCATAGCACCAAGTGCCACGTCCAATCTCCCCTTGAATACCTCCAGGGACGGCGACTCCACCACCTCCCTGGGCAGCCCATTCCAATGACGAATGACTCGCTCAGTGAAGAACTTTTTCCTCACCTCGAGTCTAAACCTCCCCTGACACAACTTGAGACTGTGTCCCCTTGTTCTGGTGCTGGTCGCCTGGGAGAAGAGACCAACCCCCTCCTGTCTACAACCACCTTTCAGGTAGTTGTAGAGGGCAATGAGGTCGCCTCTGATCCTTCTCTTCTCCAGGCTAAACAATCCCAGCTCCCTCAGCCTCTCCTCATAGGGCTTGTGCTCAAGGCCTCTCACCAGCCTTGTTGCCCTTCTCTGGACACATTCAAGTGTCTCGATGTCCTTCCTAAACTGAGGGGCCCAGAACTGGACACAGTACTCAAGGTGTGGCCTAACCAATGCAGAGTACAGGGGCACAATGACCTCCCTGCTCCTGCTGGCCACACTATTCCTAATACAGGCCAGGATGCCATTGGCCTTCTTGGCCACCTGGGCACACTGCTGGCTCATGTTTAGGCGGGTGTCAATCAGCACCCCCAGGTCCCTCTCCGTTTGACAGCTCTCCAGCCACTCTGACCCCAGCCTGTAGCTCTGCATGGGGTTGCCGTGGGCAAAGTGCAGCACCCGGCACTTAGACTTATTAAATGCCATCCCATTGGACTCTGCCCATCTGTCCAGTCGGTCAAGGTCCCTCTGCAGAGCCTTTCCACCCTCTAACTGACTAACATCTGTTCCCAACTTGGTGTCATCTGCAAACTTGCTGATGACTGACTCAACCCCCTCATCCAGATCATCAATGAAGATGTTAAAGAGGATGGGGCCCAGCACTGATCCCTGGGGGACGCCACTGGTGACTGGCCGCCAGCCGGATGTGGCACCATTCACCACCACTCTCTGGGCTCGGCCCTCCAGCCAGTTCCTAACCCAGCACAGAGTGTTGTGGTCCAAACCACGAGCTGACAGCTTAGCCAGCAGTTTACTGTGGGGGACGGTGTCAAAGGCCTTGCTGAAGTCCAGATAGACTACATCCACAGGCCTCCCCACATCCACCAGACGGGTCACCTGATCATAGAAGGAGATCAGGTTGGAGAGGCAGGACCTGCCCTTCCTAAATCCATGTTGGCTGGACCTGAGCCCTTGGCCATCCTTCAGGTGCGCAGTTATTGCCGCCAGGATAATCTGCTCCATCACTTTCCCTGGCACTGAGGTCAGGCTGACTGGTCTGTAGTTTCCAGGTTCCTCCATCCGTCCCTTCTTGTGGATGGGGACCACATTGGCCAGTTTCCAGTCATCTGGGACCTCTCCAGTGAGCCAGGACTGGAGGAAAATGATGGAGAGCGGCTTGGCCAGCTCATCTGCCAGCTCTCTCAGCACCCTAGGATGGATCCCATCCGGTCCCACGGACTTATGGGTGTCCAAGTGGCTCAGCAGATCCCGGACTAATTCCTCATGGATTTCTGGGGCATTACACTGCTCCCCGACCCTATTACCCAGCTCAGGAGGCCACTCATCCTGGACTCCTACCTTGCTGTTAAACATTGAGGCAAAGAAGGCGTTCAGGACCTCAGCCTTTTCCTTATCTTTGGTCACCATGTTCCCCTCCAGGTCCAGTAAGGAGTGGAGGTTCTTCTTGCCCTTCTTTTTAGCGTTGATATATTTGTAAAATTGCTTTTTATTATCTTTCACAGAGGTGGCCAGCTTCAGTTCCAACTGGGCCTTTGCCTCTCTAATTTTATTCCTACATAGTCTAACCACTTCCTTAAACATACCTCGAGAAGCCTTCCCCTCCTTCCAAAGGTGATACAGCCTCTTTTTTTCCCTTAAATCCTTCAGGAGCTGCTTGTCCATCCAGGCCGGTCGCCTTCCCCGCCGGCTCATCTTTCGGCACATGGGGACCGCCAGTTCCTGTGCCTTTAAGAGCTCCTGTTTGAAGTAGGTCCAACCCTCCTGGACCCCTCGGTTCATGAGGGTTGGTACCCAGGGAACTTTACAAATAAGTTTCTTAAAGAGGCTGAAGTTTGCCCTCCGGAAGTCCAAGGTGAAGGTTCTGTTGGTACTCCTCCCTATCTCCCTGCATATTGAAAACTTCACTATCTCGTGGTCACTGCACCCTAGGCAGCCTCCCACGGTCACATCTCCCACTAGCCCTTCCCTATTGGAGAGCAGCAAGTCAAGCAGAGCCTGTCCCCTGGTAGGCTCACTTAACAGCTGCGTCAGGAAGCAATCCTCTATCTGCTCCAGGAATCTTCTGGACTGCCTTCTCTCTGCTGAATTAAGTTCCCAGCAGATATCCGGCAGGTTGAAGTCCCCCACAAGGACAAGATCTGATGATCTTGAAACAGCCTCCAGTTGTTTATAGAATAATTCATCAGCCTCCTTATCCTGGTTGGGTGGTCTATAACAGACTCCAACCAGGATGTCAGATTTGTTGGGCTGCCCTCTGATTTTAACCCACAGGCTCTCAATTCCCTCATCTTCCACCTCGAGTTCTGAGGCAGAAAGTGTCTCCCTAATATACAAAGCCACCCCTCCTCCTCTCCTCCCTCGCCTATCCCTCCTAAAGAGCCTGTAGCCCCCCAGTGTAGCACTCCAATCGTGCCTGTTGTCCCACCATGTTTCTGAGATGGCAACTATATCATAGTTGCCCTGGTGGATTAGGACCTCCAGCTCATCTTGCTTATTGCCTAGGCTGCGTGCATTGGTGTACATGCACTGCAGCTGGGCTCCTGAGCTCTCAATTGACCCTACCTTGGGTCCAAAGGGTTTGAGGATGTCTGGAAGGGTCCCTAGCATTTGAGAGAACTTGGTCTGGGGGTGTCAGGGTTTTGGGGGGGATACTGGAGGGGTCTGAATGGGATCATCGCAGGGTGTGGTGGGTTAACGCCCTTTTCTGAAAAAAAATAAAGCTGAGTGGAGGGCTTGCTGTGCTTTACCCTCCCCTGCGGGGCGTTTTCCCCTAGGAAGTTGAGTCTGTTCCACTCCCCCCTCCCTGCCCAGCTAGGGTATAAAAGCAGGACATCATAGCTGTTGGCCTTCCTTTTGGCTCCTGCCTCTGCTGGATGAGAGCTGCTGCATCTGCCCTCCTGCTCCTCAGCCACGTGGCCGGACTTGATCCTTCTCCCTGCTGCCTCCACACCTCCTCAGAGAAAAGACTGGTTTTGTATTATTTTTCTCTTGTCCCCCTCCCATCCATCCTTGTTCCTTGTCCCTTGTGAACCTTTCCTGTTATTGTTATACAGTTTAAAGAAAATTCTTCACCTCTCTACTTCCAAGCCGACTCCAGATTATTGTTTTGTGGATCCGCTCCTTACCCTTTTTCTTTCCCCCTCTGTTTGGGGAGAGGAGGGGAAGTGGGGGAGAGATTCTCAACCTTTCCCCTATCTGGGCTTTTCAACTCCCAGCTAAGGTTCAAACCATTACATTTTTTGGCGCCTCCAACGTGGGGTTTGGAAATTAATCTTGCATTGGGAAAGCAATACTTTGTCTGAAAAAGGGACTGGAAGTAGAGATGGCAATTTTAAAGAACCTTATAGTCCAAGCCTTTGCATGGGTGTTTGGCTGGATCTTTTGGACCCACATCTACAAATTAATAACTTACCATGTGGTGTGGTTAATGATAGAGATGCTGCTCAACTGGATAAAAACTTTACCAATGAAGCTGGGCATGTACCTCTTGAATTCGTTGAATTTCACTGTCAGTGGTGACTTTTCTAACATAGGAAATTTTCCTGAAGCAGGCTATGAAGCCAATGGTGTAGATGAAAGTGCCTGTGATGGAAAATTGCTTTACATTGCAATATACTCCATATGCTTAAATGTAATCCTTATAGGGGCATTTGCTGTGACCGTGTTGGGTGGGGGACAAGCTAACCCATTAAGAGCTCTTTGGAGGGTGATAACACACTCCATTGCACTCTTTAACGACTGGGGGCGTGTCTGCTGTGGGCATTGTAAGCACTCTGTAAACACAAAGAGGGAGGGGTCAGGTTGTAATGAGTGTGCCAGATCTCAGCCTGAGCCCCAAGAACAAGGGTTTGCCCCACCACCAGCAGTTCCACACTTAACCCCTGATGCTCCTGCCAATGCAGTCTCTCTAGCGCCGGTCACCACGCGCAGGAAAAGAAGTCAAAAATCATCACCTAGCACAGATGGTGAGAAAGGAACCTCAGCAGGCCCCAGCACCTCACAGAACACAGCGGTGGATGAGGATGAGTCAGACCAGGAAATAACTGTTACATCGCTGCCCAGAAAGGAACTAAGGCAAACTCGTCTGGACTACGCAAGGAGAGAGGGTGAGCCAATACTAAGCTGGGCCCTGAGATGCTGGGACGAGGGGGTGGACACAGTGGACCTGGATAAGAGGGAGGCGAAGCTTTTAGGCTCCCTGACTCGTGATGCTGGTCTGGACAAAGAGTTAGCCAAACTTGATGGTATACACACTCTCTGGGCCCGGATACTTAATGCCATCAAGAGCCGGTACTGCTCAAGAGATGACCTGCCCTGGGCCCCAGTTAGATGGACAACTATGGAACAGGGCATTCGGTATCTGAGGCAGATGGCTGTGCTGGAAATAATTTATGGGGATGGCCAGCTCCCCTCGGACCCAGATGAGGTGCCCATGAGACGGCCCTTCGTAAAGAAACTCACCCAGGGTGCTCCTCAGAAATATGCTCACACATTAGGAGGGATACTCCTGACTGGACAGGATGGGAGCCCTAAAACTGTCTGTGAGTTTGCCAATGATTTAAGGGAATATGAGGACAGCGTAAATCAGAAACCCCTGATCTCAGCCATAGAAACTATGTCAAAGAGATCAAGACCTCCATGTCTGAACTGAAAAAGGGGAGCGATGCCTCCTTTGCCCCTTCTCCCTCAGAATGGGTCCAGGTTTCGGCAATCAGGAACAGGCCATCTTCCCCTAGGAGGTCACCCCAAGCCAATCGGGGGATGTCAAGGGTGTCTCTGTGGAGGTTCCTCTGTGACCATGGAGAGGACATGGACACCTGGCATGGCCAACCCACCTCTGCCCTCTGGAACAGAGTGCGGGAGCTGCAAGGTGGGCATCACAGGGATAACTCATCCAGGAGAAGGGCTGCCCCAGTTTCCAGGGGTGGTCCCTCTCGCTCAAGAGACCCTTCCCCTAGTAACACAGGACCCTGTGACAAGTGTGGGCATCGCCGCCAGCATTAGAGGTGCCCTACCTCCAGCCAGGTGGAGGCCAGGGACAACAGAGTATACTGGGATGTGTATGTAAAATGGCCTGGCACTTCAGAAGCCCTGAAGTACCGAGCTCTGGTGGACACAGGGGCCCAATGCACCCTGATACCATCGAGGTACAAAGGGGCTGAGCCCATAAGCATTCAGGGAGTTACAGGGGGCTCACAAGACCTGACTGTACTACAAGCTGAGATAAGCCTGACTGGGAATGAATGGGGAAAGCACGACATAGTGACTGGTCCAGATGCACCTTGCATTCTTGGCATTGACTTTCTGCGGGAGGGATGCTTCAAGGACCCTGGGGGGCACAAGTGGGCATTTGGGGTGGCAGCTGTGGAGACTGCAGGCAAAGAACAGCTGTCCACCATGCCCGAGCTGTCGGATGACCCCTCCGTAGTGGGCAGCCATAAGGTACAGGATTTGAAGTTACCTATTGCCTCCCGCATAGTACATCGCAGGCAATACAGGACCAACAGAGACTCTCTGCACCCCATACACCAACTGATTCGACGACTGGAGAGCCAGAAGGTGATCAGCAAGGCTCACTCCCCCTTCAACAGCCTGATATGGCCAGTGCGGAAGGCAAATGGGGAATGGAGACTGACCGTGGACTACCGTGGCCTGAATGAAGTGACTCCTCCGATCAGCGCTGCCGTGCCAGACATGCTGGAGCTGCAGTACGAGCTGGAATCGAAGGCGGCCAAGTGGTATGCCACAATTGACATTGCTAATGCCTTTTTCTCCATTCCCATTGCAGAAGAGTGCAGGCCACAGTTTGCTTTCACCTGGAGGGGCGTACAGTATCAATGGAATCGGTTGCCTCAGGGCTGGGTCCATAGCTCAACCATCTGCCATGAGGTGATCCAGACTGCCTTAGAGAAAGGTGAAGCCCCTGAGCACCTGCAGTTCATCGATGACATCATTGTATGGGGTGAGACAGCAGAGGAAGTCTACCAGAAGGGTAAAAGGATAATCAATATCCTGCTGGAGGCTGGTTTTGCCATCAAGAGAAGTAAGGTAAAAGGGCCTGCAAGGGAGATCCAGTTCCTGGGTGTTCAATGGCAGGATGGCCGTCGCCACATCCCTCAGGAGGTGGTGAACAGAATAGCCACTATGGTGCAGCCCATGAACAAAAAGGAGACACAGTCCTTTTTGGGACTTGTGGGCTTCTGGAAAATGCACATTCCTGGGTACAGCCAAATTGTGAAGCCTCTCTTCCATGTAACAAGGAAGAGAAATGATTTTGTGTGGGGACCTGAGCAGCAGGTGGCATTCGACCAGATCAAACGAGAGGTGGTCCATGCTATGGCTCTGGGACCTGTTAGAACTGGGCCAGAGATCAAGAATGTGCTGTACACTGCAGCCGGTCAGAATGGTCCTACGTGGAGCTTGTGGCAGAAGGCCCCTGGTGAAGCCAGGGGCAGGCCCCTAGGTTTCTGGAGTAAGGGGTACAAAGGCTCCGAGGCCAACTACACCGCGACAGAGAAGGAAATCCTGGCTGCCTATGAGGGTGTCCGGGCTGCCTCTGAGGTAATTGGGACTGAGTCGCCTCTATTTCTAGCTCCAAGGCTTCCAGTCCTGACCTGGATGTTCAAAGGAAGAGGCTCAACCCCACACCATGCCACAGATGCTACCTGGAGTAAGTGGATGGCCCTGATAACTCAGCGAGCTCGGATGGGGAGCTTTGAACGCCCTGGCATAGTGGAAGTGGTCACCAATTGGCCAGAGGGTGCTGACTTGGGAATGCCACCAGAGCAGACAGTGACTCGTGCTGAGGAGGCTCCCCCATACAATGATCTCCCTGATAATGAGAAGGGCTATGCTTTATTTACAGATGGGTCCTGCCGGCTTGTGGGCAGCAAGCGGAGATGGAAGGCAGCTGTCTGGAGCCCGACAAGGCAAGTGGCAGAAGCAAGGGATGGAGAAGGTGAATCCAGTCAGTACGCAGAGGTAAAAGCTGTCCAGCTGGCCCTGGATATAGCAGAACGAGAGAACTGGCCAGTGCTGTACCTCTACACTGACTCCTGGATGGTAGCCAATGCCTTGTGGGGGTGGCTGAAGGAATGGAGGAGGAATGGGTGGCAGAGAAAAGGGAAGCCTCTTTGGGCCGCTGACCTGTGGCAAGACATCGCTGCCCGCCTGGACAGGCTGCCAACCAAGGTACGGCACATGGATGCACACATCCCCAAGAGCAGAGCCACAGAGGAGCACAAGCACAACCACCAAGCAGACCTGGCTGCTAAAATCTCCCAAATAGACTTGGACTGGGAACACAAGGGCGAGCTGTTCTTTGCTCGCTGGGCCCATGACACTTCTGGCCACCAAGGGAGAGATGCCACATACCGGTGGGCTAGGGACAGATCCGTGGACATCTCTATGGAGGCCATCTCACAGGTCATCCATGAGTGTGACATCTGTGCCGCCATCAAGCAGGCCAAGCGTATGAAGCCTCTGTGGTATGGGGGGAGATGGTCAAAATATAAGTACGGAGAGGCCTGGCAGATTGATTACATTACCCTGCCTCGGTCTCACAGCAGCAAGCAGTACGTACTGACCATGGTGGAGGCAAGCACAGGGTGGCTGGAAACCTACCCAGTACCTCATGCCACTGCTCGCAACACCATCCTGGGCCTAGAGAGACATGTCCTGTGGAGACACGGCACCCCTGGGAGGATTGAATCGGACAATGGAACCCACTTCAGGAACCATCTCATAAGGGACTGGGCAAAAGAACACGGGATTGAGTGGATCTACCACATCCCATACCATGCACCAGCTGCAGGGAAGGTCGAGCGCTACAATGGCTTGCTAAAGACCACCCTAAAAGCCATGGGGGGTGGAACCTTCAGGAACTGGGAAAAGCACCTAGCTCAAGCCACTTGGTTAGTGAACAGCAGAGGATCTGTGAACCGAGCTGGTCCTGCCCAGTCTGACCTGCTGCAAACAGTGGATGGAGATGGAGTTCCTGTGATTGCTGAGAAGAACCTGCTGGGGAAGTCAGTGTGGGTTTTCCCTGCTGCTGGTGGGGGCAAACCAACCCGAGGGGTGGTCTCAGCTGAGGGTCCTGGTCACACCTACTGGGTTATGTTAGAAACTGGGGACATTCAGTGCATCCCACAGCGGAACATGACTCTGGCTGAGAGGGGATGAACTCAGAGGGGGCAATACTCATCAATGTGTCATAGTCATTGTGTAAATAATTATAACTTGTTCTAAGTTTCCCCTCCTAGCTTAATACTGGCCTAGCATCCAGGACTCGACGTACACACTGCACACCAACCCAGAGAGCTCCTGCATCATCTCACCTCACCTGTTCCTGATATCCTTGCAGCATTGGACTATTCCTGATGTCCCTACAGCAGCGGACTGTTCCTGATGTTTTAATTTCCCTTTCAAAGACAGACTGATTCCTGATTCTTCTCCACATGCCTGCCCAGTTCAAGCACACCTACACTGACCATCATCAGAGAGAGAGAGACTGCCCTGGGAGAGAGTAAGCCGGGATAACAAGAGAGTAAGCCGGGATAACAAGGGACTTGGGCCAAGGATTCAAATACCACGTGTCAAGATTGCATGAAGGGGCTGTGGCAGGAGAGAGGAAGTGGAACAGAGGGGGTGGATTGTGGTGGGTTAACGCCCTTTTCTGAAAAAAAATAAAGCTGAGTGGAGGGCTTGCTGTACTTTACCCTCCCCTGCAGGGCGTTTTCCCCTAGGAAGTTGAGTCTGTTCCACTCCCCCCTCCCTGCCCAGCTAGGGTATAAAAGCAGGACATCATAGCTGTTGGCCTTCCTTTTGGCTCCTGCCTCTGCTGGATGAGAGCTGCTGCATCTGCCCTCCTGCTCCTCAGCCACGTGGCCGGACCTGATCCTTCTCCCTGCTGCCTCCACACCTCCTCAGAGAAAAGACTGGTTTTGTATTATTTTTCTCTTGTCCCCCTCCCATCCATCCTTGTTCCTTGTCCCTTGTGAACCTTTCCTGTTATTGTTATACAGTTTAAAGAAAATTCTTCACCTCTCTACTTCCAAGCCGACTCCAGATTATTGTTTTGTGGATCCGCTCCTTACCCTTTTTCTTTCCCCCTCTGTTTGGGGAGAGGAGGGGAAGTGGGGGAGAGATTCTCAACCTTTCCCCTATCTGGGCTTTTCAACTCCCAGCTAAGGTTCAAACCATTACACAGGGTAAAAAGGACGAGCTGGGTTCTGGGTTGGGTGGGGGGTAATGATTTGGGGGGCTCTGGGGGGTGCAGTATGCATCCAAAGGGTTTGAGGATGTCTGGAAGGGGCATTGGCATTTGGGAGGGCTTTGTTTGGGGGTGTCTGGGTTTTGGGGGGATCTGTGGGGAGGGGTCTGAATGGGATCGTTGCAGGGTAAAAAGGAGAAGGTGGGAAGTAGGCAGGAGGGGAAGGTATGGTTTGGGGGGCTGTGGGGGTGGATTTGGGGGTCCAGTCTGGGTCCAAAGGGTTTGAAGATGTCTGGAAGGGTCCCTAGCATTTGGGAGGGCTTTGTCTCGGGTTGTCAGGGTTTTGGGGGGGCTACTGGAGGGGCATGAATGGGATCGTTGCAGGGTAAAAAGGACGAGCTGGGTTCAGGGTTGGGCGGGGGGCAATGATTTGGGGGGCTCTGGAGCATGATTGGGAGGTCCAGGCAGAGTCCAAAGGGTTTGAGGGTGGGCAGAAGGGTCCTTGGTATATCCTAGGGGTTTGTATGGGGGTGTCAGGGTTTAGGTGAGGCTACGGGAGGGGTCTGAATGGGATCATTGCAGGGTAAAAAGGAGGAGGTGGGTTCTGGCTTGGGCGGGAGGCAATGATTAGGGGGGCTCTGGGGGATGATTTGGGGGATCCAGGCAGGCTGAAATAGGATAGGATAGGATCAATTTAACCAGGTTAGAAAAGACCTTCAAGATCCTTGAGTCCAACCTCTCACCCAGCACCATCTGATCAACTCAAGCATGGCACCAAGGGCCCCGTCCAGCCTCCTAAACACCTCCAGGGGCAGGGACTCTGTCACCTCCCTGGGCAGTGCATCCCAACGGCCAATCTCTCTGTGAAGAATTCCTTCCTCACACCCAGCCTACACTGCAAGGTTCTTTTAGAATCATTGGGGCTGGAGAGGGCCTCAGGGATCAGCCAGCTCCAACCCCTCTGCCATGGGCAGGGACACCTCACCCTGGATCAGCTTGCCCAGAGCCACATCCAGCCTGGCCTTATAATCTCCCAGGGATGAGGCTGCCACCCTCCCTGGGCAACCTGTGCCAGAGTCTCACCACCCTCACGGGGAAGAGCTTCCTCCTGACATCCAATCTGAACCTCCCCGCTTCTGGTTTTTGTTCCATCCCCCCCCAGTCCTGTCACTCCCTGACACCCTTGAAGTCCCTCACCTGCCCCATTTCCCCTCTTCTTCCCCTCAAACCCACAGCACCTGGGCTCAGCTGGAGTCTCCTCCCACCCCAGGTGTGGCCACCTGGCCCTCCCTACCCACTCCCCTATTTAATCCCCCCCCCCCCCCCCCCCCCCCCCCCCCCCCCCGGCCTAGGAAGAGCAGCCCTCCTAAGCTGAGCCTATCTGGGCTGAGGATGCTCCTCTCATCCCTGGTGAGTGCCCCTGGTGCACACTGGGTGCTGGTGGTGGTGACAAAAGGCCAGAGGGCCTGGTGGCCCCCTGGTTGTTAGGGCCAGGACTGAGGACCACCCCAGTCCCATCTATGGGTGCTGCCTGGGGCTCCCTGCTGGGGCTGAGCTTCTCTGGGCGGTGTCCTGGCTGGTGAGGGCCTTGCCCCTGGCTCTGGGCTGGGTGCAGGAGTGGTGGTGGTAGAGCAGGAGCTGTGATGCTACCTGCACTGCTTTGACCTGGAGGCCCCTGGAGTCTGCCCTCCTCCCCCGGTAGACCTCTGCTGCTGTGCCTCATCTGCAGAGCCTCTCCTCCCCCTCACTGCCTCCCTCCAGAAACAAGGGAAGGAGGGAAAAGCAATGAGGCAGGTCTGGAACTGCCTCCACTTGTCCATCAACTCTGAGCAGGCAGCCCTTAGGAAGGGGCAGGGTGGGAAGGGAGACTCACTGCTAGTGAACCACAGTGAGAACAGCCAGGACAGGACTGCATCTCCCCGCCCTGTGCTTCTGTTCGGGGGGCAAATGCAGAGGGGGAAATAGCTCAGGCTGGCTTGGAAACCTCACTCACACCTCTGGACAGGAAGAATCCCTGAGACGGAGACACTGTGAGCAGGGAATCCCCACCCTGAGCACACAGATACAGCACAACCAGGCTGGGACAGACCTCTGTGAGCATCAGGTCCAACCTCCCCCCCCAAGAGAAGAGGAAATAGGACAGGAGAGGATAGCACTCAAATTAATTTCGTCGGGAAGCCGTGCCGGGACCGCACCGGGACCTGCAGCCACCGGGGACCGTCCGACTCTCTCCTGTTGGGGCCGCCGGAGCTGAGAACGTCCCTTGAACACGCCGCGAGGTCGGCGGAAATCGGCTCTTCGCGCCGCTGGGGCCTGTGACTGCTACGTCACCCCCGGCTGATTTAAACACGCTTTACTGCCGCACGCGAGGGTCTTTTCGTCGGGAAGCCGTGCCGGGACCGCACCGGGACCTGCAGCCACCGGGGACCGTCCGACTCTCTCCTGTTGGGGCCGCCGGAGCTGAGAACGTCCCTTGAACACGCCGCGAGGTCGGCGGAAATCGGCTCTTCGCGCCGCTGGGGCCTGTGACTGCTACGTCACCCCCGGCTGATTTAAACGCGCTTTACTGCCGCACGCGAGGGTCTTTTCGTCGGGAAGCCGTGCCGGGACCGCACCGGGACCTGCAGCCACCGGGGACCGTCCGACTCTCTCCTGTTGGGGCCGCCGGAGCTGAGAACGTCCCTTGAACACGCCGCGAGGTCGGCGGAAATCGGCTCTTCGCGCCGCTGGGGCTTGTGACTGCTACGTCACCCCCGGCTGATTTAAACGCGCTTTACTGCCGCACGCGAGGGTCTTTTCGTCGGGAAGCCGTGCCGGGACCGCACCGGGACCTGCAGCCACCGGGGACCGTCCGACTCTCTCCTGTTGGGGCCGCCGGAGCTGAGAACGTCCCTTGAACACGCCGCGAGGTCGGCGGAAATCGGCTCTTCGTGCCGCTGGGGCTTGTGACTGCTACGTCACCCCCGGCTGATTTAAACGCGCTTTACTGCCGCACGCGAGGGTCTTTTCGTCGGGAAGCCGTGCCGGGACCGCACCGGGACCTGCAGCCACCGGGGACCGTCCGACTCTCTCCTGTTGGGGCCGCCGGAGCTGAGAACGTCCCTTGAACACGCCGCGAGGTCGGCGGAAATCGGCTCTTCGCGCCGCTGGGGCTTGTGACTGCTACGTCACCCCCGGCTGATTTAAACGCGCTTTACTGCCGCACGCGAGGGTCTTTTCGTCGGGAAGCCGTGCCGGGACCGCACCGGGACCTGCAGCCACCGGGGACCGTCCGACTCTCTCCTGTTGGGGCCGCCGGAGCTGAGAACGTCCCTTGAACACGCCGCGAGGTCGGCGGAAATCGGCTCTTCGCGCCGCTGGGGCCTGTGACTGCTACGTCACCCCCGGCTGATTTAAACGCGCTTTACTGCCGCACGCGAGGGTCTTTTCGTCGGGAAGCCCGTATTGTCACGGTTTCGCTACTTTTTTTTTTTTTTTTTTTTTTTTTTTTTTTTTTCTTTTTTTCTTTCTCTTTCCTAGTGGGTGCTGTGGTAAGGGACAATCATGGTAGTAACTCGTAGCAAAAACTCCCTAAAAAAGTCAGTGTCGACCCAGACTGAGGAAGAACACAAGCAGGTAGCTGTCCAGGTATCTGGCTGTAGAGAGTGCTGGAGCCTGGCTCTTGAGATGCAGAGTAGTAGGGGTAACTCTTGCATAAGGTGTGAGCAGATTGACTACCTACTTAATCTGGTGGCCAGACTAAAGGATGAGGTTGCTAGTCTTAAAAGTGTAAGGGAATGTAGGGAAGAGAAGAACATGAAGAGGAAAGAGATAAACCAGAGGGGGAAAGATATGAACATGAGTAAGCAGGCTCTGCAGGCTCCCCCAGCAGAGGCTGGTTACCCAAAAAGCAGAGGGGAATGGACACAGGTTCCTCTCAAAAGACACAAGGTTAAACCTCCTTGCCTTCCCACACCTTCCCCGCTGCTCTTGAAAAACAGGTATGGGGCACTGGAGATCGAGGGTGAGGTGGTCCTGTTACCAGAGGACACACCATCTGGGGTTCTCCCTGAGGCTAAAGAGCCTAAGGGTAAACAACCTAAGGTTAAACGGCCTAAGGCAAAACAGCCTAAGGTTAAACAACCCTCCCCTGGCATCAGGACCTGCTCCCTCAAGAAAAAGAGGAGGGTAATTGTTATTGGTGATTCACTTCTGAGGGGAATGGAGGGCCCCATTTGTCGGCCAGACCCATCTCATAGGGAACTCTGTTGTCTCCCTGGAGCCCAAATTAATGATGTTACTAGAAGGCTACCCAGGCTGGTACAGCCTTCTGACTATTATCCCTTGCTACTTATGCAGATAGGGAATGATGATGTTGTAGTCAGAACTCCCAGGGCTATCAAAAATGATTTCAGGGCCCTGGGAGATCTGGTTGAGGGGACAGGTGCTCAAATAATTTTTTCCTCAATACCCTTAGTTGCAGGAGGGAATACCACAAGGAACAGGACAGCAGCCATAATCAACAAGTGGCTTAGAGGCTGGTGCAGACAAAAGAATTTTGGGTTTTTTGATCTTGGTAAAATTTCTACTGCACCAGGCCACCTGGCAACAGATGGAGTACATCTGTCCCAAAGAAGGGGAAAGGTCACAGTATATGAGAATGGCCTGTCCCCCAAAGGTAAAAAGATTCTGGGGAGGGAACTGGCAGCTCTCATCGACAGGGCTTTAAACTAGTTTCGAAGGGGGGAGGGGCTGAAACTAGTCCCCTCAGGCAAGAGTCTGGGGGCAGTAAGCTAGGGTCAGAGGCCAAACCAGCAGCCCAGCTGAGGTGCATGTACACTAATGCACGAAGCATGGGAAACAAACAAGAGGAGCTGGAAGCCTTGTTGCAGCAGGAAAGTTATGACGTAGTTGCCATCACGGAGACGTGGTGGGATAGCTCACATGACTGGAGTGCTGCAATTGATGGCTACAGGCTTTTCAGGAGAGATAGACAAGGAAGAAGGGGTGGAGGGGTGGCCATGTACATCAGGGAGGCACTAGATGCCATTGAGCTAGAGATCAGGGACAATCAGGTTGAATGCTTGTGGGCAAGAATTAGAGGGAAGACCGGTAGGGCAGACATCCTGGTTGGAGTCTGTTATAGACCACCCAACCAGGAGGATGATGTCGACGAAGCATTCTATAGACAGCTTAAGGCTGTCTCAAGATCTCCTGACCTTGTCCTTATGGGCGACTTCAACCTGCCTGACATCTGCTGGGATCTCAACACAGCAGAGAGGAGGCAGTCTAGGAGGTTCTTAGACTGCATAGAGGACAGCTTCTTATCCCAGGTGCTGCGTGAGCCTACCAGGGGCAAGGCTATGCTTGACCTCCTCTTCACCAACAGGGAAGGGCTGGTGGGTGATGTGGTGGTCGGAGGCTGTTTAGGGGCCAGTGACCATGAAATAATAGAATTTTCAGTATTCAGTCAAACTAAGAGGGCCAGCAAGAAGACCTCCACTCTGGACTTCCGGAGGGCGGACTTCAGGTTGCTCAAGGAAATAATTCAGAGGGTTCCTTGGGAGAAAGCCCTTAAAAATAAAGGGGTCCAGGAGGGCTGGACCTGCTTCAAGAAAGAGCTGATGAAGGCTCAGGAGCAGGCTGTGCCAATGTGCCGGAAGAGGAGCCGCCGGGGCAGACGGCCAGCCTGGCTGTGTAATGAACTTTTAATTGAACTAAGGGAAAAAAAGAGGGTGTATAATCTTTGGAAGAAAGGTGAGGCAACCCATGGAATGTTTAAGGAGGTTGCTAGGGCATGTAGGAGGAAAATTAGGGAGGCAAAAGCATATTTGGAACTTAAACTGGCCTCTGATGTGAAGGACAACAAAAAGTCCTTCTATAAATATATTAGTAGCAAGAGGAAGGGCAGGGACAACCTCCACTCCTTGGTTGACATGGAAGGAAATGTTGTAACACAGGATGAGGAAAAGGCAGAGGTACTTAACACCTTCTTTACCTCAGTTTTTACTACCTGGAAAGAACGTCTACCAGACAGCTGGCCTGCAGAACTGGCAGAGGGAGCCAGGGAGCTACATGGTTTCCCTGTGTTCCATGAGCAAGTGATAGGAGCTCTCCTCAGCAGCTTGGACCCCCACAAGTCCATGGGACCAGATGGGATCCATCCTAAGGTGCTGAGAGAGCTGGCAGATGAGCTGGCCAAGCCACTCTCCATTATTTTTCATCAGTCCTGGCTCACTGGAGAGATCCCAGCTGACTGGAAGCTGGCCAACGTGGTACCCATCCACAAGAAGGGCCGGTTGGATGAGCCAGGGAATTACAGGCCTGTCAGCCTGACCTCAGTGCCAGGAAAGATTATGGAGCAGGTCATCCTGAGTGCAATCACGCAACACTTAGAGGATGGCCAAGGGATCAGGCCCAGCCAGCATGGGTTTAGGAAGGGCAGGTCCTGCCTGACCAACCTGATCTCCTTCTATGATCAGGTGACCCGCCTGGTGGATGTGGGGAGGCCTGTGGATGTAGTCTACCTGGACCTCAGCAAGGCCTTTGACACCGTTCCCCATAGCAAACTCCTGGCCAAGCTGTCAGCCCATGGCTTGGATGGGAGCACACTGAGATGGGTTAGGAACTGGCTGGAGGGCCGAGCCCAGAGAGTGGTAGTGAATGGTGCCACATCCAGCTGGCAGCCAGTCACCAGTGGTGTGCCCCAGGGATCAGTACTGGGCCCCTTGCTCTTTAACATCTTTATTGATGATCTGGACGAGGGCATCGAGTCCATCATCAGTAAATTTGCTGACGACACCAAGCTGGGGGCAGGAGTTGATCTGCTGGAGGGTAGAGAGGCTCTGCAGAGGGACCTCGACAGGCTGGGCAGATGGGCAGAGTCCAATGGCATGAGATTTAACACATCCAAGTGCCGGGTTCTGCACATTGGCCACAGCAACCCCATGCAGAGCTACAGGCTGGGGTCAGAGTGGCTGGAGAGCAGTCAGGCTGAGAGGGACCTGGGGGTGCTGGTCGACGGTAGACTGAACATGAGCCTGCAGTGTGCCCAGGCAGCTAAGAGGGCCAATGGCATCCTGGCCTGCATCAGGAACAGTGTGGCCAGCAGGAGCAGGGAGGTCATTCTGCCCCTGTACACTGCACTGGTTAGGCCGCACCTCGAGTACTGTGTCCAGTTCTGGGCCCCTCAGTTTAGGAAGGATGTTGACTTGCTGGAACGAGTCCAGAAAAGGGCAACAAAGTTGGTGAGGGGTTTGGAACATAAGCCCTATGAGGAGAGGCTGAGGGAGCTGGGGTTGCTTAGCCTGGAGAAGAGGAGACTGAGGGGTGACCTTATTACTCTCTACAACTACCTGAAGGGAAGTTGTAGACAGACGGATGTTGGTCTCTTCTCCCAGGCAAGCAGTACCAGAACAAGAGGACACAGTCTCAGGCTGCGCCAGGGGAGATACAGGCTGGATGTTAGAAAAAAGTTCTATACAGAAAGAGTGATTGCACATTGGAATGGGCTGCCTGGGGAGGTGGTGGAGTCGCCATCACTGGAGGTTTTTAGGAGAAGACTTGACGGGGTACTTGGTGCTGTGGGTTAGTTGCTTGGGCGGAGTTGGATTGGTTGATGGGTTGGACGCGATGATCTTGAAGGTCTCTTCCAACCTGGTTTATTCTATGTATTAACCAGGTTGGAACAGACCTCAGAGATCCTTGAGTCCAACCTCTCACCCAGCACCATCTGATCAACTGCACCATGGCACCCAGGGCCCCATCCAGGCTCCTCCTGAACGCCTCCAGGGATGGGGACTCCACCACCTCCCTGGGCAGCACATCCCCATGGCCAACCTCTCCTGCTGGGGAGAACTTCCTCCTAACATCCAGCCTGAACCTCCCCTGGCACAGCCTGAGACTGTGTCCTCTTGTTCTGGTGCTGGGTGCCTGGCAGAAGAGACCAACCCCCACCTGGCTGCAAGCTCCCTCCAGGTAGCTGTAGAGAGCAAGAAGGTCTCCCCTGAGCCTCCTCTTCTCCAGGCTAAGCAACCCCAGCTCCCTCAGCCTCTCCACACAGGGCTGTGCTCCAGCCCCCTGCCCAGCCCTGGACCCCTCCACTTGCATGCTGCTTACCCTGGCACCCCGCAGAAGGCTCTCTGGTGTAAGGCTCCTGTGGGTGGCTCCCAGCTGGTGAAGAGCATTTACAGCCCACGCAGTTCCAGGCCTGTCAGGCTGTGCCTCCTGTGTCTCCCTCTCCACGAGTGAGGGCCTCTTGTCCCCTGGGCAGGGAAGAAAACACAGCTGTGAAACCAGAGCACTAGAATGCGAGACCCCCGGGAGATCCCAAACCTAGCCTTGGAGCTGGCCTCAGAGCTCCTCTGGGCAAAGCTGGAGCTGCCCGGCCCCGCCCCGAGCCGCCCGGCCCCGCCCCCTTACAAGTTCCGCCCTCACACACCTGCGGGGCAGCACTGAACACCTGCGGGGCAGCACTGAACACCTGCGGGGCAGCACTGAACACCTGCGGGGCAGCGAGTGCAGTGCTGCCCATGCCACAGGCGGGGGCAGCACTGAGCCACCGGGGGCGGCACAGCTGCACTGCCAACCACTCTTGACATGCCGGGGTTTGGGGGGCTCTGGGGGGTCCCGGGGCTGCAGGGACACCAAAAACCAGAGTGAGACCTCCCAGAATCCTGCAGGACCCCAAAACCTGGAACCCCAGGAGACCCCCCCGGGAGACCCTCCCGAGACCCCCCCGGGAGACCCCCATATTCCCCTTTCACACCCCCGGTGCCATCACCCCCGGTGCCAGCACCCATCCCACCTTCCCCCATCGGCCCTCTCCCTTTCAGGGGTCCCCAAGGGACTGTAAGGGTCTGTGGGCGTCCGCAGGTTTCTGCGGGGTCCCCTGGGGTTCCCAAGGGTCTGTAGAGGTCCGTAAGAGACCCCCTGGGGACCCCTACGGACTCTTAGGGACCAGTACAGACCCCTGAGGACCCCAGCAGAGCCCCACAGACCTTATTGACCCCTACAGACCCTTGGCGACCCCTGGGGACCCCTAAGGGCCCCCACGGAGTCCTGAAGAGCTCAGCGGAGTCAGGCGAACCCCTGCAGACCCTTACGGACACCACCCCCCCACCCCCCCCGACCCCTGGGAGCCCCCCAGACCCTCCCCCCAGTTCCCGTCCCATCCTTTTCTGCCCCTCTAGGATCCCCTTCAGACCCTCCTGGGACCCCTCCCGGACCCCCTCAAACCCTTTTGATCCCCCCAAACCATTCCCACCCCCCCCCCCCCTCCCCTCGCTGGGGTCCTAAGGGGTCCCCAGGAGTCCTCATGGCTCAGTACGGGTCCGTGGGGGTCCGCTACAGCCAACGAGCCAATGGGAGAGCCCCAGGGGCGGCACCCCTGCCCGGCCGGCCGGCCCCTGCCCGCCCGGCCCCTGCCCGCCCGCTGCCCGCCCGCTGCCCGCCCGCTGCCCGCCCGGCCCCCTCATTCACCGGCTCCAGTTCGAGGTACTGGGATGGGCTGGGAGGGGGGACTGGGAGCACTGGGAGGGTCTGCTGGGAAGCACTTGGGGTTACTAGGAGGGACTGGGGGGGGCTGGGAGGGGGAACTGGGGGCGACTGGGAGCACTGGGAGGGTCTGCTGGGAAGCACTTGGGGTTACCAGGAGGGACTGGGGGGGACTTGGAGGCCCCGGGGGGGATTACTAGGAGCACTGGGACTGGGACTGGTTGGACTGAGAGCTGCTGGGGCAGGCCCTAAGTGTCAGGCAGGGGAGGGGACTGGTCCGGACTGGGAGGGAACTGGACCGCACTGGGGCCATACTGGGAGGGGAATGGTCCAGGCTGGAGCCCTACTGGTCCATTCTGGTTCTTACTGGTCCAGTACCGATCCATACTGATCCGTACTGGTCCAGTACTGGCCCTTACTGGTCCCCCAGGGCCATGCCCGATGCTGACCCCCGCTGACTTAGAGACTCAGTAAGTTTCTTTCTTGTATTATGCTTCTATTTCAGCGCCGGACACAGGTAGAATCATTTCAAAAGGCCTGTGTGTCTTCAGAGAGTTTGGGGCAAACTTTTATACAGAAAGTTATCTGTGGTATGTCAATACGTCACAGAAAAGTCCAGATGCCTCCTATCTATACAAAGGTTATCTATCTAAAAATAGCAGAAGTATACATATCACCCAGGTGTCCTTTATCTAATGCAAAAGACCCTCTTGTCCAAGACTAACAGAAGTAAGTCACTGAAAAATCCTGCTATTCCTTACCTATGCAGAGGCTGTCTGCCAACTCCTCTCCCCCTCCCTGCATTCCAGCATTCAGCTAACAAGGAAAATTCTTATCTACTCGGTTATTCTGTTAATGAGAATTTTCTGTTCATCAGTTCCCCCCTTTCTTACAGCCAAGAGTATATTCCTATACTGTATTTTCTTAAAATAATGTCCTGTTTCCAGCTCATGCCTGAGTTTATCATTTTTATACTTCTGGTAGGATTCTACACTACTCTTTCCAATACACATAATTATCTTAACCAAAACTAACAATAATATTATTAATAAAATAATCATTACAATTCCCAGCAACAGCTGTTTAAGCCAGAGCATATTGGGCATCCATGAGGTTAACTCTTCCCAGAGATCTGATAATCCATATGACGTATCATCCTTGCTCACCTCATGTAATACTTTCCCCTGTTCCCATATATTTTGTACATCAGTTTTAATTTGTCCTGACTTATCTACATAGGTGCAACAAGTGGTGTTTATCAAGGTGCACACCCCTCCCATTTCAGCTGTAATCATATCCAAAGCCAGCCTGTTTTGCAGTGACACACTGCTCACAGACTTAACTTCCACCTGCAGATTCTGCACCGCATCAGCTGCTGAATTAGCAATGATTTCCATTGGAGCTGATATATTTACTATTGCTTTTTCAAGTTGTGCAACGCCTAGTGCAGGGATCAATGCTCGAACAAAACTGTGATAGCCAGTGTCGTATCTGGCAAGGGGATTTGCTGTCCTTCTGTGTCTTCTCCAAAGAGTTCTCCGATATCCTCTAGGCAGGATCTCATGATGGACAGTGATTTGTGGGGTTAAGTAGCCTGCAGTGCAAACTCCTGTCCATTTTGGGGGTAAGCTTTTTCTGGCATACCCACCTCCACATAACCACCCCTATCCATAAGGGAGTAAGCAACTAGTTTGCCTTAATAGGGCTACACCAGCCCCTACAACATCCAGCCTGTTTTCTTTAGAAGAGGTACAGCCATTTCCCTGAACCCATGCATTGACACCTGAGACTTCTCCAGGGGAAGAGTAATTCCAGCTGCAGCCCAACCCTGTTAAGTTTCGCCATCCTACCTTATTTTCACTATTTTCATTGCTTTCTACAAAAAGGGTTCGTGAAGGATCTACAATTAATAAGTCAAACTTTGGACCCAGGCTTTCTGAGCTATCTTTCCCATGCTGACAATTGTGGAAGTTACTATCAGATGTAGTCACCCAGTCTGATGGCCCCCAAGTCCAATTCATTGAGGCTACCCCAAATAAAGGGGTCCTCATTTGGCCTCGAGGAAGTTCAGTGCATATCCAACAGTTAGAGAGATTAGTTTGCAAAGCCAATTCTTGACTAACATTTAAGTACATATTTCCTTCCCATCCCTTAATAGTATCAATCAACAAACAAATCACAATTATCGATACAACTTGAGCTTCAGGGGCCCCTGGGATTCGAGTTTCCATTCTCTCGCTGAGGTCTTCTTGACTCCGGTGTGGTGAATCCAAGCAGCTTGTTCCTTGATTTTGATGGCTGTGAAGGATGTCAGTAACACCTGGTATGGTCCAGTCCACTTGGGCTCCAGAGGGTTCTCTGAAAGAGATCTGATATAGACATAATCTCCAGGTTCCACATCATGGACTGGTCTGTCTAACCCTCTCACATTGGTTCCAATCACCTGT
Source organism: Dryobates pubescens (assembly GCF_014839835.1). Taxonomy (NCBI): domain Eukaryota; kingdom Metazoa; phylum Chordata; class Aves; order Piciformes; family Picidae; genus Dryobates; species Dryobates pubescens. The sequence goes on from NW_026530688.1 coordinate 1,503,724, forward strand.
TTGTTGACAATGCTCAGGTTCTTATAAATTTGCTGAACATACTTGTTCAACATTTCCTCTCTAAATTGCCCTGGTTCAGAAGGGTCCATAGTGCCTACTACGTAAGGTCTTCCAAACAGGATTTCAAATGGGCTCAACCCTTCCTTTATTCTTTGCTTAGTTCGAATTCTCAACAGGGCAATTGGTAATGCTTGTGGCCAAGGCAGGTTTGCTTCCTGTCCAATTTTTACTATCTGATTTTTGATTAAGTGGTTCATTTTCTCCACTTGCCCACTCGAATGTGGATTGTAGGGGGTGTGGAGTTTCCAATCAATCCCTAAAATTTTGCTCACCTGCTGTACCACCTTGGCCACAAAATGAGGTCCCCTGTCTGAGGAAATAGCAGCAGGTACCCCAAAACGAGGTATTATCTCTTGTAACACTGCCTTAGTAACCTCTCGTGCTTTGTTTGTGCGGCAGGGAAATGCTTCTGGCCAACCAGAGAAGGTGTCAGTGAGTACCAACAGGTACCTGTATCCCCCCTTTCTTGGGAGTTCAGTAAAATCAATTTGCCATTGTTGTCCTGGATAATTTCCTTTGCTAATTTGTCCCAGTCTAACTCCTCCTCTTACTTTGGGGTTAGCCTTAAGACACACCTCACAGTGCCGGGTTACCTGTTCTACTGTGGTGTATAACTTCCGTGCTATACACTCCTGAACCAATTTTCCATACAGGGCTTCTGCTCCCCAGTGAGTCTTTGCATGTTCCATCTGAACAAAAGCCCAGAGAAGGTTAGTGGGAATGATTAATTTCCCATCCGGTGTCCTGGCCCAGCCCTTTCCTATCCTATTCCCCGAAAGGTCTTTGATTAATTTCTGATCCTCTGTGCTGTACACAGGTTCTGGCTCTTTTTGCTCAATTGACAGTTTACCATCTGGGATCAAAACAAACTCTGACACCTTCCTCCCCTCCCTGGCCACCCTTTTTGCTGTTTCATCTGCCAGTCTGTTGCCTCTTTCCTGACCAGTATTCCCTTTTTGGTGTGCTTTTCAGTGCATTATGGCTACTTTGCTTGGCTTCTGCACTGCTTCTAGCAGCCTCAGTATTTCTTCTGCATGCTTAATACCTTTTCCTTGAGATGTCAACAGTCCTCTTTCCTTCCAAATGGCTCCATGGGCATGTACCACCCCAAAGGCATACTTGGAGTCAATCCGTAGGTTTGCACTTTTCCCTTGGGAAAGCTCAAGAGCTCTGGTGAGTGCTATTATCTCTGCCTTTTGAGCGGAGGTGTTACTTGGTAGGGCTTCTGCCTCGATTACCTCTTCTGCTGTAGTTACAGCGTACCCAGCTTTTCTTTCTCCCTGAGTCACAAAACTGCTTCCATCAGTGTACCAGTTATGGTCTGCCTTTTCCAGGGGTTCTTCCTTCAGGTCAGGTCTGCTGGAATAAGTGGCCTCAATTGTTTCCAAACAATCGTGAATAACTGGTTCTCCATCACCACCCTGGAGGAAAGAGGCTGGATCGACAAAGTTAGCAACTTTAATTTCTACATCATCCTGCTCCACTAGGATGGCTTGGTATTTAAGAAATCGTTATGGAGACAGCCAGTGTCCTCCCTTGGCTTCTAGAACAGCAGAGATGGTGTGTGATACCAGGACCGTGATCTTCTGCCCCATCGTGAATTTGCGAGACTCTTGAATGTTAATTGCAACTGCTGCCACAGCCCTCAGGCATCCTGGCCATCCCTTGCTTACCTCATCCAGTTGTTTAGAGAGGTATGCCACTGCCCTTCGGTAGGGTCCTAAGGTTTGTGCTAGGACTCCGAGTGCTATCCCTTGGCTTTCATGGGAATACAACAAAAAAGGCTTAGTGACATCAGGTAGGCCTAGTGCTGGTGCCCTCATCAATTCCTCCTTTAAGGTATGGAAAGCTTGTTCAGCTTCCCCATTCCATTGCAAGTCCTTATCAGTCTCTTTCAATAATTCATAGAGGGGTTTCACAAGCAGGCCATAATTATAAATCCACCACCGGCACCACCCTGTCATTCCCAAAAAGGTTCGGAGTGCCTTTACTGTGTTTGGCAGGGGGATCGAACAGATGGCCTCCTTTCTTTCGGGGCCCAGCACTCGTTGTCCTGCTGTTAATTCATATCCCAAGTAGGTTACTTGCTGCTGTACTATTTGGGCCTTCTGTGGGGAAACTCGATACCCATTCAGTCCCAGGAAATTCAGCATACTCACAGTCCATCTTTCACAATCCGTCCTGGTCTTGGTGGCCAGCAGGATGTCATCTACATACTGTAGCAGAACTCCATTGCCTTCTGGCTTGTTCCACTTTTCTAATTCTTTTGCAAGCTGATTTCCAAAGATAGTAGGACTGTTCTTAAATCCTTGAGGCAAGACTGTCCAAGTTAATTGACACTTCCGGTTAGTTTCTGGGTTCTCCCATTCAAAGGCAAACAGTGGCTGGCTCTCGGGGGCCAGGGGTAAACAGAAAAAGGCATCTTTTAGATCCGAGACGGTAAACCATTCTAATTCTGTTCTTAATTGAGTCAAGAGGGTGTATGGGTTTGCCACCACAGGATGGATATCCTTTGTTATTTTATTTATAGCCCTTTGGTCCTGCACTAACCGATACCCTCCAGCTGGTTTCCTTACAGGTAAAACTGGAGCATTGTAAGCTGATTCACACTCTGTTAGCAGCCCATACTTTAAGAATTTTTCTACAATAGGCAAAACTCCTTCCCTATCTTCTTTCCTTAAAGGACATTGTTTTAATCTAACTGGTTGAGCTCCAGGCTTAAGATCTATTATCACAGGTAGGGCATTTTTAGCCCTTCCAGGCTGCTCAGTGTCCCAGACTCCAGGATATACTTGATCTTTCATGCTTTCTCTTATTCTGTTTTTCTCTTGTCGAGGGCTCATTAATGCAAGACTTAAAACCTCAATCAACTGTTCCTCCCTTACTCTGAATTCTACCTTCCCCTTGTTAAATTTAATTTCAGCTCCCAATGCTTCCAACAAATCCCTCCCCAGCAATGACTTTGGGGCATTTGGCATATATAAAAATTTATGTAAGCCCCATGTTTTACCATATTTATATTTAAGAGGTTTAAAAAAATATGCCTTCTCAGTTTGACCTGTAGCCCCTACCACAGAAACATAGCTCTCATCCAAAGGCAGCAGTGCTTGATTTAAGACTGAAAAGGTTGCTCCGGTGTCCACTAAGAATTCCAGTTTATTTTCTTGTTCCCCTAGCTTCATTATAACCAGAGGATCTGCTAGGGTATTTATAGTCTCCTCCGGTCCTCCCTAGTCATCCTCTTCTAGTTGTGCCTGAATTCTATTTTTCCTTTTCCTCTCTGGACATTCTCTTTTCCAGTGTCCCTTCTTTTTGCAGATCGCACGCTGATCTTTTTCCAACCGTACTCTGTTAGTCCCTTTAGTCTCCTTACTTTCCTGTAACGCTGCTACCAACATTCTCTTCTCTTTTCTCCTATTTTCTTCTTCCCTGTTGGAGAATACTCTCCATGCTACATCCGAAAGTGCCTCTAAATCCCTTCCCTGCGGGGGTGACAACTTTTGCAACTTCTTTCTGATATCACTAGCAGATTGCCCAATAAATAGTGATACCAGTTGTTGTATACCTACTTCTGATCCGGGGTCAAGAGAGGTGTTTTTCCTCATGACTTCCCTCAGCTTATCTAAGAATTCCGAGGGTGATTCACCAGGCCCTTGTCTGACCGAGTATAACACAGACCAGTTAATTGTTTTCGGCATGGCTTTTTCTATTCCCCTGGCTACGAACTCCCGGTATTCCTCCAATCTAGCCCTTTGCAGGGCATTGTTCGTATTCCATTCCGGATTTTGGAGTGGAAATACGTCTCCAATGTTTGCCGCCCCCCCCCCCCCCCCCCCCCCCCCCCCCCGGGTTTGAATTCTTTCTGTTGCTAGCTCCAATCCATGTTTTTCAACTAATTGTTTCTCTGTTTCAGTCATTTGTTCTAATAGTAACTGGATATCGTCCCAGTCTGGATTGTGCTGCCTGATCATGAATCGAAAATGTGTAGCCGTGCCTGTGGGATCGTGACGATAAGTTTTAGCCTTTTCTCTCCAACTATCCAAATCATGACTTGTAAAAGGCACCTTAGTCCAGACTGGGTCCCCCTCAGGCCCTACTGCTTGTCGCAGGGGGGCTTGAATGAGTGCCTGGGAAGCCGGGGCATTTGCTTGCTGTCCTCGGGTCCTTCTTGCCACTGGGCTTCCCTGAGCATAGCTCTGGGAACTGACTCCGGTGTCACTATCTGAATTGCTGCCACTCCCAGAACTTCCTGCATTATTTTCTGAACTCTCTGTCACTACCCCTTGCAATTTTCCTGGAGATTGATAAAATTCAGGCAGGTCCTTTAATTCCTCAAGTTTAAGACACCTCTGCCCTATGCTACACGCAGAGCAACACCTTTTCAATCTTGTCTGCCTCTTATTCTTGGCCTTGTATGCTTTTTCCAGGGCCAAAACCATTGGATCAGAGGGAGCTCTGATACCACAGTCCCTTTGAAACTCCGGATGCTCTCAGAGATAGAAAAACATGTCAGCATATATTGCCTCATCCCATTTCTTTTCTCTTCTTAAAAACAACATCAATTGCAGTAAGGTATCATACTCCAGACTCCCATTTCCAGGCCATTTCTCTCCACCGTCTAATTTATATAATGGCCACCACCGGGTACAATACTTAATTAGAGTCTCTTGATTTGTTGACCCTCCTGGGGGGCCTCCAATTTCCCCCCAGTGGGCAATTATACAACCAAGTGGGCTATGTCCTGGGATCTCACTACTTTGTCTCCCTCCCGTTTTACACAATACAACACAGTACTGTCTTTTTACAGCACACAGAACACAAAACAAATACAAATACAATTACAACAATAATGACCGGTCCTTAGCACACAGTTATTGGCCACACACACTCAGCCACACATTCAAAACCTAAACAGTATTTCTAATACTTTGTTCTTTAGGGACCCTCTTGGCCCCTCGCACACTTAAACGATACTTGTAGTTCCCTTTGGGACCCCCCTGGTCCCACACTACAAACAATGTTCATAATATATAAACAATGCTTATAGTTCCCTTTGGGACCCCCCTGGTCCCAACCCAAGAGCTCTTTTACCTAGGGGTGCAATAAATGCCTCTCTCCCGCGCAGGGCGTCCCCTCGCGCCTTACGGAGTTACCCCTTTTATAGAAGCATACCTTCTCTTAGCTGGCAGTCTTGTCTGTTCCTGCAGCAATCTGGTGAGCAGCGGAGGGGAAGGTGGGGGAAGGGAAGGAGCCCCAGCCAGGCCCCACCCTGGAGGTGGAGCTGACGGCCCCGCCCCAGGCCCCCATTTGCCGCTACCGGCTGAACGTCAAGACCAGGACCCCCGAGGGAGACTTCGCAGCTCCCTTCCTGGAGGGCAACAACTTCATCCTGCTGTTCAACCCCTGGTGTCCAGGTGGGGGCAGCGCGGCGCAGGGGGAGGGCGGCAACGGGGGAGAGAGGGATTTGGGGGGAAAAAGGGAGATTTGGGGAGAAAAGGAGAGGTTTGGGGGGGAAAAGACTTGAGGCCATCGGGGGGAAGAGGGAGATTTGGGTCAAATCTGTCCCATTTTGGCTCAGTTCAGGGCAAATCTCTCCGAATTTGACTCCACTGGGGACAAACTTCTCCAATTTGGGCTCAAATTTGACAGGTTCAAGCTCAACCTGGTCAAAGTTTTTACCATTTGGGTCAAATTTGCCCAATTTTGGCTCAGTTTGGTTGATGTTTT